>NC_136500.1:66064351-66474351 GCF_053919585.1 Euprymna scolopes
CATTTATTAATATGTATATATACACCCATATTTTTCTCTGTGTTTCATCTAATCTTCTTATTAATTTATTATACACTAGCGGGACCTGTGGAAGTCTTTCCAAATTTTTTTAAAGATTTATATATTTACCTATTTACGTATCTATTTAAAAAAACATTTTCAACCAAATTATCATACAATGTTACTACTAATTACCTATGTTCACTTAATATGTTTTACTAATGCTATTCATTAATTTCTTACATTAAATTTCTTTATTTATTTATTTAATTCAAATTATTTTTTTAATCCGGACTAATCAACTAAGTCTTCAGTTATATTGCTTTGATTCTATGTTAGTTTCGTATCTGAAATCTGCTTTGTTTATTTACAAAAATATTGGCTAACCTATTTGTGTAATTTCAAAAAGCGTTTTTTTTAAAAACTTATTCCATAAGGAAAAAAAGTTCAACTTTACTCTATATTCGGTGCAGTCTTATTCTTCATTTAAGATTAAGGATCTAAATTAATTTTTTATTTTTTATTTTCTTTTGTTCCTAAGCCTTAAGATTTACGATTACAGGATATTTTAGATGTTGAAAGGGAGTTAACTCTGTGCGTTCAAAATTTTAACGGTTTTAGTGAACTATAAGTTACCAAAATCCTAATATGTATTCATAACGTTGAAACGAGGTGGGTACTAGGAATAAGAGACACATACGCAAGAAACACGGTTGGTTTAATCGGCAGTTTAGCATATCCACAACAACATTCCTAAGGAATTTTACAGAATAATTGATAAAATTTCCCACCTGAGAATAAATTAAGCCAAATAATTAATAGGAACTCAGTAAAACTATCTTTCTCTACCTCTGTCAACTTTGCCAACACTATAATAAGATCTAATAGCAGGAAAATAAGCAAAATAAGGAATAATAATAAGTCAGTATCGGATGAACGGGTTTTAGAGAGAAACTGTAACTGCAGAATACCTGGCAATTGTCCGTTGGATGGCAAATGCTTAACCCCAGAAATATTGTACCAATGTGAGATTAAAGCTGATAATATAAAGAAAGTATATCTTGGAGCCACGGAATGCGTCTTTAAGGAAAGATTCAGAAACCATGTTGTATCCTTCAAAAATGAACTGGGAAATGAAACTTACAGAGAAGGTGTTAATGATGGAAGGGGGGATGTTACAAGAATGAACATTAGAAATAAAAAGAGGAACACAACTGCATTAGGTGATTCGGTTAGGGAACTTGATAAAAACAAAAAAAGATTTTGAGTTAAAATGGTCAATAGTAGATAAGGGTAGGAAGTATAGGCCTGGTAAATCAAAAAGATGCAATCTATGTTTGCTGGAAGCCTGTTACATCGTGAATTCTAGAGAAGAAATATTAAATAAAAGGCTGGATGCTATACAGGGATGCCTTAATAGGAATAGACTTTTGCTATCACGACTAAAACGTAGCTAAGGGAAAAAGGTTCTTGTAAAAAGAAATGTTCTTGGATGTAAGGCCAGAGTTTAAATGGAGTTAAATAGCTAATAATAGAGTAAATTAGATGTGATAAATGATTCAAATTTAGTAAGCAAATCTGGAATCTAATATTGTACACTGGTAACACATAAATAGAAATAAAGACAATGAATTATTAGATAAGAAATAAAGATATATAAATACGCTTACGAAGATTAGACATATCGTTTCAAAACTAGGAACATAATTTTAGGTATATTGATGGTAAAATAGATGAACTGTTTCTAGATCAATAAAATAGCTTAACAAAGATTAGCAATATAAATTCAACACACAAAAAAAGCAATATTAGTAATTAAAGAACGGGGATTAATTGATACTGTTTTTAGATCAGTAAACTTTAAAAATCTTAGCTTATTCAATTTACAATTCCTAATACCGGAAAGAAAATAAAATTCTAAAAAAAAAAGAAGAAATTATTAAATCGATTTCATTATTATAACTAATGATTATACTATTTCTATTGACAAATCTATTGTCTGAACACTAGAAAATGAAACAATAAGATTAGAATATTACATATTAGAGAATGTTAATCTATTACAAATTGATTATAATATCCTATATGGATATTTTCATGGCAGGTGCTCGACTGAGTTTCAAGCATTCACAGCAAACACTCGACTAGCTGTAATTACTTCTTTACTCTCTGTAGTGAAAATTGAATGTGACTGCAGTCACGGAGGTGGGCTGCATGTGTGAACTCGAAACCCGAGCGATGGAAGACGAGAAAGCGACGAATCGGCAGGCTCTCTACACTCCTGCTAGACATAGAGAGCGCTAGCTGTGTCTAGCAGGAGTGTAGAGAGCCTGCCGATTCGTCGCCTTCTCGTCTTCCATCGCTCGGGTTTCGAGTTCACACATGCAGCCCACCTCCGTGACTGCAGTCACATTCAATTTTCACTACACTCTGTCTATGTTTGAAGCGAAAATTCCACGAAAAACTATGATATATACTAACATTTTTAACGTCCTAAAATGGAGTGTTCTTACTCCATCTGGGGAGTAGTTACTCAAGGCTCCCTTTTCTGTCTGGACAAGATACAAAACCGACTTCGAAATCTAGCAGAAAATTTCTTTTTTCTCCTACCTTCTCACTCTTTCTCACAGATGACTCGTTGGGGGCATATCTCTATCTAGCATAATTTTTATGGCAAGTACTCGATCGAGCTTCAATCTATGGTTTCACCTATATCCTGTAAGTCATTCACGGCAAACACTCGACTAGCTATAACAACTATCAGAAATTTCCCTTACCCTCTATCTGTGCATAAGTCTAAACGTAAATTCCATCAGCAGGACTTTTTTCACAGAACTTTTTATTTGTGGAACACAATATTGCAGAGCTGTTTTCCAGCTGCCGATAGCATGGCCGTTTTTATGCTCAACGTAAACAAGTTATTGATAAAACGTTCTCTTAAATAAATAAACTGATCTAATTTAACCGATCATCACGATGTTGTGTCGCGTAACATTCATTAATCTTTATCCTGGGGTGGCCCCCAGGCCTTTATTAAGTTGCGACTCTATAGTAAAAAAATATATGCAAATTAAGATTGAAATGTTTGTAGGTGTTTTTGCAGGGGTCTGGATATACGTATTTCAAAATATAATAGATTATCATAGAATTTTCAGGTATTTTATTTTGAGGTATGATTATATTCAAATCACCGGCAAGTGGTGAATGCGGTAACAGTGGATGGTAACAAAAAGTACTAGAAATCTAATGAAACTTGCTTTCAATCAGACTCCGGAGAAAGTCGCTGTGTGTTTGTCAGCATGGAATTACTGGTAGCGAATGGTGTGATAACTCCTACGGTGTAAGAACTAATAATAATGGCGTCCGTATTATGCGGCATATTGATTGGATTTCCAGAGAAGCCATTAAGAAGGGTGACGTGAAAGTCGCCATTTGTTATGTCAAATACAAATTATTGAATTGAATACAATTATAGACAAAGGTTTGCGAGATCGACTTAGATGGTGAGTCGTCGGTAGTGTTTATGATAAACAAAGTCTTGTTATTATATATTTGCGAACTATTGTTGGAAAATGTTGTATATATAATATTAATATTGATTATGTTTAAATTCACTTGTTCTTTGTTTCAGTCTTATTTTTTGGTCCCATAAGCATAACATACACATATGTAATAACAATATATAGCACTCGTCTGCTTTCAATACCCCTGTCCCAAATTATCACCCTTTCATTCTTTCATTCTTTCTATTTCACTTGTTACTTCTCATTTCGCGAGACCGGTGAATTAGTAGAAATAGTCGCTGAAGCGACGTGGTTACTATGGAAACGAAACATAAAAAAAAGTCCTTCACCTCCTTACTTTTTTTTCTTACGATTTTGAACACCAGTAAATTCATCATCAAATTTTTTTTTCATAATATTATTATGAAGGTGATCTATAAACTGTCACAATTGTTTGAAATTTGGTCGAAAAATGAGTGAGCGGTGAAGCATTAAAGCAATTCTAAATGACTAAAACTGCCACAACCATATATTTAAACACAGTAGTGTTTGAATGATATATATATATATATATATATATATATATATATATATATATATATATATATATATAGTTTGTTTTTGTTTTTGCGATACGTTTTCAATGAATTCAATTATTTACGAAAGTGAATTTTTACCTAAATGCGATTTAGGAATAATTTTCCCTTTAACCAATTTGGTACCCCCACATGAGGAGCAGCATATATATTATTTTTTAAATATAATTTTAAAAATATAATTTTTAATATATATACATATATATATATATATATATATATATATATATATATATATATATATATATAACTACTTAATTAACTCACAAAATTAATATACGAAAGTATAGATTTATGCGTAAACTTTAAGTATTTACTTCAAAAGTGCTCAATACGTAGGTAGAGCTAGTTAGTAAGTTATAATATGTATATGGCGATTAAGCTATACTGAATATTCCGCGTTTCATCCACTATAGGATTCTTCAGGCTTATGCGCGAATTCTGTGGTGTTTGTCGTTTTTATATATGCATCTTCTATTGAGATTTTAATTAGCCAATCAGCTTTCTAGTATCCACCGCGCCCTTCCTATCATCCAATGAGCATGCACTTATCGGACAAAGTCCTATTTGACCTATGGTTGACCTGTTCCTTTGTGTGTGCTTTATTTAGCCTGGATATTTAGTTTCTTGATCTGTTTTAAATCTAGGTTAGTGTTTTTTTTATTAATGTTAGTTTATATATATATATGTACACACATATATGCACATATATATATACATATATATACATACATATATATGTGATCGTTTATGTATATTCGTGTTTATTTAATTTATTTGTTTATTTTCTATTGTGTTTGTTAGTTTTAAAACTATTTTGTATCACTATCCTAGAGTTAATTTTATCTTGTGAACACAGTTGTTTGCTATTTCTCTTCTACAGTTTAATAGATGTTGGGGTTCTTTAAAGTACAGGATAGCAAATTTTTATGAAGGCATAATCTACATGGGTCGTTAGGTCCCTAAACGTGGTAGCTTGTCTTATTATTTTCCATTCGACTACCGGCGAATGTCCGCTTTCCTTGAGTTCCCAGTATTTATTCGCTAGTGTTGTTTTCATACGGTGTGTTTTTTTTTATTGCTGAATGTACATTTGCGGTCATAGTATCGAGTTTTAAAATCTAAGGAAGTCATACCTACGTAATATTTCTTGTTATTCGGGGTTTCTTTCGCAAATATTGTGGCCTGATAAACTACGCTTTTGGTTAAACATTTGTTTTGAAGTGGGCAAAGTGTGCGAGTTGCATTTATCTTGTTCGTTATTAGTATTTTTATTTATAGTATGGTTGTTCTATGGTTGTATATTGCGCCAGGTTATTATCTAGGGACACATTATTAGCACTGGGTGAGATGCTATTTCATTTTTCGTTAAGCCATGCATTTTGAAGAAAGAAAAACTCTAATATAGACCATAAGGTCCAATGTCTACTCTGACTAGTTATAATTATTTATACAGATTGAGGTTAGCTGTGGTTCCAAAATCGGTGGATAGTGCTACACAAAACCTTCATCACTATAAGCAAATTATCTGATTTTGGATAACTTTGTTGCTTGAATCTTATACATCGGGATCCGATGGGAAAAAATTCATAGATATATATGTGTATAATTTTTGTATAGATTGGTTTCCTAGATGCAAATCCAATGAAACCTGTGTGGTTATTAAAGAGTGCTCAATAGAAGACAGAGCATGTATATATATATATATATATATTAGCATATTTAGGCAGCATTTTTTCTTTCATGCACGTTTAATTAAATAGCACAGACAGCACTTACTTGTTTTTCTTGTAATCCTCCTTTTCTCTTTGTCGGACCATTTTCCGAACGCCTTTTTCTAAAACGTTCGCGATTATGGGAAACTTCTTCATTCACTCGAAAGAAACGTTCAAAAATGGCCCTACAAAGAGAAAAGGAGGATTATAACAAAAACAAGCAAGAGTTATCTCTGCTATTTAATGAAACGTGCATATATATATATATATATATATATATATATATATATATATATATATATATACATACATGAATAATAATAGAATAAAAATCCGACGATATGATTAAAGAATGGAAAAGGAAAACTTAAATGCTGGAGACTTAGCGATTTTCGTTGGATTTCTCAAAAATACCAATGACCCATGACGGGAGCGTCAATTATTTTAGGAATATATATGCAAATGAACAGCAACATATAAAAATTTATGTAAATAATGAAATTACATAAGTTAGTGTATATAAGTACAATATATTAGAATTTGTAATATATATAAATAGAATTCAAAAGATTGGACAGTTAAAGGCGCGTTTCTCATTTTTATTTACTGTTTAATTTTTAATTTTTCGTTTGTATGTGTATATGTACTGTGTGTATGTGTGTATGTGCGTACTTTGATGTGTATATATTTAAGACTGACGTGACACCTTCTCATTGGATATGCCTCCTTCTCCTCCTCCTTCTAATCATCCTCCTCCTCCTCATCCTCTACCTTCCTTCCTTTTCCATTCCCCTTTTCCCCGTGCGTGCTTTCACTACACCGATGAAGACTGAAGGATCGGTCGAAAATTATGTACTTATAAAAAAAGTTTTTTCTAAATTTTTTTTCATAATATTATTTTGTATTCCTGCACGTCACCAATTGAAAACGAATAAAGAAAAGTTATAAGCTTTTATACTTTTCGTATTCTTTTTTATACAGTTCCATTCATATATATATAAATATATATATATATATATATATATTAATATATATTTATACATATATATAGACATATTTATATATATACACATATTGTAATATATACAAAAATAAATATATATACGTGTAGGTTTTGTATGTATAAATTACAAATTTTAATATATCATGTATCTATGTACACGCATTAAATTAATTTTCTAATTTATATAAATGTAGATATGTTGCGGTTGGTTTGAAATAATAATGACCATCTCTTAATGGACCAGTTTTATCTGTTTTCACTCTTAAAATTCATGTTCAAATTTTGATTATATCTATTTATCACTACCATATATAAAAAAAAACTTTGCCTGTGTGCGTGTATGATTCCTATAGACTCCGAAACTGCGGAACAGATTTTCTTTAAAATTTACAGAACTTTAGTGTATTAGTCTGGGAGTGATCTTAGTTATGTTTCATCTCAGAAGTCCCTCGATAATTACCGATAATCGAAACCGTTTTTTAAATTTATCTATCATCGGTAATTCCATTTTTCTATGTCGTTGCTTAGCAACAATGATAGATTCTACTGTATATAAGTTGATAAGGTGGTTTATTTTTTGCATGACATGGTGTATAGGTTCAAACTTCGCACGTAAATTTCTTTTTTTTTCCATTAACTGGAAAGAATTTATAAGACTTAAAAATTTACGTTTTTTCTTTTTTCTTTTTTTGCATGACGTGGTCTGTAGCTTCAAACCCCGCATGTAAATTTCTTAATGTTTTTTTCGTTTACTAAAAATAATTAATATAAAATAGTTTTATCAAAGAAACAGTAGGTTCTCTAGAGTGCAATGTAGAATAACATATATTTTGGACTAAGTTACTGCATAGAAGCATATGAAGCTTCCTCCTGGCGATTTCACGGATTTCGATTACAATGAAAATATAAGAGTGTGAAATATTCATTGATCATCATTCAATCTTGGGCAATGTCGGGTCTCCCTGCTAGTCTATATATAAAGTAGTAGCGTTCGTGTTAGTGTGTGTACAACTCTCCTACAGTCGACATCACTGGACCAATCAATACCAAACTTAGCATGGTGGTCCTCCACCTAGGGATGGTGCACACCATCTTTCAAAGTAAAGGTCAAAAGATCAAGGCCATATCCTATGTGTATATACTCTACTACAGCGCACATTACTGGACCGATCATGACCAAACCTGACACGTTGATGGTCTCACACCATTTTTTCAAGATCAAGGTCAAAGTCATATTTGATGCAGCTTTTAATAAACTCCCTTACCTATAGATGGTGCATATCAAGTTGGAGTTCGCCATTATACCGGGGGCCGCCAGTATGCTGGCTGGCTGACTTCTTTTTGAATTTGAATAGGGGTATTATATGTCACGCGTTGACCGACACTCTCATTGGAAGGAGCATTCAAGAATTCAACTACATACGCCCCAGCGACCTCATAATCATCATAATCAGCGTAAAAAAATAAATTGGATCAAGTAAAGATTAGATACCCCGTAGTAGAAGACAACGATTGGCGAACATTTCAAGTGACACCGGTTGTTCGATCTTGACATTGCCGGTGGTTGTTTGTAAGCACGTCAAATAGCAGACATGGTCGAATGTTCGCGAGCAAGATTTAAAAAAAATATATTTACAAAACTTTTAAAGATTTAAAGGAAAAATATATATTTACAAAACATTTTCTTTAATATTAAATATTTACAAAACAACTTTTTTCTATTTACACAAAACTTTTTAGTGTAAGTAACAAAACGAACGTAAATTTAACAAAATATATTTAAATAAATGGGTATCTTTCTAAGTGCTTTTTAAAAAATATATTTACAGAACTTTAATAAAATTGATAACAATTAATAAAAATTAAAACAAATAAAAAGAATGAACTATATTAATTACAGGACATTAGAAACTGTCGCTAAACTTATTAGTACTTAATTAGCTTTTATGGAGAAGTAAGCAAATAACAAGTTTTTTTAAAAAATAAAAATGAAAATTATAAAAAGATTTCTATCTTGTGATACTACACTTCATATTTATAAAAATCAAAGATATAAAAGATATGTGAATAAAATATATTTTTTAAAATCTCGATTGTTTTGCTCATACTTGTGATTTCATTACGCATAAAAATTGACTCGGTCTAGAAGGATTTCTCCTTCACTGACCACCTACATACATCGCACCTTAAATGAATATTACATTGCAGTGAAAACGCGCAAAGAAACATAAAAAACACAAACAAACAAACACACACACACACACACTGTACATAAAAAATTAATCGTCATCGCAAAAATCCGAACAAGTCAGTTATTTCATATTTGTTTCTGCCATTAAAATTTTGGTTATAATAACTTTATTTAATTTTTTTTTAATTATATATTTTTTAATTGACATCATCCGAAATACTCAGTTATAACGTCGGTTTATTTATTTATTTAGTATTATTATACAACATACTCCAGCGTAGTATAAACACCTCCAACATCCCCATGTTAAGAACGGTTTTTCAAATTGGGGGTGTTTATTCCGAAAGCTGTTCTTAACATAGGGAGGTTGGAGTGTTTATAATACGCTGGGGCACGTCGTAAAAATTTACCATTTATTTATATATTTTATTATTATTATAATTATTATTATTATTATAATTATTATTATTATTATTATTATTATTATTATTATTATTATTATTATTATAAAAAGTTCTGTAAATATATAAAACAAACGCACTGAGAAAGACACCCATTTATTTAAATATATTTTGTTAAATTTACGTTCGTTTCATTACTTACGTTAAAAAGTTTTGCGTATATAGAGAAAAGTTTTTTTTTAATCCTTAAAAGTTTTGTATATATTTAATATTAAAGAAATTGTTTTGTAAATATATATTTTTTCTTTTAAATCTTTAAAAGAATCTAATCCTTACTTGATCCAATAAATTAAGTAAATGAAACCTGAATTTTCCTGATGAAGAATTTGTTATAATTGAAAAAATATAATTTGTTTAAATGAATAACTGTATTTATTTATCAAACAAAAATGCCTGCACTTATTTTGGTCTTAAAATTGTTAATGTTTGAATTTGTATTCATTATATCAACAATGCTTAAAAACAGTAGACCCTTATATATATATATATATATATATATATATATATATATATATATATATATGATAAAAATTATGGAAATAATATTCCGACGTGTACACATGAAAGGGGAGATAAAAAAGAACCAACCAAAATTAATTGGTCTTCAACGGTTTGTCTTTATTTCAAGACTTCCTTGTGATAATATATTTGAAGAAATAAAATACCAGTACAATATTTGAAAATATATTAATTAAAATGAATGTTTACAAGAATATGCAAATTAGATAGATCTTTTGCAGATCACTGCAATTTGACGACCCGTGTATAACAAAACTGCATTTTCGTTGCAAATAAATAGAAAAAAAAGGGGGGGGGGTTAATATAAGTATCAATATACGCGAAAAAACTGAAATTTATAGGAGTATATATATATATATATATATATATATATATATGTATATATATATATATATATATATAATATAAAGCTGAACGTATGTGTGTGTGTCTGGTCACGAATAGGTTCCTATATGGTTGACTATTATAAAAAACTGACCACATATAATGATAGAAGATGTATCGAGACACAGGAATGGGTATGTTTGATCTGGAATAATGATGATTCATTAAAATTGTGGGTTCTGCGTACGCGCCTGGTCCACAAAGTATGGAAATAAAAAATTTAAAAATTAAAAAAAAAAAACGTTTACAAGTGTTTTTGATCTAGATGTACATATAGTAATACTTTGATAAATATGTTTTAACTTAAATAGGGATGGTATAATAAAATTGTGGGGTCTGCATTCGCGCCTGGCCTCCGTAGAATGGAAATAGGCACAAACTTTAATAAAGACTTTTCATATCTATCTGCGTAAGTATACTTTGATAATTATGTTTCAGTTTGAAGAAATATGGTATGATAAAATTATGGGGTGTTAGTTCGCGCCTGACCTCCATAGAATGGAAATATGTCACAAAGTTTGACATGGTTTTTTAATATAGATCCACAGAATATTGTGATAAGTGTTTTATTGTGAACAGGTATGGTATAATAAATTATGGGATTTATCTGTTTTATTTTTACCTTCACCATATTTTGCTTTGGTTTTGATACCCCCAAATTCGAAGCTATCTCTTTACAACCCTTCCTTTTCATAATCTATCATACTTTCATAAATCAGAGTCCATTTTCTGTAGGCTGTTTTTAAATCCAGTCAACGACGGGTACTTTTGCTAGTATATATATATATATATATATATATATATATATATATATATATATATATATATATATATATATATATATATATATATAAGGAACTGATAGAAATTCAGATGAAAAATCCTGATAGATATTACTTGAAGTAATACTTTCAAGGAGATCCTAGCCAAAAAGGAAAAGCTCAATATTTAAGAATAGAGCAATATATAAGTTTCGTGGTTCAATTTTAAATTCTGAAAAAAAAAACATATGAAGGCATATATTCGATTTAAGAATTTATTGCTTAACAAATGAATATGTAGAAGGGGTTATTTTAATTTCCTTAATCCATGGATTTTCAACAATGGCACATATCATCAGAGGAAATGAAATGCAGTTAGCAAAATGTTCGGCTGCGAATGGACGCTATTTTGCTTTTCAGCACAAAAAACTATTTTCAATAATTGTGCTGAAAAGCAAAATAGCGTCCATTCGCAGCTGAACATTTTGCTAACAGTATTTCATTTCCTCTGATGATATGTGCCATTATTGAAAATCCATGGATTAAGGAAATTAAAATAACCCCTTCTAGATATTCCTTTGTCAAGCAATAAATTCTTAAATCGAATATATGTCTCTATATGTTGTTTTTTCAGAATTTAAAATTGAACCACGAAACTTTATATATATATATATATATATATATATATATATATATATATATATATATAATGTGTGTGTGCGTTTCTTGTATATATATATATATATATATATATATATATATATATATATATATTAGTTACCCTTTTCAGTATATCAGCTCTGTAGATTGTCTTGATAGGTAATTGCTTCAAACCGAGATCGAAACTTCATTGTCTAGTTGACAGCCTAAACTTATTTCATTTGATTTATTTGATTGGCCGCCAATCGCGAGTTATGCCAAATCCCAATGATTATCTAAATACTTCATGTTTCCCTTATGTTTTGCTGGAAATAGTATTTTTCTTTTAGCAAACTGTATCTTAAATACTTGTTTTTTCAATGCAATACAATTAATTTGAAATAATACAATGCTAGTTAAATATGATTAATTAAGAATCTTACTGATGTAAATTATTGCTCGTAAAGGTTATGATTAATAATTTAAAACAGCAAGCAAACGTGTTGAGATTGACTAATGAGATTTGCAGTATGGTAAGACCGCGTTAATTTAATGGTTAGTCTGGGAAAAAAATCACTATTAGGTATATGTTTAGATATCAATACCTAAAATAACTGATTTCTATGAATTTTGGAACAGTGCTTCTAGGCGTAAATAGTAGTGATGTGGATTATGTTTAGTTTAATTTAGTTTTATACAAACAGGATAAAAAGGAGGTAGATTTTTAAATGAAAATTTAGATATGCTCGATTTTTTAATTTCAGCAGTGGCGATTATATATAAATTAATAACTTATCACGTTACAAGTTATATTTAATATTTTAAAGGATTCAAAGAGGCATACTATGATGATAAGATTACATTTGTAAATTCCAATATGTCGGATTTGCATTAGATTTTATTTACGCGTCTTTGAATTTTAATTTCATCTGAAGACTGATTAAGCTAAGAGCTAACATTTTAACTGTTTTCTAGAATCCAAATTATATAATAAATTTAGATTAAAACTGAAATATAACGTTTTATAGAATTATTATGATGTTAATCTTCATAAAAGGACATTAATGTAGCGGAAAAGTGTTATGTTCCGGGAATAAATTTTAGCCATTCCAGAACGGTTTATCTATC
Organism: Euprymna scolopes; assembly: GCF_053919585.1. NCBI lineage: Eukaryota > Metazoa > Mollusca > Cephalopoda > Sepiida > Sepiolidae > Euprymna > Euprymna scolopes. The sequence goes on from NC_136500.1 coordinate 66,077,252, forward strand.
TATCTATCTATCTATCTATTTCAAAGAGAGCAAAAGGGTGGCTTCTTGGCTAGATTCGAATCTCATGACCCTATAAACTGATAATTGCGTAAGTTATATATGGATAATTATGATTTAATTATAATTATCAAGTCCCTTTAAGAATAATTAGGAATGGATACTGCCTGCGGAGGAATAATAACTAAAGTGGTCATAAACTAACATTCATGTTCACGCCTACCGTTCGTGGGAACATTCGACTGAATTCGGCGTTTAATAGTAGATTCGTGGCTGGGTTCGAATCTCATCACCGGCAGGAATTGTCACGCCTACACTGATGATTGCGTAAGCATGAAATATTGGTGTCTGTAAGTATTTAGGGATGAAATTTACCAGTTTTTAGGGGTTGGGGTTTTACTGTTTTAAGGTCGTTGTAATTGGTGATGTATTTTTGTGATCAACTGAATTAACAGAAATATTTTCAAAGGAAAAATAAATTAGATGTTTTATAATCAAATGGGTAAAAAAAGAGAGAAATATTATCTTTAGGTGAACAAAACAAAATGATGAGTTAAAAGTAAAAAGAGATAATTTATATATGTTGAAAATAGAAGGTTTACAACAATAGGAAAACAAAATGTTCGTAAATATTTTAGAGCTTTTCTAAAAAAAAGTAGGTCCATAAGCTGAGACATTATTAGAAGTATGGATCGATTAATTAAGAGCCGTGAGTTTCAGGGATCTAAAAAATCGTATCATAAACTTCTCTCGTCCTGGATATGACCTTAAACTATATCCAGTGGTGAGGTCCCAGCTTGCGGGCTTTGTGGAGTGTGGAGCTACCCTTTAATTGCCATTGCTCCCAGGTCCACTCTGACCCGGAGTGGTAGTACCTGTTAGGGTCCCTACTATGAGTTAAATAGAAACCTACTTGAAAACAAATATATTCTATTAAAAAAATTTACTTCAAAATCTTTGGATTCGGCATTAAGTAACCCGAAAAGGGTTGATATGCCGCAAAACAAAACAAACAAACAAATAAACAAAAAACAAACTTACATAACATGCACCATTCCTATAGCTGCCCCATTCATTTCAACAAGATCGCTAATTGTACTCGATGTAACCTATTTTTTTATCATTAAAGATTCATTCAAGATAGGTAACTCTAGTTCAAGACAGTTCTTTTACGTATTTTATCCTCGGTTTTCATTAGCTTATTTTGAGATTTTTAGGCACCTCCAAAAGTCACCACAGAATTACCCCCCTATATGTAAAACGATGTAACTTTATTATAAACTAGACTACCCGTGACCCGTTGGGTCAGTATGTTATATTAGCTATGGAGTTCATGTATAAGCGTGACACATTTAGTTTATAAGTGTCAATGGTCATATTTCGTATTTTAATTAGAGTTCAGTGAAAAAGATTAGAATATTTCAATGGATAAAGTTTAACGGATAAAGAGATAATAATGTCGATGAGTTGTGTGCGTGTGAGTGGAGAGAAATGTTGAAAGAGGTAAGCATCCACAGATTCGCAGATTCGAGTCCACTGAGTTCCGGCTTTTAAAAGGTTAAGGTAGCTCCCCAAAAACTATTACAAATAATTTTGTTTTTATTCAGGATAGTGTATGTGCAGACGATATGCGAACAAACGCGTCTGTGCGTTTTCATTTTATACTATACCTGTAGTCGTATAAACATCGACTACTGGCATAAAAAATAATCATTAATTATATATATATATATATGCATATATATACATGTATATATATACGTATATATATGTATATATGTGTATATATATGTATATATATATAATGTATATATATGTATATATATATATACGTATATATATATGCATATATATATGTATATATATATATATGTATATATATATGCATATATATATGCATATATGTATATATATGTATGTATATATATAATGTATATATATACGTATATATATACGTATATGATTGTAGAGCTGGATTAAATCCGACGATATGAAATAGAATGGGGGTGGAAGAACCTGAATACTCAACGTTTGGTCATCCCTATTGAAAAACCCAGCATAAATCGGGCGAAACTTTGAGTATTCAGGTCCTTCCACCCCATTCTATTTTTTACTTTTTATATATATATATATATATAAAAAAAGTAAAAAATATATATATATATATATATATATATATATATATATATATATAAATAGCCCTGGCCAAAATCATAAGACCACTTAAGAAAGTAAGTGTTTACGCATATTATCGAATTTTTTTATTCAAACAAATGGTTGAAACCATTGCCAAAAGGGAAAATATGATGAAAAAAAAAAATGAAATCTGCTTCATTCGAAACCTTAACCCTGATCTAATAATTATTTTTTAAAAAACAAACATTTTCACCTGGTCAAAATGATAAGACCACTGATAATTTATCTAACAAAAGGCAATTATAAATTACATAAAAGGATCTCCGTATTTAGTATAGCCTCCATTATTACGAATTACTTCAAAAATTCTCGTCGGCATGATCGCGACTAAGTTTTTAATCAGTTGCGAAGGAATAAGGAATTTTATCCCATGTACTGAAAACTGAATCAGAAAGTTCCTTTATCGAATCATACTGGGTTCCATCCTTGAACACTTATTTTGCCATCCATCCCCAAAGATTTTCAATGGGATTGAGGTTCGGAGGACATGTTGGATGATTTAACAATTCTATATTATTTGAAGAAAAGTATTCTCGTGCTTGTCGAGAAGTGTGTATCGCATCGTTGTCTTGCTGAAAAATCCAATTTCTTCTACACAGACGTGGACCTTCAGTCCTGATAGAAGCATTTTCAAGCATTGAAATGTACTTCAATGATGTTTGCCGGCCTTTCACTACTTGCAACATTAGGGTCCCAGCTGACGAGAAAGCACCCCAGATTATTAAAGACCCTCCTCCACTATGCCGAGTTGAAAAAGTCTCTTTGGGCAAATTTTTATCATGCCAATAGTGTTGAAATCAATCTGGACCATCTAGATTAAACTTTTTCTCATCGGAGAACATGACATTTTCCCACTTCTCTTCATCCCAAATTTGGTATTTGGCGGCATATTTAAGTCGGTTAGTTTTGTACTGTTCAAGAAGACGTGGTTTCTGCAGTCGCTTTAAATGTTTGAAATCCTTAATTTTCAGATGCCTTCTGATGGTTTTAAGACTACATTTTGCTGCTGTTTGGCTTTTCAATCGACTTGAGCTCATACTGGATTTTTTTCTTTAAAACTTCTTCTTATACGGCGATCCAGTGATGGGGTTATTTTTTGGTCGACCTGAACTCTTTTTGTGTCCATATTTATCTGGATTTCTTTAAAAATTTATGATGACGGTTTTACTACGATTCACTTCGTTTGCAATGGATCTATGGGAGAGTCCACCCCTATTAAGCTCAAAGATCCTTCCTATCTAAACCTCTGATAATGTTTTCCCTTTTGCCATTCATAATTTAGTAATATGTTTTTTTATCCACTAACAAGTTGCTTTTAGTAACATAGAAAGCTTTCCGTATTCATTTTTTCAAAACTAGCCGATTTTATTAAAGTGGTCTTATCGTTTTGACCAGGTAAAAATGTTTGTCTTTTAAAAGATAATTATTAGATCAGGGTTAAGGTTTCGAATGAAGTAGATTTCATTTTTTCCATCATATTCGATAATATGCGTAAACGCTTACTTTCTTAAGTGGTCTTATGATTTTGACCAGGGCTGTATATATATATATATGGAGATACAATTCTTAGTTTATTTAATAAGTTTATTAAATTGGAACTCTTTCGATTAAAAGTTTTTGCATTTTATGAAAGACAGCTATACATAAAATGCTGTAAAGTGTTGAGATAAGCTGCATTTATCTTAGTGTCCTTACTAGTTTGTTTATTATGTCTCATATATATGTATACAAACACATACACACACACACACACACACGAACAAAGACAACACACACACGCGCGCATATATATATATATATAGATAGATACATAGATTAATCTGTATATAGTGTAATATAATAATTTTCCAAGGTCGAAATGTCAAGTTGTATCAGTTGGTCATTCATTACTTTTTAAAAGGAATCTATTACAATATTCGTATTACGATTAACAAGGTTGCAAATTTATGTTATTTCTGCATGTTTAGTCACGTACTTATCAGATGTTTACTATAATAAAGCTTAGAAAAAACCCATTTTGGAAAACTGACTTGGTTCATACTACCGAGACGCCCCACCGTTCCTTCGTTTCAAAAGTAATACCCCCACTTTGTTGATTTTGTCTGAATAGATCAGAACGATTGAAAATTGCATTGTTATAATGACCGAACTCATGCTTTCCGTCGTGTCCTGAAAGTTTCATGTCTCTGTTGAAAATATTGACAGTGTGAGACGATAAATAATCAATACCTGTCATAGAGATGAATCATTGAATTCCTAGCAAAATTCCATTGAGACTTGGAAGAATTTCATTGAGATTCGCTCGTTATAATAGTACCCTCCCGTCTTCCTTTCGAGTTAAAAAATGGGACGCTTCACATTTTGAACGACTATCGAATACTTAAATTATCAAAACTTGATTCGTATGCGACAGATTTTGACCCATGTGCCCTCAATTTATACCACCCGTAAGAAAATACGACGAGGCAAGTGAGATTATCGTAAAAGCTGCGTTATGTTAGTTGATCTGTATTATGTGTAACTAGAGGGTGCGTGTGTGGGAGGTCGTCCATCTTTGCCTGGTCGTCAACTACGTTTAAATATGATATTTTATTTTGCTCAGATTTCATACATTATTATAAATTTGTGATTTCAAAAGTAAAAAAAAAAGTATTTTAATGCTATCAACTAAAATCGAAACCGATAACAAAACTGCAGCATTCAATGCCGGTTACGTTACCATTGTACCAATATGACATACATTTGCACTAATTAAAGATGAACGTACAAAATATATAACAGTTTTTTTTTCAATTTTAACCCTTCATTGATACCTAATTAACCGACTAAAGACTCATAAAAGAACGGCTGATAAAAAATCCAATCATTTGACGCCCCTAGCACCGCTCTGCGACTTTTAGTTTCGGGAGAGATAGAGTTTGAAAATATGAGGACATACAGACAGACAGACATAGTGTCTTTTATATATTAGACCACATTATCAATTTACGGCATAATCAGATCGACACACGGGTTCCCATCATATTAAAGAAGTTAAGCAACGTTGAGCCTGGTCAGTACTAAAATGGGTGATTAGTTGGGAATTCCAGTTGCTGTAAGTGCTCTCCATTTATCTCGCATAGTTTCCACTCGGTCATGGGCTTCTCCTTGTAACAGGATTCAAGCAGTGCCAATTCAGTGCCTTCTCTACCACCTATAGCAATGGCCAACGACTCTTTATCTGAGAGTACGTCTTTCAAGCTCCTTGGCCTAACGTTCACAGGAAACATGAGTTGGAACAATTACATCGAGGGCATTGCCAGGGCCGCTGCGAGGAATGTGGGCTCTCTCTACCGTGCTAGAAAACTACTAACACCCGAAAGTATCCTGTACCTCTATAAGGCCACCATTCGCCCATGTATAGAGTATTGCTGTCAAAATGTGGCTGGTGCATCGGCTACTAGTCTCTCTCTCCTTGACAGGGTTCAAAAGAGAGTCGCAAATCTGATAGGCCCTAAACTGGCATCTAAGCTTCAGCCTCTGTCCCATCGACGAAACGTTGCATCCCTTTGCCTGTTCTACAAGTATTTTAATGGTGAATGCTCTGATGAACTGCAAGCACTTGCGCCCCCACGACGTGAACACCCTCGACAGACCCGACAAGCTGCAAAATCCCACCCCCACACTGTAGAGATCCCTAGATGTAAAAGATTTTTCTACTCCAGTAGTTTCTTCCCCAGAACTGCTAGACTTTGGAATTCCATTCCAGGTCACTGCTTCCCCAACTGTACTGACATGCATAAGTTCAAGTGCAACGTGAACCAACATCTTGCTGCCCAAATCCCAACATAGTACCCCAGTAGATGTTTCCCCTGATAGTAGCCCCCTACACCAAAGTGGCAATGTGCCTTGTTTGGGGTGAAAATGTAATAAAAAAAAATTCAGAAGACACGTGGATATGCTTGCGCAACACTTGTCTCATAATTACATGCGCAGCAAGCCTTACTTCTTGAGACTGAACGGAAGCATCGATGGTGATCAAAAAAGAACAATATATTGGTATATTCAGTCATACATGAATATAGTTCGTTTAATACGCAAAAAAAATAAAATAAAAATAAAAACCGATCATGATAAATTTATAAAATACCTTCGTTTCATAACAACGTAAATCGTTGGCATCGATTCATTGAAGCCATGGGAACGATGACCTCCCTCTGAGTCACTCGGTCGATTCTACCATTTGTCTTCGGCAAGCTTCAACTTCTTTGCCTGATTGTACGCACTTTTTATGTATCAATACCCATCTATAGGCAGCCAGATATAAACGGATACACATAATACAGATCAATAAAAGAGAACATGTGCACAGATATGTAACTAATAACTTATCTGTGTATATTTATCGAACATGAAAATCAGGGAAAAGGTCGATTATGTATTGATAATATCCTTGTACCGGGAAACACCCTTGATCTGCATCTTGCGTTGATTGTCTCTTGCTCCTCATGGATCAATTTGATTAACTTATCCCTAAAGCGGAGAATTAGACTGGATCTATTTATTTGAATACAAGTAGGTTCAAATGTTGAGCGTGATCCAAGGCCACCTAATCCAAGAATAGGTTTTTGGAAAGAATCCACTAGAGCGTTTTCCGAAATTTCAGTTCATAAAAATGCAGGCGCTATTCTAAAACAAAGTGATCGATGGAAGTCAAGGGCGACCCAAACGGTCTCTTTTCATCATCTGCTACATCAAGATGCAGGTGAGGGCGGTATATTTTTCCAGGAATTCTCCACTTAACCTTGATTCTCACTTTATAACAATAAACATTTAACAAGGGGGAAAAGTACAATTTTTATAAATGTAATTATACGGAGGATTGAACCCTCGTCTCCCGGTTCATAAGCGAACCTTCTTGCGTCTAAGCATTTATATAAGAGACTTTGTACGTTGGCTTGTACTGCTTTATTCAGGATGACGTAAGAACGTAATTTATATGGATGCATTCTATTCTATATGTATCCAAACATCTATATAAGATATCGGTTGATCTGTCACACTTACTTTTTAAAATAAATACGCATTAGCAGAGTACTCGTTCTTTTATGAATAAGAGAGCGCAGCGCGTGCATACAAATGCGTACGAAATGTCACCAGTAAAGAAAAAATATATAAAAAGAGAAGAAACATGTGAGAGAGGACGATCACATTAGAAACGTGGGTGACGCTACACCCGTAACGAGAAATCACGCGTGGCAGGAGAATCGCGAAATAGATGTCGTTGCTACAACGAGAAAAAATGAGTTCAAGTTCTTTTCTATCCTTTGTCAACTTTGCGACTGAAGCTACAGCGTGTTGGGTAACGTTACAAATGACCGAAAGCGAGAAAAATACAAGAATTTGATCTCAACCTGAAAGGCTAGGAATGAACAGAAGAATAAGCAATTTAAAATGTTTTCAGTGATCACAGCTTATCAAGGACTGGAGACTACTCGAAGATAAGGGTTAAAGACGATGACCACCTCTACGAGTAGACTTGAAACAGTAGACAGAATTATCAGCAGATTACGTAAAAAAAGTGGACTTCGAGACGACCATGTCGTAGTCGGTTGGGAAGCAGCCTCGTGGTAGTTTGTTCCACGGATGCAATTGTTTAGGCAAAGAACTTTTACATGGAAGTTTCGTTTGGGTTTTAGCAGAGAGAGAAAAAGAGAGAGAGAGAGAAAGAGAGAGAGAGAAGAAGGAGGAGGGAGGAAGGGAGGGAGAGAGTCATTTACTGTAATTGTAGCTATTCTTGTCATAATTGTTTTACAGGAGACGGGGATTCGAACTATGTTGATCATGTCGTATCATAGACATAACGATAGAACTGAGAGAAAATTGCCAATTTCTTTATGTGTGCAATAAAATGTAGACACGAGCAGAAACCCAACTCCCCATTTCTACGTGCTTAGTAATACATCAAAAATTTACATAGGAACAATATGATTGTGAACTTCTGAAAATTTTAATCTTAGTTTGCTGTTTTGTTAAATACTCACACACGCACTCACACATATATAACACTCCCCGATATATATATATATATATATATATATATATATATATATATATATATATATATATATATATATATATATATAAGCAGGATATTCATACTGGATTAAAATATAATATACAGAGATAGGAATAAGCCACAGTTAAATAAAAACATACACCATTATATAAACAAACAAATGCGGACCTGAACAAAATTTGCCACGAGAGCTGAACATCATTTACGTGTTACCATTAACGGTTTCCCGTTGTGTTGGGTTTGTAACCGACGGTACCAATGTTTTTCTGAACTTCTGTATAATTAATAAACATATATATATATATATATATATATATATATATATATATATATATATATATAGACGTGTGCAAAATTATTCGCATGATATTGCAAGCTAAAAAAAAGAATGAAGATATTGTGTTGTGAATATAAATAATTATTTTAAATTTATTTAAAAAAAATATATTTGCATATGGGGTTTTAAAGTTTGTTCATCGAAATACCGAACTTTTGAAAGTAAACCTTTGAAGTTTTGTAATTTGGTTAGTAAGAGGCATTCTTTTATTCATATAGATATACTAGCAGGCATACACGGCGTTGCCCAGGGCTATGACAAAGCTAAATAGAGGTTGTGAAATAGTGTAAAGTTATATTTGTTTCTTCAAAATTATAGGTTTCGGATAGTTACCCATTAATGATAAAAAATTAAAAAAAAAACAAAAAAAAAAAAACAAAAAAAACCCTTAAAAAAACAAAACTAAAAAAACTAAAATAGTACATTTAGTAGATAATATTATTTACTTAATATTAAATATCTGTGCGACCCAGGCAAAAGTTTATTAATCAGAATGTCTGTAAAACCCACTCAAATCTTCTCTAGTTACAGTGTGGATATCCTCAATCATTGCTTGTATTAACTCGTTCTGTGATCTAACAGGCAACGATCTCATTTTCCTTTTAATCTTCGCCAAACTCAATTCTATCGGGTTCAAGACCAGCCAATCTGGAGGCAGGAATAAGTGGGGTATGCTATGTTCGGCCAGCCAATCTTTCATTATATTGGCATGGTGTATACGTGCGTTATCCGTGATTACTATAGCCTAGCCAGGTAACGTCGGTTCCAAATCGACCAGAAACCACCTGAATATTTCAGCATTGTACTACCAGTATACAACTCGTAGTACAGCACCATTTCCCTGGAAACAGGTTGGGACAAGTTTAAGTTTCTTCTTGGTGATGCAGGCACAATTGTGGTAGTGCTTTCCTCATTTACCGCATCAAATGCAGGTTGAACTCTGGTTTGTCTAATTATATCAATTGAGTGCCTGGTCGCGTACAGGTTATACGTCTTTCGAGCATATTCCAACCTCGGCCTCTTTGTTCGCTCCGAGATCTTTTCTGCCGGTAATGATCTTGGTCTTTTTTACGGTAAGCTTCTGCTTGTTAAGGTAACAGAAGATTGTACTCACGTGAATATTCTTCTCTAACCGGGCGAGTAAATGGCTCTTTATCTTTGTTAATATTATTGTATTCTCATCTTAAACTATACGTACTATTCCCCTTCTTATTTTGTCTGTAAACGCAGTTCTCCTACCAGACCTCTTCATTGTCTATTGAGTTATGCCTGTTGCTGGTCCGAATATATCATCGCCTTAAGGGCAAAGCGTAGCTGTGTTGGTTTGCGGTGTGGTATGTTTTTGCGCATTATTGTCTCTTTTGATACCGTGTATTATGGCGTTTGCAACGGTACACTTGGATGCTCTCAAGCGTCTGGCTATCTGACCATAGACCTCTCCCGCATTATACATTTCGAACATATGCTCATGGTCTTGGTAGCGAAACTTGCAATAAGTCCGACGCTGTTGAGTATTAGGTATTGGCCCTGAGCTAGATTCCGAAGTGGCGGGTGAGTCTAAGGTAACGCAGTCAGAATGTCTAGCCACATGATGTTTTCTTTGCCTTATTGGCGGTTGGGTAATATCAGGTACGTTGAACTTTTTAAATAAATTTATATCATATTTGATTTCTATTCAAAATTTTTAGAATAAATATTGTATTTCAAATTACACAAACTAATAATATTATGTATAATAAGATGTATTTCGACGAAAAAACTGTAAAGCATTTTTTTAGAAATATTGTTTTTAAAATCATATTAAAATATTTATATTTACAGTATAATATTTTAGTGTTTTTGTAAGGATGAGTTTGCAATATCGTACGAATAATTTTCAATATCGTACGAATACTTTTGCAAACGTCTAGATAGATATATATATATATATTAATGTTTATAAATTGCAAACTGAATCGATATATTTTAAGGCTATACTCAGTGTTAAAGTGTTGACAAAAGGGAAACTTCTTATGAGGTAGGTATAGCACGTTGATGTTACCTCTACCATTATTTAAATACTATGTAAACAATCACTAATGCTTATCTCTTTAGAATATGCAGGGTTGTTAGTTGCGCCACAGCAATACGTTTCTTGCATATCCAGAACGCTTTAAACCAGAAAATCAGAAATTATGCTCTGTACCGAAGCGGCACTTATTATAAGCGGTTTGAACCGGCCAATTAAAAAAAAAAGACAAAGTTTCATGGCCAATATCTGTTACACTACTGCTTGAGCGGTACTCATCAGTGTAGCTAACTTCGGGAGATTTAGCCTCTAGGCGAAGCGAGGTAGGACTGAAGCCGTCTGCTAATTACTACAATATATACGAGCTATGATTACATTAGCTACATACACTAATAGCTATCAGGGTGAATGTGTATGTGGGTTGGCGAAAGGATCATGCGAAAATAGGAAATAATTAATTGGTTTAGGTTACGATTGGCTTCGAAACAAAGAGGAAATATCAATTCGCTTTAAGATTTCGATTGATGACAAAATAAAATGACAACTAAACAAAGTTGATCCGTTGAGCATGGCTAAGAGCTCAGACATGAAATTATATTTCTCGTTGGAAAGTCTGATTGAGGTCAGACGGTCTAGAACAGACGCTTGACCAATAATTTGCTAGCCAGAATCGATGTGGCACGTAATGATTAATGAGGAAAAGAGATTATATTTTGCCAAATGATCACTAACTTAAGCCTAACCCGACCACTAACTTAAGCATAAATTGTACTGGCAACCGTTATCCGTCAGATTGAGAGATGAGCTCGAGGCAGAGAGTACAGCAGAAATAATTTGGTTCGGCATACGCAGACTAGTTCCGCCAAAGATATGTAAATGATAGAATCTTTAAGATATTTGGAGATTCTATAAACATCCCTTAGTAGAAACTCAGAAACCATGGACTAGGACCGTCACATTAACTAGAAGCGACACAGATATTCTTCCGACATTATAAAAGAACATTAGAACGTTTCGAATAAATATAAAGTTAAAACTCGATTTCTTGAAAACGATTAAATACTATAAATAGGTATGAATCGTAGAAAGAACAAAAAAAAACAAAAAAACAAAAAACAAAAAAAAAACAAAAAAAAAACGATAAGGACAGAAATTAATGGCGCCCATCACTACGCTTATTGAACGAAAACGCTAATACATTCATTTAGTTTCGCTTTTCCTGTGTTAAAAATATTTCTTTTGTCTCCTGTTGAATTGTTTAACCGAGCTGAACTGTGACATTGTTTTTAAATATATAGGATTGAAAAGTCAACATTACGGCTCGTGTCATTTATTTTACAGTTATTTGACTGAAAGAGGTCAGCGAACGTTGCTTTTGTTTTGTTTTTCTTTGTTTCTCTCTGTCCTCTCGCCGAAAATAGTGACACAGCAACCCGTCAGGCGGAAAACTCTCATGAAAAAATGACACCTTCACCAATCGAGCGAAGAACTACTATGAATAACAGTGCGTACAACGATACTATTGCATTTTCATATCGGGGAGTTTTAAGAACTCTAGAACTTTTCCCTTTCTTGTAACCGAATGCAGCTGACTCTATGGATTATTGTGACTGCCATTGAGAGAGGCCATTACATCGTTACAATATCAAATTCAAAATCTGCCCCCAGTCGGTTGTATAGAAAATGACGGCTTTATGTTTTTGCAGTACTATGCCCTCCTACCGCATAAACTTATATCCTCAATTAGTCACCCATCTGGTACTGACCAGGATCAATGTGGCTAAACTTCTGTAATCCAAAGAGAACTTGTGTACGTATATAGAAAAGTAGAGTGCTTTAACATTTCTTTCAAGGGATGTTCTAAAAGTAATGCCCTCTAATTGACTAGAGGAGATTGCAATTTGCATTGTTATCATGACTAGGCTTATGCATTCATGACCTGAAAGTTTCATATCCTTGTTGTAGATATTGATAGTGGAAGTCATTTAGGAAGAAACCTCTGTTATAGACGTACATCAGAAGGAGAGATACGTCATTAAATTCCTTCAGGCAAAATAAAATGCACCAATAAACGTTCATCGTCGCCTATTAAGCGTTGACGAAGCCGATGCAGTTTATGTCAGCACAGTTAGCAGAAGGATTCGTCGATTTCAGAGTGGCGACAGAGATGGAAGTTACAAGTGCACTCCGGACTTTTACGAGCAAGACATCAAAGGAGGCTTGTAAAAGTATATTAAGAATAATGGTGACAATCTAGCAAAAAATGTCCCTTGTTTTAATAGTACCACTCCCGTCTTCATAGTTAATGAACGTCTTGGTTTTTTAGTAAAAAATTACAATTCCTAAAACTCGTGTGCATAATGTATATAATATTCTGTTTGATTCTCCATTAGTTTGTATGCTACGCTTTATAAGAAGCCAAATACAATTGTATGGCCCGAACTGCTTCACATTAGATCAAACTCATGTAATTTGGCTTTTGAAAAACCAATCTAGCAATCCCAAACAAGAATATTAAAGTGTCGTCCTTTTATGTAAACTGATTTTTAATGCCATTATAATAATATATGATAATTGTTGTAATGGTTTGAGAAAGATATTCATAGTAATTTCGGCGTGCAGTGATTCTTCACCGTTGAAAGAAGTCAACGTAACAGAGGAAACATTTGAAAGAAACAGGGAAAAACGTTGTCAGCTGGACTAAATGAATAAATTAAAGATTGTCTGGTACAATACCATCATATTATTTGTATTGAACTATGTAGCAAAATATTACTTTTAGAGTATTTAATAGTACTTATTAATTTATCTCTTTTAGGTCGGTTTTGTATTTCCAACACAATGGGCACTATTTTAATAGAGATGTTAATAAATTCATATATGCTGCGTATTGTTTTTTTCTGTCCAAAAGTTACTTTCTTCCGCTATCCAGAAAATTATTAGCTTTATCAAATCATACTTGTTGATTATACAGATTTCTTATTCTGTGGAATTTCCACAGGTTCTGCTACTATTAAGAATATCTTTAAAAAAAACTTTATAAACTGAAACACTTGTTGTCATGAATAAATTAATGTGAACCTTTGATGTACTTATAAATGGGAGTAATTACTAATAAAAAGCGGCTTAAATACGGTCGTCGAAATTTGTATTTATATTATAAAATCTGAAAAGTATTTTTCACATGTTATTTATTTATTAATGTACTTAATATATAATGGTGATTGATTCACTATATTGATAATTAAATGATGGGTCATAGTGTAACGTAATCCACGTTTACACACGGGACCCACACGCTGTATGCAGTCTACGTCGTAAGAAAAATAGAACAAATAATAACTCGATTTTTGTAACAACGACATATATTCTCTCATTCTCCTGCCCTGCACGACTTCTCGTTACGTCTGTGGTTTCTCTCGTCTTGAACGTCATCCACATCTCCAACGTGATCTAAAACGTCAACCACGTATCAAACGTAGTCGTCCTGTCTTACGTGATCTCCATTTTCAAGTTTTTTTTCCTTACGGTGACGTCATTTTTCATTTCGTATTCGAATTTTCGTATTTCGCATTGTGCTAGCGCTCTGTCGCAATAACACGTAAATAACATTGTAATATAGTATGACGTCAGCAAATGACAACTTCAAAATGGACACGATTTATATATTCAACTTTCGTATCTCTGAATTTTAAATGATTTATATATTATCTAAACTTAATGATATCGTTGTAATAGTATTTTGACGTTGGCACACACTTTTTATATATACTGTATTTGGGGTAATTCGCCAAATCCGGGGGTAATTGCGCCAGCTAAAAAAGTACTTTTTATATGCGTGGTTGCCAAAAGAGCACTATTAGCTAGTGTGCGCAATTACCCCGGACTTGGGGCTATTACCCCAAAGTACGGTATATATATATATATATATATATATATATATATATATATATATATATATATATATATATATATATATATATATATAGTACAAAATTTTGTTGAAATCCAAAGACATGCATTTTTCCTTTTATATAACGCTTATATATTTAATCTTGGATCTCTTCATTACATTCGTTTCGTTAATGGATGACAATTTTATGTTTTCATAAAAAATTCTTTCTCATCAACTCGTCAGATATAATTTTCATCCGATGTTACCAACAAAAAGTTAATTTTGTACATGATAAACCTGGTGCGTTCGTTTGGGGAAAAGAGATTCCATCCCCACGTTGTTAAAGGTCGACCATCTTAGGTACCGTGCAAACCGCATAATTCTTGTTTTAAACCTTATTTTTGTATTTTTAAAATTTTTGTTTAGACTTAATTTCCAATTTTTTTCTATTATTTATTCTTTCCTATGTTTTTATAATTTTTATTACTACATTTATGCGTATTTTTCTAATATTCGTTTTGTTTGCTTTCGAATAATTATTGATTATTATATCTATCTCTCTATATATAAGTGAAAGTGTGTCTGTGTGTGTGTGTCTGTGTACATTTCCCTACGCAATAACTATTAAAACGATTCTTTTACAACAAATATTTAATAAGATTAAGCAAATAATTTAAATATATTTTCTTTAATGTAAATAGGGATATCGATTGAAGGTAGATTTCTTTTAAATACATTGTATATACAGAAATCATGCTGGAAGAAAAGTGTACATGAGCCGTTTTCAGCATGGAAATTAATTTGTTAAAAATGTATATTTTCTACTGTGAGAAATTATACAAATTGAATTAGTTGATTAGTTCGGTACTTTGTTTTAAAACAACCATTCTTATTGGTTGAATTCAAATTTTAATCCGAACGAGTTGCTGGCCTTTCCCACTGAATATCAACCCTGAAAAAATATTAAAGACGCCTGACACACTTTATCATTCTTTATTAATTTAAGGGCGTTTGGCGCCCAAACTGTCATATCTTTGGGACAATTTAACCTAATAAGCAAGGTAATTCTTTACTTGACGTAATGTCGTCTTTTCAGTCAGCAAAGGTTCCTGATTTACTTATTACTCGTTGTAGTAAAAAGAACAGTTCTCCTAGCCAAGTACAATTACTAATCTTCATATGAAATTCTTTCAACTACCACTTAATCTAGAAGTCTTACGCAGAACCGCAAGATTCGCAACATATTTTGCAAGAAAATAAAACGACCTATAACTGAACCCTCAGGTAACTGAACTTTTCAATTAGTTGTGCTTTAATTTTCTTCGCTCTGCCAAAGTTCTTAGCTATGTGGGAATAAAATTCTCACAGTAATATTAATTTAATTGTAGACATTTAAGCAAATTAACAAGAATATGACTTTATTATAATACCAAATTCAAGCAAGCAGAGCCACCCGGACTCTCTACATAGTAATTATAATTATTAATATATATATATATATATATATATATATATATATATATATATATATATACATATATATATATATATATATATATATATATATAAAATGAAATTAGTATTACAATTAAGTTTACAAAAATAATCCCAAATAGCAAACTTAAAATATATTATAAATATTAAAGACTTAATATTTATAAAATAATCCTAACCAGATGTAAAAGCTCAATAAAACCGAATAGGAAATAACAAAGACTTAATAAACATGTTAAAAATACTTTAAAGAAGAATTAAAATATATTTAATTTTGTGACTCCTGCTGATAATTTCATTTTAAAGTTATTATTTGTCTATTTCATTTGACCCCTTTTTTGTCTTAATACTTGCACCACTTCAACGTAATTTGTCTGGCTCGTTGTGACATTGCCTTTTCTATTATAAAAATAAATCAATCACCGCACATCTTTTCTGTTTCTTTATTCGTATATAGAAAATCGTGTAACCTAATTGACTTAAGGGAGCGTTTTGCTCCTCATTCAGGGCGTTCAGACTTCCCAAGGACCTGAAGAAGACCTACCTCTGCTAAGATTGCTGTAATTAATCTAAGGCAATAGCGGATATCACAAAGACTTGAATTGAAATATATAAATATATTTTGCTTCATTGTTTGAAAATCAGAGATATATTTGCTATTTGAAAAATAGACGACAGGAAATATTAGAATAATAGCGTTAACAATGTCTGGCCTGAGGACACCGGCCAGGTGTTCTAGTTGTAGACTGGGGACATTCGGAATGACGGGGATGATCTCTAAGGTCATGGGAATAGATATTAATTTTGGTCCCAGATTACAAAACTGGTGATATGGCTGAGCTGCACACCCGCAATCCGCATTTGCCTCCTCCCAGATTCGTGTCGTAATTTGATTTGCTCAGGGGATTTTTCACCCCGACCACACCCACACTATATAAGGCCAATGCCGCTTGAAAATTAGTCAGATTCCAGATTAGTGCAGAATCTCGAGATAATAATAATCGCTCCATGAGGACGTGACCACCCCCTCTCCGTTTCCTCTGAGTGCCATTTACGAAGGAGAAAGACTTGAGACTTGTAAAAAATTTGTTAAGAACTTGAAGGTTACATATGTGTAAAAAGTCTGTAATTTTTGTGAAATTAATTTTTTTCGTAGAATAGAACCCAGTCTTTTGTTTTCCTTCTTGCAAACACAGCTTCCATTTTTCACTTACAGACCAAGTTTACATCGAGACGTTCGGAATATCAATGTGACGGCCTCTCGAAGAACCAGACATCACGAGCCGAAGTTTCCCGAAGAAGATCAGGGGTCCTTGCGTGACCTCACCGGAGAGGGTGTTACAGCCGGCCTCGGCTGAAGCGTTTTGAAATCTCTCCATTACTTCATTCTACACACAATTTCTATTTCTTTTTATAATAATATATTGAACTCACTCTTTTTTACTTGTAACCATTTGGGAATTAATTCACGGAATTCTGCCTTTCGAATGATATCTAAATATCTTCCAGAAACGCGATTCCTTTGGATTTTTAATTCTGGATACCGAACTTTTTACCAACGTTTTTAGATTTTACAGAAGTTGGATGTTCTAATCTTCACCCGAATATCGATTCACGTGAAATCATTTTTCTTTTTTTCCCCATTCCTTCTGTATTTTTTAACTTTTACCAAGTAAGCTCTATAGCTTACTTCTAATTTCATTAAGTACTTTGCAAGGAAGTAGTTAACCACCTCAAGAGAAATAACCTTTTCAGTGACATGCAATATGGTTTCCGTTCTGCTAGATCAACAGCAGATATGCTAACGATGTTATCTCATAGGATTAGTGAATATCTCGACAAAGGCTTCCTCCCTAGGGCAATTGCTCTTAACATATCAAAAGCCTTTGATAGGGTATGGCATAAAGGCCTACTTCACAAGATTTTAAACTACGCTATAGCTGGAAATTATCTTCTCAATTATTAAATAATTTCTCTCATAGATAGGCTCATAAAAGTAGTGGTTGATTAGCAGAAATCGGAAGATCACAGCATTAATGCTAGAGTCCCTCAGGGGTCCATTCTGGGCCCACTTTTCTTTCTGATCTACATCAATGATCTCCCAAAACACATACTTAAATCATTCGTTTACATCTATGCTGATGACACGACAATTTATGGCAACATATCAAAGGCCGTAAATGAACAAGTTCTCTCAGATTCTCTCTCCTCACATCTTGAGTGCGTGGTACAATGGGAGAAGAGATGGCTGGTTACTTTTAATGCATCTAAAACCAAGCCCCTATCTTTACATCATCAATGCCCTGATCCCCATCTGACATCAATTGAAATGGAGGGCACTCGTTTTAGAGAAGCTTTATGTTTTGAAAAGCTTCTGGGCTTGACCTTTACTTCTGATCTGAAATGGAACGTACATCAAATCTGTTGCCAAGATCGCTGGAAGAATGGTGGCATCTTTCTACCGTTCCAGTCGATATTTCATTGCTGATGCAATTCTCTATTTATATAAAAGCCAAGTACGTCCAGGGATGGAGTATTGTTGACACATCTGGGAAGGAGCTGCTAGAAGCAGCTTATCCTGCCTTGACGGAGTTCAAAATAGACTGCATAGCTTAATGGAGGATGATGGACCTTGCGAGCCTCTCTCTGTTTTATCGTTATTTCCATGGCAGGTGCTCGTCTGAGCTCCAATTTCTGGTCCTCCCTCGTCAATCTTTTTCGAAAACAACCCGTCTAGCTGAAACCACTGTCAATAACTTTCCCCACTCTTTAACTGTGCCTAAATCAAAACGTAGATTCAATGAACAATGCTTCTTGCTTAGAACTGCACGCCTGTGGAACTCCCTTCCGTTTGCCTGTTTCCCAGCTGACTACAACTTGGTTGTCTTCAAGTCCAACATAAATAAATTCTTAATGAACCGCCCTCTTAAGTAATCAAAACTGCCAAATTTCCATTAATAACGACTACTGCGATATTATCCCATTGATTACTGTACACTCAATAACGATTATTATCCTCGAGTGGTCTCAGGGCCTTGATAAGTGGTGACTCCTATGTAAAAAAAGCAACATCCGATTCCGCATTTTGCTAATTTCTACTCTATTATGAGAAGGAAAGTATTAAAGACAATCCACTTAATTTGTTGTTCCTTTTAGAAAATTAAATATATTTTTAACTCTAGTTAAAGTGTTTTTAACATATTTTATTAATTAAGTGTTCTTAATATATATATATATATATATATATATATATATATATATATATGTGTGTGTGTGTGTGTGTGTGTGTGTGTGTGCGTGTGTGCGCCTGCGCGCGTATGTATATATAATTCCAGGTACAAATATATTCAAAGATAAAAAGACAAGCTATTCAACAAGGTTCATATAAGAGTTTAGAATAATAAATAGAGCAGATGTACTATATATTTAAATAACCATATTTATATCGCTAAACTAATCATAGTAATGTTTGATTCAATAGTTATTTGTAATTAATTTAATTACAAATATAAACTTTTTTAAGTGGAATGGGCCTTTGGTTATTTATAACTAATGCCATTGTAATGACTAGTCTTGCGATATAAAATGTTGATATAAATAAGTTAAAGTATGTATATATATATATATTATATTAATACATAGTATATTATTTTATTAAGCTATGTAACATAGCACAATATAAATTTTCAATAATATTGAATCAGCTAGAGAATACCAAATTCAATTCAATTCGGTCCCATTTAGTATAACTATTTACATTGTAATGACTTGTTATGAGATATCAATTGTTTATATGAATAAATAAAAGAAAGCATATATATATATATATATATATATATATATGTGTGTGTGTGTGTATGTATATATATATATATGAATTCAGTTTCTTCAACTTATGTTATTTCATCTGTCTGATTATATGAGCGAGAAAAATAAGAATGAGGAAATACAGATATAAATAGATAGATAGATCAATAGGGGGAGAAAGATAAGGGACTAAGAAAATTTTACAGATGTTAAATTTTAGGATCTAAATAATAGATATATCCCAGGAATGGCGTATTCCTTTCGTAAATGCCTCGCGAAACAATTTCACATATGTGTATTCTTTTCTCATTTGCAATCTCTTCGGCAAGGACATTCTTTTCACCATTTTTTAACAAATGATGTCTTCATTGACAAAAGATAATAGGCGCAACATTTGACAAAGACCCCATGTGAATAATGCCCTATTTGCACTGACAACCGTCATCTGCTTTCTCGCCGGAAGTCGCCATTGTTGGTCAGAGCACGACAAAGGTAGTGCACGGGAACGTATTATCTTTAGATGACATCCGAAACAAAAGATGTTTGGACATGTCGAAATAGCAGGAGAAGAATAGACTACGAAATTAGACTAATGTATTATTTACGTTTGACTATTATTATTTGAGCCATTTACTGTGTCGAAGTGTATTAAGTTGATCTATACAAAGATGTGTATTATACGGCAACGTCTTCCTCTATTTACTCAAGAGGTGAAAAGATCTCAAGTGTAGCATGAATAAAATAACATATATAGTATGTTAGCAAGAGTCAAGTGAAACAGTCATATATATATATATATATATATATATATATATATATATATATATATATATATATAGTGTGTGTGGGTGGGTGTGTGTATGTGTGTGTGTGTGTGAGAGAGAGAGAGAGAAAGAACGAGAGAGATAGCTATATGCTATGTAATGTACGGTGTGGGACTTTAAGAAAGCGTCCCTTGTCATGTACGTGAGCCAAAAGCAGAGATGTGTCATTGAATTTTTGCAGAACAAATTAGAATATTAACGTTGACACACTGGTTTTCAGACTTTTGTAAAGGAGTTATCCTTTATTAAAGCTCGAAGACAACTCGAGGATACTGGTTAATGAATGTAAGGTGCTAATATAGTAATTGTTAATGGTGTAAATTGGGCAGAATTTCGATTATTTAAGAAGATGGCTCAACAAGAACTCGTTTACATTTGAGGTGAAAGCTGCTATATTGCAATCGGCCGAGAAGCAAGGCAGTGGAACAGTGTTCAACATGCAGGAACTTATAAGAAAGCAGCCTTGTCCATGGAATCTGCATTTAGATTTTTGCATGGATAGAGAGCGGGGAAATTGTTGATTGTGGATGTAGCTAGTCGTGTGCTTTTTTGCGAAAGTTTCGCAAAGGGAGACCATTGATTGGAGCTAAGATGAGCACTTACCATGAAAATAAAGATAGAGCAGAGACAGGTTCGCAACGTCTCTTTTGTAAGAAAGAGGTTGCATGGAAGAGAAAAAGTACATCACCTACTACGTTTCGAAGCCGATTATGAACTCACACAGTAAGATTGGTCGTCGAGCAGCTCCTGTTCAAATGTGGCAACAGTACTCCATTTTGGGACGTCTTTGGCTCTTTTAGAGATAGAAGATTGCATCGGAAGTCAAATACTTACTATAGCGGTAGAATAATCCAACCATTTTTCTAGCGATCTTTACAACAGCTTTGATGTATGTGTTCTATTTCAGATCAGGAGTGAAGGTCAGTTTGAAAAGCTTCTTAAGACATGGTGCTTCTCCAAAATGAGAGCCATTCATTTCAATTGTGGCCAGATAGGGATCAGAGCGATTATGATAAAAAGATAGAAGCTTGGTTTTAGATGCATTAAAATTAACTAGCAATATTTCCCCCATTGAACCGCGTCCTTAGGATCAGAAGCGAGAGAATCAAAAAGATATTGGTTATTGCCGGCTTTTGAAGTGCTGCTATAGATTATGGTGTCGTCTGTATAAATGTATACACATGATCTAAGAATGGGATTTAGAAGATCATTGAAGATTGGGAAAAGAGTTGGGCCCAGAATAGAACCTCGGGGGATGCCGGTATTGATACTATGAGTTTCTGATTTCTGCCAACGACGACTAATGTATTATCTACGTTTGACTATTATTATTTGGGCCATTTACTGTGTTGAAGTGTATTAAGTTGATCTACACAAAGATGTGTATTATACGACAACGTCTTCCTCTATTTATTTAATAGGCGAAAAGATCTCAATAGTAGCATGTATAAAATAACATATATAGTACGTTAGCAAGAGTAAAGTGAAACAGTCATATATATATATATATATATATATATACTATAATAATTAAATATATATATATATTATATATATATAGTGAGAGAGAGAGAGAGAGAGAACGAAAAAGATAGCTATATGCTGTGTATTGACGGTGTGGGACTCTAAGAAAGCGTCCCTTGTCATATACGTGATCCAGAAGCAGAGATGTGTCATTGAATTCTTGCAGAACAAATTGGAATATTAACGTTGACACACTGGTTTTCAGACTTTTGTAAAGGAGTTAGCGCTTATTAAAGCTCGAAGGCAACTCGAGGATACTGGTTAATCAGTCTATCAGAAAGGGTTTGATTATTTAAAGGATATTTCTAACTATTCCGTAGCTGGAAATATTGTGAAGTAGACCTTTATGCTGTACCCTATCATTGCGCCTGTCTCTGCTTTATCGTTATTTTCATGGCAAGTGCCCGTCTGAGCTCCAATCTATGGTCCCTCCCTGCCAAACTTTTACGGAAAACACTTGTTTATCTGAAAACACTATCAATAATTTCCCCCACTCTTTATCTGTGCCTAAACCTAAACGTAGATTCCATGAACAAAGCTTCTTTCTTAGAACTGCCCACATGTGAAACTCTCTTCCGTTTACCTGCTTTTCAGATGATTGCAGTATGGCCGTCTTCAAGTCCAAGGTGAACAAGTTCTGCATGAACAACTCCCCTTAAGTAATCCAATTTACCAAATTTACACTTCTAACGATTACTATAATATTGTGCTTTTGACCACTATAAACTCTTTAACCATTATCCTCGAGTGGCCTCTGGGTTTTGATAATTGGTGATTTCCTTGTAAAAAAATATCATTAAAACCAACAAAATAATGATAAAAAAAATGGAAAGAGTCATTTTTGGAATCAAAAATTTGGCCCACATTTTTTTTTCCGATTTCGATGACTCCAATGCTCATATTTTCCTGTTTCCAATGAAACTTTTCAAAACTAACAGAGATTAACATATTTGAGGTTTTAGTTTTCTTAACTAGTGTAAAATTCTATATGCCTTTGCGTTATGGCCATCGATCTTGTTATGTCAATGTATTAAATCTTCCTGGCTCTCTGAATAGTCATTATAACCAATCAGTATCAATGAAAAGCGGAATGAAGTGAGGAAGTAACCTCTGTTAATCTGATGCTTTCTGTTAATAAATTCCTTGCTAATTAACTTCTCTTCGTGTTATACCTTATGGCGCGTATTAGGCTACAATGATATCGTTGCGCATTGCAACGTAATGGAAGTAATAATTATATTATCTTCTATATCAACGATCTTCCACAGAATATTATTCAGAAAATTAATATGTGCTGATAATACCACTCTGTATTCTGATCTTTGTTCTCACACACCTTCTTCGGAGCAATTGTAATATTCAACTAGTATAGACGTTTACTTGGATTGAGTTGTAGATTGGGGTACGGGGGTTTGTGCAGAATAGTGAATTTCGAAGCAATTCTATTTCAGCTTAGTACACTGTTATGAAATTATGTGCTCTGCCGAAATGATTCTAAATCCCAAAAGGTATGAAACCGGATCTAATAGAAGATGTGCATGATCTATTTTTTGTGGAAAAAAATCGTAAAGGCTAGTGCTCAGAGACTTTTCAATTTCTCATATTTTTTTTATTGGCGGATTTAAAGAAAAAAACAAGAGAGATAATTCAGTTTCTCATAAATAATAGAATTCTAAAAACTCTTCTACTTTAATACTTTAAATTATATGGTAAAACTAAATAATTAGATGATTTCTATTTTTACTATTAATTATTTTTCTAATATTTCGTTCTCTGTCAATTTCGGAATTTGTACTAAGAGATTTCTCATTTTTTTTCAATGGCGGATTTCAAGAAAAAATACAAGGGAGATAATTCAGTTTCTCATAAATAATAGGATTTTAAAAAACTCTTCCGCTTTAATAATTTAAATCATACGACAAAACTAAAAAAAAAATCGATAAATTCTATTTTTACCTGTAATTATTTTCCTAATATATCGTTTTTCGTAATTTTCGGAATGTGTACTAAGTTCGACATGAGACATAAGTGCGTTATAATATTGTCATATGAAGTATATTTCTTTAAAAATTCACCATTCTGTACACACAACGGTGTACGATAGGCACCGCCAAAACTGGGGGGGCAGGTCAGTACTTTTTGACGGACCGTCTTTTTAAAAATCTACCAAAAATCAGGTAATTATCCGATCAATACGAAATTTTCAGCGATTATTAGGAGAAGAATGAACTTTATAACTGTGTACTTATTTTTCATAAACGATATTTATATATATATTTTTTTTTGCTTACAACCCCCCCTTGTTTTGAAGTGGGAACAAATATGCTTAAAATAATCATCTGAAACTGAAATCAACATATTGTGTTGTTGTAAGGGACAGAATTATAGATTTAAAAAAGAAAAAAAAACTTGTTTGCATACCTTATTTTGACGTCTGAATATCAGAACTTCGATTGTGTTTAATTATCCCGCTTTTGAGTTTTGAAGTGTGAAATTCGGTGAATATGTTAAGTAAAATAATTAATTTAAGTTAAGCAAAACAAAAAAAAAAAATTTTTTAATATTTATACGAAAAAAGCCATTTAAAAATTTTTGATAAATAAATTAACAATTTTTTTTAGCGAGCCGAATAATGCATGACCATTATTAAACAGGGCATGCTTTGAATAATCGATACAAAAAAAAATTCGATAAATATTGTGCCCTTTGTGTTAAAAATAGCATCATTTTTTTCGATCCCGTTTGAAAACGTTTGCCGCCTTTCGACTACGGTGGACCAAACGCGCTGAAATATTTTTTTTTTATTCTGCTTTAAATTGCCCCCCACCCCATTTTGGGGAGTCTGGCCCCCACACACATACACATTAAAAACCAAACTCATACAAATGGTCACCCATCTGGTACTGGCCAGCCTCAGCTTAATAATACATTGAAATTTTCGTCACTGAAAAATAATTTTTTTTGGCCTGTTTGGTCTTCCATAGTTTTCTCCTTATCAGACGCAAACGTAAACAGAGTCGCGAAATCGACGCGAAATCTGGTTAGCTATATGAATAAGTGGAATTATTTGAAATTCAGGTACTTATATTATAATATTTTTGCATATTCTCTTAGAAAATCATCCTAAATCTTAGTTAGACAATAAATAAATAAATTAATTATTTCAAAAACCTTTTTTTTTTAAATATTTATGTACGTTTTTTGTGCAAGACAAAAAATGTCAATTGTTAACTTTTTGGGAAAATTTAACATTTAAAATTTAATTAACAATAGTAGAAAAAGTTTTACATTATTCTGTTTTCTATATGATAAAATTCAGGGTTTTATCTTTCTGGAAAAAAAAAGTTACTCAGAAATAATGGATTTTAATAAATGTAATTTAGTTTTAAAAAACAACAACAACATGATTTTGCGGCCATTTTTGGCGGTGCCTAGTGTACGAAATTATTTGTTTCGTAATTTCCTGCTTGGACTCAAGTTTTGTTTTTAAGTCGTAGACGTGCCCTCTTTTTTTCTGAGATTCTAACGGATGGTTCTACTCTTAAGAAGAAATCGACTTAGAAACATCTTGGTCTTTCTTTCTAATAAAATCTTCTTGGGGTTGATTTATTACATCCATTGCCCTTTCTGCTTCTTGTAAATCGGTTTTCTCTATTGTTCTTAATATTTTCTTACACACGAGGATATTCTCTGTCTCTACAATTCTATTATTAAACAACGTGAGGAGTACTGTTTGTCATCTTAGGCCTGCCGAATCCATGTATCATTCGAGGGTTCTCGATAAGGTTGAGAAACGTATCTGTAATTTGATTGTTTTACAAAATCTCTCCTTCTCAGCAACCGCTCTTGCACCGACGTGATAGTGTGGCACAATGGAAAGCGCCCCTTTTGGGAGAGCTGGGGGCTTCTACATTAATGAACCTTGTGCCTAACTTGGGATGTACTTGTGAGGTTCAGATGTGTTAAGCAAGTGCTTGTGATTTTGAAAATGTTCTGGTATGACTCAAGCCAAGAATGACAGTTTCTTTATAATATTGAACCAAGGCAAAACGATATAAAACCTTAGAATTTGAAGGTCAAACCCGAAAGAACTCATGGATACAAAAACAAAACAATGTTTAAACATTATGTATAAATGTCTCTATCTCTCCCTCTTTCTCTATTTCTCTCTTTCACTCGCCTTATCTCTCTTTCTTCATTGAAAAAGAGAATTATATATTATTCTATTGTTTTAAAACAGTTGAAGCTGGCATTCTGGGGTCGACGGACGCGACATAGCAGTTTTAGCTGCATGCGTCTGGCTTCAACTGGTCTTTATAAAAATAGGCTCCTCATTGTTAAATCCTAAATAAATTATATATATATATATTTAAAAAAATGCATTTGTTCGCTATTTTTGTATAAGTGTTAAATTCCAGCATGCCATTAATGCCGACGACAGAAAGATGTCTGTAACGACGCAATGAAGACACAAGAAGCGAACCATGCCAACCCATTATAGTGGACGACATGTCGATTCGTCGTGTGGAAGTTTCCAAGTGCCTATCGTTTGATATCGTTTAATCACCCGGGAAGCTGGTTGCGATCTCATGATGTTCCTCACCCAAGTAACTCTCTCCGGGGAAGTGATAGTATCATAATGTTGTTAGTGTTAGTGATTTCTATAAATACATATATGACACGTATTTTTCATGAATGTCTAGTTTATTTACTACTTCTTCAGCTTAAGCTCGTTTTACTTGTTAATGTAACAGTCTCATTACTACCATATCTTGTAGCAAAGCCGCTAACACTAGGAGCAGTAGCAGCAGCAGCAGCAGTTGCATAAAGATATGCAAATAACCAAGCCATGTGCGAAACATTATGTCACAGCACAGATAAAAGGGTATGTGGCAGGAGAAGGAGTGGTGTTTGGCAAAACAAGTGTTCGGAGACGTGGTGATCTATACGTGGCAAGAGAACCGCATGATCGAAACGTGAGTGGGGTTCACAAAAGCACGTGTTTGATACGCCTAGGCAACTCCACAGCGGAGGCGAAAAAGTTTCACACGACCGGAGAAAGAGAAGTCAACATTTTAAATATTTACAAAAATGCGTTGTGGGAAATACCTGGTATAAAGGCTTTTGTTAAAAAAAAGAATATGAATTGAGATTTTTTTCCATTCTTCTGTTTCCTTGCGACATATTAACGACAAGGTTACAATTTCTTTGTAATAAAACTTCTTATTCTAGTAGCTTTCTACCAAGAACTGCAGGCTCGTGGAACTCTTTTCCTACTAGCTATTTCCCTCTTTTCTATAATCTAGGTATTTTCAAGACTAAGGTCAATAAGCACCTCCTATCTTTGCGATAATCGTCTTTCGTTTTTGTTACCTTCTTACATCAAGAAGCTTCATGCCTTGTATGGAGCGAATCTCATAAGAAAGATTACTGCATGGAGCTGTTCTCCATATACACAGAGAAAGAGAAACTAGTTCTCTACCAAAATGGAAGAATTGCGCTACGACAGAAAACCTCTTGTCAGCTGCTTACGTCAAGTGGTTTCATGCCTTGTCTGGAGCGATTTTTATAAAATACAGTAAGGCCAACAAGAGAATCGATCTGGTGACGAATATTGGACCACGTTGATATTTACTTTAATCAAAGTTATTGTTTTAAATGCTTAATATCATGAAATCTTTTTCAGGCTTTTGTTTTTATTTACTTATTATATTTAAGGTAATGTCTCCGTATGTGTATGTATGAATATATGTGTGTCTGACTAAAACAAAAAACAACAAACACAAAACAAACATCCACAAAGTTTGTGTTTTCTTAATCAGTGTCGAAGAGGATGACTAATATCTACAACGCAAAAAATCACCGATTTGTTAATAGAAGCAGCCACTATTTAGGTGGAAGTTACTCTGTTTTTTTTTTAAGAATTAATTATTTTATACCGGAAATTAGCTGTGTGTATGCGAAGAGAGAGGAATGGACTGCGTGATGAAGACAGCGATGGACAGAAAAAGAGTAAGTGATAGATAGAAGTTATGCAGAAAAAGTATGCTGAATAATAGAGTTATTATTTAGCAACACATGCTTAACACGGAGAACGGAAGAGTGTTTTGTAATTATTATGTACTTTAACCAAGCGCTTTATTACAAAAGATATCGTAAAAACGTTAATTTAACTTGAAAATACTATAAAGTTATATAGCAAGGAAACTGAAATATGTTTTACTTTTGGCTGAGCAACGCCGGATAATCGTGCTAGTTATTCATACAAGCAAATTAAACGCACACATTTGGTTTCCTGCGTGTTTTTTCTGATCACAATTGACATGTTAGTAAAATTAAAATAGAAAAGATGCTCTTTTTCATTTGCATTAGAGCATATTCATTTAAAATCGACATATTTTAATCCGACTTGTAAATTGTGTACTTTTAAAATCTGCTGTATTGACATGGACAAAAGAAAAGCAAACTTTTTATTTTCTCATAAAAGAAATAAAGAAAAACAAAGCGTTTTATCGCTTAGGCGTTGACATGTGAGATCTTTCTTCGGGTTTCTACTGTGATCTTCGTTAAAATACGTTGCTTTGTTCTTTGCGAGGAAACTGGGAAAGCTGCAAGCGATTTCAGAAAACAGAGAATCACGCCAGCTTGTGCGCAAAACAAACAGTGTTCTTTCGCAAACAAGACAATGCATGAATAATGATGATGCAATATGCTGATCGGAATGAATGTTTTAAACCAAGACGCATCTATTCCCGTGGGTCGAGGTTGGCGTCGATAAACGCGGAAACTAAAAACACAAAACAAGATCGAAACCAATCTTTCGACGAATTTGCTCTATTTGTATTCCCTCAACATAAATACTCCCGACGAACTCGACAAGCAGCAAATCTAGCCCCTTTTATTGTTGAAGTTGCCAGATTCCGGATAAAATTCTTGTTCTCATGAATTATTTCATCGAACTGCTTGGCCTTGGAATTCTCCCTCTGTTCCCTGCTTCTCCAATTGCATCAATATGCAAAAATATAAATGTAATGTGAACAAACATCTCGTCTGTAATTTACAGTATGCCTCTATGTCAGAACTGTAGTATGGAGTTAGTATAAGTAAAGAGAGATGTTTTGTACATATGTATCTATTCAGTCTACGCGTTTAACACTGAAAAGTGTTGATAAAACAGATAAGCTCGAGTATCAAATAAATGTACACATACAAATACGTTTACGTACCTGAAAATGCTACTAGTCATCCCAATGAAATTTTATTTCAATAGTCATCATGATATCGTATGAATCAGAAGATTCTATTGGTGGCATTGGTCTCCCCAATATTTTTCTAGTTAGAATACTTTCTAGAAAGACATCGGTGATTACGGAAGGGACCACGTGAAGGTTGCCAACATTTTAGATGAAGAGTATTATGGGAGAAAGAATAGGATCCGAACTCGAAAGACCCAGGTCATCACATCGTTAACAACTAGACCATCGTCACCACCTTATTTAAACAGTAGCTATGACAGACTGATGAGAATACGAATTCAACACTATGACAGGCCGACGAGAATGCTATTTCAAGTGATTTGAATCGGTGGTAAACCAAGCAGTTATCAATCATCTCGGTAAAGATAAATCTATTTAGGGGTAAGCTACATGGTTTTTGCCTCTCTAAGCCAAGAGCTGATTTGCTGACTGTGATAAGAGGATAAGTGAACATGTTAACCTTGTCTCTAAGGGGATATCGTGTAAGATATCAAATACAAGCCTCTGTCTGAGAGTCAGGACGTCGTGAGATGGAATACTGACGCTCAGAAGACTATTTTCTGCTACAACAGAGGGCAAAACCGACTTCGAAAGCTATTGGAGGTTCATTGAATTATAGTTGAGAAAGGATATATCGGGAAGTGAATCGTTTGTATTGTTTAAATTAATCGGACAATTGTTCTTATCGTAAGTGTTATCTACACAACGTTTTGGTCGACGTAGCCTTCTTATATTGTCAAGTCCATGTTTTCACAGGAAAAAGGTGGGTAGCTCTGCACTCTAAGGTTTTGAATTTCTGGATCTTGGAAGTAAGTTTACACGAATTATAAAGATAATTTAATCATAAGGAAACCCTAGGGTACAACTTTTAGCTAATTATGATTACATTTTTAAGTAAATCCATCAACTAATGTTAAGTTTTTAGAAGCACGATATTTACGAAACTAAGAGGTTGCTGAGTCCAGTATGGTTTATCGCGCATTATCTGTTTTTTATCATTATGACTGATAGGATATAAAAAGGGGGAAGCAAGAAAAAATAAAGGAGAAAAGAAAGATATGAAAAACAGAAACGAAGAAAAAAAATCGAAGAAGCAAAACAAACAGTAAAGAGGGTAATTGTAAAAAATAGGGGTGACTATTTGGGATTAACGAGCATTGCTAATAAGAGAAAGAGAGTAAAGAAGAAGACATAAGTGATTTCTTCAAGGGGGGTAATTATTGTTATTTATGCTTGAAATTGGGTTCTTTTTGAAGTTGGGCAGAAACCACTGTGGGGGACCCGTAGTACAGTTTATATACCGGGTGTATAGCTGGATCCATTCGTTGTAGGCTGCGTGTATAAACCGGTTACAGGAATCGGCTGCGTGTTCCATAAGCTGGTTAGTTGGATGTCGTCGTTGCTAGGACAACCTAATAAAAACAATCAACAACAAGGTCACATGCCACGAGCACATTTAAGACATTGAAATGGAGCACACTGAAACAGGATCATATATTTACATATGTACAAGGAATAATTATTTACATAGAAAAGTTACGAACGTTACAGAGTGTTTGTGTGTTTATAAACTAGCATGCATGTAGATAAATGTTCGTTGCGTGTATGCGTGCGTGGATGCATGCGAGAGTTTGTCGAAGCATACGTTGGAAGTTCATTGTGTGTGTAAGAGTTTGTTTATATGAGTTTCATTCTTATCTTGAGAAAGACAAACGCCATGTCGAGGCGTGGACATGACTTGCGTGCCACTCACATTGGAGGTTTGAATTGAAGGAAAACACATGTTGTCAGCTCGGTGTCTCAAGTGGGAAGAGAAAGAAGAGAGAGAGAGAGAGACTTGTTGGGCAAAGCAGAGGTTACCACAAGGGCGACAACTGATGCGTTGTTTAAAAGGTGTATGCATGGATGTGTGTACGGTTTGTTTAAATGCACGTTAGATTAAAAAGGCATATTCTTATACTGCACTCGTTAATTCTCTGGTATAAAAACGAACATACACACGTCAACCCATATATGTACATTGATTTAAAAAAAAAAAGGTAGGAGTTTACAGAAAAAAATAAAACGAAATATATCTTTGAACCCTCGTAAAAAGAAAATAAAAATTTAAAAAAAAATAGAACTTTATACTAGACTGTTGACGAAAATGAGTATTTGGCTTAACAAATAGTAGAAAACAGTATTGACATGTTAAAGAAAAGGACATTGAAATGCTTATGAAGAACAGAATAATAATACATGAAATAGGGGCAGCGAATGTAGAGTTGCGTTTTGTCACTCTATTTTCTTTGCAGCAGGCGTTGTAATAGTTCAATAATAATTAAAGCAACACCTATTATTGATTCTAGGCTTTAATACGTATTTCATTATACATTTGGTTACATAGAAAGTTTATCGAGTACATTACAAAGTATATGTTCCCCTTACCTTTCCCATAAGGGAAAAGTAAAAACTTAGCTCCTCGAAAGACGACTACATCCTTTCCAAATGTAGAAAACCAGACGCTGTCTTTTATTTCTCTTTCGGTAGCTTATCTTTCATGCCAATTTTCAGTTTTCGCTACATTACTTCTTTGCCACGTTCACACACTTTCATAGTCTTAAGGTAGAAATGGTATACTTACATAACGGCTTAAGCTATCATTTACGCAACTAAAAACATCTCCATTTCTACACAGGTACTAGTATATACATATGTTACTACACAGGAAATCCATGCACACACAATCCTCTCCATAGACACACATATCCGAATAGGACTGTGGTATATCATGAGTGTATATCAAAACTGATTACATAATTCTCTCTATTCTATGCAGAAAACATCCCATCTTTTTAATTTGCACTAAATGAACCATGAAAGTAGTTACAAAAGTAAGACTCCTTATTTTACCATTCCCAAACTAAAACGAATGTAAAAGAGCTACGAAGGCCAATAGTCGTATCATTCTTTTGCACTCCAATAATTATTTTTCTACATAGTCACTCACCTTCATTCTTAATGCGCTCTTGCCAACCTCTTCTGATACCCCGGTCGTAAAAGTCCGTAGCGTTCTTTGTCACTCACAGCTCTGTCTTCGCTATGAAATTGACGAACCCATCTCCTAACTGTGCTCACATAAACTGTAAGTTGCCGGTGAATGTTGATCAGTTAAATTTTTTTCTACATGGATGAATTCACAGACCAATCTCTGCTGCTGATGCACATCCATGACAGGGGTTGTTTTCTTAGAGTATCACACAGTCAATATCTTTAAGAGAGTGATTAAAATCTTAGGTTATGAATGCATAAGTTTAGTCATAATAACAATGCAGTTTGCTATCCCATCTTATCCATTCGGTTATACGAGGATCCACGCTTGGAATGTTCGTCTATTTCATTTGGTCTATTTAAAACAATGCAACTTTTGCATAAAGCACTTTTCATTGCGAGTTCTCGCATGAATTTTCTTGTATCTTTTTGTTAACATAAACATACGTAAAAAAGAATCTCCAGAGGTTGCTTGTTGTTTTTGCTTAGAGAGAGAAGGAACAGCAACATCATTCCTGATGTTTTGTTGGTATTCGTTTCCCCGTTATCTTTCTATTAAGAATTCTTTCTAGAAGGATATTGGGTAGCTACGGGAGGGACCACGTGAAGGTTGTGTTGTAAAAGTGTTTTTGTGGAAAGAAATAGATTCCAACTTGGCACCCCTATCGTTAACCACTAAGCTACTGTTACGTTCTAGAGGTCGGTTGTGAGAGAAGGGCAGTACACAGAACCGAGATACCGATTGTAAATTGCTTACGTGTATTACGGCCACACATATGTACACATGTAAGTGTGGAAGAATAGTGGCAGACGGGAAGGAAGTATAGTTAAAGGTAAGAGAGCAGACTTGCGAGTAAATGGAAATGGCCCCTGAGGTATAGGTTGACATGGCGGTGCAATGAGAATAGTAGTCAGAAAATAAAACAATGTTTAGTGAATGAGGATGCGAATAGGGTAACAAGAAGAGCAATATAATCATCAAGAAAATGGCTGAGAAAGCCAGGATTCAAGATATACTACAAAAGGGACGACAGTGTAAAACATTGTTTAGAAATGCTTGGGAATCCACTATTGCAAAAGGCTGGTTGGAAGTTGTAAGGCATTTTAGTTTTAAAGGTTATCCTGACAAACTCCTGTACAGAGAGACTTTAGAAACTCGAGAGCAGTGTCCTGCAATCATTCAAGTTCTGTATGCATGTGTATATAATTAGAATTCCAAATAGCCAATTGACAATGCAGAAGGAACTAAGTTCTATGTAAAATGCATGTAAAAGGTTTTCTTTTGTTGTGGTTTTTGCTCAAACATTTTCTTCCAAAGGAGATCTTTTGGTGAGCTGCATGAATAAAGTATCCCGTTTATTCCAGGTTATTAGTTTGTGTGCGGAGCAATTGTCAAGTTATATTGAGATGCTTTGAAGTTCCGAAAAAAAAACCTTAATAAATAAAGACTCGGTCATTGGAATTAAACTTACAAATGTTGTTCCAAACAAAATGGCAGTATCAATCCAGAGAAGCTTGAAATTATCAAAGCTTGAAATTGTCAAAGTTTGAAATTGTCAAAGCTTGAAGGCGAATACGAATAATAGAGTTTCCGATACATAGCCGATCGGAACAAATCTTGAGACGAAAAGCAGAGTTCCTTCCCAGTTGAAGACAAAAGATTATTGCAGGAATTCTAAGCAATTCAGTATATTTCATGGAGTAATTTTCCGGTTTCTGATTGTTTGGTAGCTGAGCGCGGTTCCATTTGATTGGTCAGTATCACGCCCGTTTATAAATAAAACCTTATGATTTGTAACCCTAATCCTCAAAGTCATATAAAAATACTGCAACATTTGATTACCGAGTTTGCATGAAATCGTGAAAGTTTAGATGTTGCGAAAGTAGAATCTAATATAGCAGAAAAATTGAGAAGAGACTCATACAGGAAGCTGTAATTAGCATGGAGAAAGTTAAGCTCCGGAGTTTTTAGTCTGCAAAGCCAAGCGCTGATGTACTGACTGTAATATTGCACATGATAAGTAAATATGTCAACTTCGTTTCTAGAGGGATATCGTTTAATATTTTAACAATAAAGCTTCTGTCTGAGAGTGAGGTACTTCTTAAAATCGAATACTACCACTCAGAAAACTGTTTTCTGCCTTGACAGGGTGCAAAACCAACTTTGTAAGCTGTTGGGAGTGTTGATTGGATGATGGTTGAAAGAATCACAATCGAGGGTGAATTATTGTAATTTATATTTGAGTGAGTGAGCCATATAAAAGCTGGTGCAGAAACCGTACCCGTTCTTTCTCTAGTGTAAAAACGGACTTACACCGGCATAATGGACGCACGTCAACGCAAATACGTACATTGGTGAAAATAGGGGCGATCTTTTATAGAAAAAAAAGCACGAAGACATCTGCGTCCGTAAAACTTATGCATCGGAATGGTCACACACTTGCCACATGAAATTATTGAAAAAAGATTATCCCGAAATACTTTGAACTTTGTACAGATTTGAATTGTTACATAGATAAAAGGGAATATATAGAGATAATTACAGTGGTATAAAATTTGATAGTATACGACTTGAAAGTGACTGAAGACTAATTGAATAGCAAATAGGAAATCAGATAAGCATAAATAAATGGCACCTGTACTATAATTATTCTAAGAGCAATATAAAAGAACTTAATCGGAAAGAGGGACCTATCTTTTTTACTTTTGTGAATTTAGAAGAAAGCGTTTACTATGGTGCTAAGTAAGGATAGCTGATAATTATTCCATTAACTAATGGTTAACTAGTGACAAACTAATGTTGTTTAAGAAATGTATAGAAATGCCCAAAGCCGTGTTATAATTAACAGCACATTTAATGTAAGCTTTAATGCTAAAGTAGAAGTACATTGAAATTTGATGTGGCAAATGTGTAACCCTTATCCCTGAGTGGCTTTCGGGCCTTGATAAGTAGTGATCACGGTGTAAAAAAAAACAAAAAAACAAAAAAAAAATCTGGGTTTTGTATGGAGTTCGTTGCTTTTCACTTCTGTTTGGAAGCATTGTCCAGGGATTCCTGTACGGGTGGACTAGAAGAGATGCTGTATGATCCTGATTTAGCACTTGCTTGTGAAGCAATTATATTTTTGCTTGATAAATGAAATATTTTTATGTATGTTATGAAATTTGAAGTTATAATATGAAGACAAAACTGATGATCAGTAGTTATAGTGTTAGAAAAATTCAGCTAAAAACGAAATTACCCTGTTCAGTTTGTGCAATTAAATTTTTGTGTGATACCTATAATATAACAGCATGGCCACGTTGACACATCGGTTTCTGTCAGATCAGCGAAGTAAAGCTACGCTGAGCTTGGCTATTACCAGATGAGTGACCATTTGGGAATTATAGGCGTATTATGTGCTCTCTGCGTACCCCAGCATTGTTTCCAGTCCTCTTGAATCTCCGCTTGCCACTAATATTTAAAAACGCCGACCCAGGAGAGGTGTGGTTGGAGATTTCACAACTCATGCCACAAAAAAATTCCACGCGCATGTACCCTTACTGAATGTATCCGTAGTCTTTCAAGATTGAAGGAAGCTTTCGATACCTATTAGCATTCAGTACACAATACATGCATTGAAATTATGATTAGGTTAGGAGAAGATAACGAATCTGTGTGCAAGAGTTATATGACAGTGGAGATGGATGAGAACGGAAATATAGATGGCGAAGTTTATTAGGTTGTTAGGAAGATTGCTGACACAATTTGATCACATGCTGGTTAAGACGCTACTGCGTCTAAGAAGTGTTAAGTTAAAGTAATATTACTAACCAGCAGGGCATCACAAATGTCAACTAAGGAAAAGAATAGTTCAGGCATGTGTACGCAGCGTGTGACTCTATGAGAGTTAAACCCAGCTAATGAGAGTTTAGAACGTTTGATGGATAAAGAGGAATGACGTGATCACGATACTATGTATGTTTAATTTTTAAAAACAGATTTAGATCTAACGACACCAGATGAAAAATTGAATGTAGACATATGAAAGGATCCCGTAAACATAGATAATAGAATGCTTAAAAATATATACACTATCAAGCAGGATCATCGGCTTGATAAAAAATGCAACGAGAACATGGAATTGACAGCTGATGGACAACACATAAAAGAAATAAACATACAAATACGCGTCTTCCTAGGAGATTCACTATCACCATTGCTGTTCATCATAGCCATAAAACCCATGAATAATATACTGAGAAAGTACCAAGCTGGATACAAGTCCTCTAATACAGAGGGGGAAAAATGAACCACCTAATATACATGGATGACTTGAAACTTTTTGTAAGGACCGAAAAGGAATTAGAGACACTAATAAACACTACCAGGATCTTCAGTCAGGATATCCAAATGGAGTTTGGTATGGAAATGTGCGCACTACTAATTATAAGAAAGGGAAAAATGGAGAAAACAGAAGGCATGGGAATACCCAACTAAACAGAAATGAGGGCCCTAGGGGAACAAGAAGCCTATAAATACTTGGGCGTTCTGGAAGCAGACACCATCAGCAACAGAAATGAAAGAGAGAATCGGAAAGGAATACCACAGGAGAACAAGAAAACTTCTAGAAGTAAAATTGTAAAGCAGGCATCTAATAAAAAGATATAAACACATGGGAAGTATCACTAGTAAGATACCCAGGACCGTTCATAGGGTGGACCAAAGAAGAACTGAGACAACTCGATAAGAAGACTAGAAAACTCATGACCATGCACTATGCACTACACCCAAAAGACGATGTTTACCGACTCTACATGAAAAAGAAAAGAAGGCGAAAGAGGACTAGTTTGTATAAAAGACTGTGTACATGACACAAAAAAGAATTAGAAAAATACACGGAAAGGATAATCAGGGCAGCGGGAGGCACTAAAAAATCGACAAAAACAGAAAACAGAGAGAAAAGATAAGACGAGAAAGGAAAATGGGACGAAAAACAAGTACATGGAAGATTCATAAGAATGACAAAAGATGAAAATAACGAAAACACTTGGACATGGATGCGAAGAGGACACATAAGCCGTGAAACTGAATCCCTAATTACCACAGCACAAGATAACTCGATAAGAACCAACCACATCAAAGCAAAGATCGACGAAACACAAGAAAACAGCAAATGCAGACTCAGTGGACAAAGAGACGAAACTATAAACCATATAGTAAATGAATGCAGCGAACTGGCCTAAAAGGAATACAAGAACAGACACGACAAAGTGGGAAGGGAAGTACACTTTAAATTCTGCAAGCAACTGCATCTCGAATGGCCACAGACAGTGGTACAAATATAAGCCGACAACAGTACTCGAAAACAGGAATTATAAAATCTTATGGGACATAAACATGCAAACTGATAAACCCATCCAAGCAAGAAGACCGGATGGTGTAATAATTAATAAGAAAGAAAAATCATGTCAAATCATAGTCTTTGCTGTTCCAGCCGACTACAGGGTGAATATCAAAGAAAAGGAGAAACTGAGCAAATACATAAAGCTAGCCAGAGATCTGAAAGGGATATGGAAGATGAAGAAAATCAAAATAATATCTATAATAGTAGGAGCACTAGGAAAAATTCCGAAGAAATTTGAAAAAAGAATGGGAGAAATAGGAATCAAAGGAATGACTGGAAAAATACAACGAACAACAATCATGAAAACAGCTGAAATATTAAGGAAAACCCTTGAATATGGAAACTAACCCACATGAGCAACAAGCGCGGACCAGACAAACTGCTGCTGAGGCAAAATATGAAACGCCACATGGTACCAAGAACATTGAAGCCGCATATCTATGTTCTCTAACCCCATCCCATCCCTCATTACCACATCACTGCCCCCCCCCAAATAAAACCAAACAGACAAGTAGAGTCAAATGGGAAGGAAATACCGAGGAGAGATGACTGACCAGATCTCCGCTGGATAAGTGCGAAGAGAACTGGGACAGTGGGGAGGCTTATTGCCACTCAAATTCATGACAGCAATAATAAAAACGACTCAAATATTAAGGAAAACTCTTGAATGCGAAAACTAATAGACATGGGCTACAAACGCTAACCGACAATATATAGACTGCAACGGAAGCAAAACAAAAGTATAGAGGGATGCCACATTAAGCAAAGCAAACGGAAACATTAAACGTTAAAGTTAACATGCCTCCCCCCCCCGAAAAATTGTAGTGTCGGTATCGATTAGCACTATACCAAATAGTAGAAAATGGTCCAGGAGGATGGAGAGACCGACGAAAAAGAAGCACTAACCAGATTTCCACTGGATTAGTGCGAAGAGAACTGGGGAGGCTTCTTCCCACTTATATTTCAATCATTGTCCGACTATTGCCAGCAGAAATTCAATGGCAAGCGACTGTTGCGATGATGCAATTCATTGGCAAAGATTATCGAAATAGTTGAAGAGTACTGAAAATCAGAGGAGACTTGTTGTCATCTGAGTGTGTGAGAACTCCTAGTGAGTTATAATAATAATAATGTTAAAATCATATATCACACCCTCACGCACACAAATAAACCGCAATGACACCAGCATCGGTCACGAGAGACACTAAATGAAGAGCACCATCCAACCTATAACGTTTCCAATAGTTATTGATAGAAATAGGGAGTGCTGGAAATCAGAAAAAAAAAATCCCGGCAGTCACACTCCAGGGAACGCCACGTATTTTTGATAGTGAGCGATCACTGATACGGAGATGCTTGAAAATTGTTGAATGATAATGATGCTGCTGCTGATGATAATGGAGATGATGACGATGATTATGGTCATGATGATGATGATATTGTTAAGCAATAGAAACAACTGGATTTTCATTAACAAGAAGTAATATCACATTTCATGTATTAATGTGAATTTACCAGCTAGATTAAGGCTGTCTATGAGATAAGCAAAAAAAAAAAAAAAAAAAAAAAAAATTTAATGCAAAAAGAAAAAAAGTTATCGATTTCTCTCATGCTTCGCTAAAACAAACTTACATTAATAAGATGAATCTACAAAACCGAGAAATATCTTGGCTCTTGTACGATTTTATACAATGCATAAAATGTTATAAGGTTTTACTCCTATCACTGTGAAAATAGTGGATAGATAGAATCGTTATGTATGGATGTCTACAGATTTTCACCTGAATTACAGTGACGACATAACAGCACACTAAGACAAATAACATACGGAAAAGGAAGAAGAGATGATAATATATCGTCGCTTTTAGCTGCTTCTGGCTACAGTTGTGATAAATGTGTTTATCTTATTCTTTATGTGTGCTTTGTGTGTTTCCTCTTTCCCCCTTACCACGAGGAACAAATCTGCATATGAAGTAAATATATATATATATATATATATATATATATATATATATATATATATATAGCATATGAAGTAAATATATATATATATATATATATATATATATATATATATATATATATAGCATATACATTTATCTTGTCGGATTTCCAAAGCCAGGACAAAATACAATTTAAGCTGAAAAATCCCAATGTGCTATCTTACTAGCCAAATATAATTTGCTAACATCGTACTGTGTTATAATTGTCTGTATTTTTGAGATGAGGTGTTTTCATTTATTGAGATTGTCGGACTGACTTCCTCATCTTAGTTTTTATAGTCACAGCGTTTCGGCCGTTTTGCCCTCCGGCCTTCATCAGGTGTTTTGTATCGAACTGGGGAACCATTTGTTAGGAGTCTCGAACCATACCCTTTATTATTATTACGGGGGTACCGTGTTCGGACTCCAGCTAGGCTATGGGACATAGTTGCTGATTCTCTGTTTTGAATGTTATTTTTCACTGGCTTCGTTCAGGATTGAACTCAGCACCTTTGGGTAAGTGTAAACTTTGATACAACGTCTAGGACCACTCGATCATATGTCACTAGGACAATTCTTAGTTAGTTTTTTGTTAATGTTAAATCTATGTTGTTATTCAAGGTTTTCTCTCTCTATTAGAGGTGTCTTCTTCTTGAGTCACCTTGACAAGGAACGATGTTAAGGTGTCGGAGATTTCGTTCCTTAGTTTTTGTTTATTCTAGCGGGTGTGTTGTATCCTTTCTCGAACGAGGGCATGCCCTGCCCTTTCCGCGACTCTACGTGCCTTCCTGGAATTCACTATTGTTTGTAATGTCAACCCTGCTGGTATGAGTTTTAAGTCTCTACATCTCTACAGGAAGTTTAAATGGTTAGCGAGTCTTGTAAATAACACACATACATATATATATATATATATATATATATATATATATATATAAATTTTTATATATTTATTATCTATTATCTATATTTCTATATTTCTATATATATTTTGTCTTGTTCAGCATTTTTACGTTACTATATATTGTTTTATTTTTATAATTTTTTTGCTTGAAGCATTTTTTTATTTTCTTTTTTATCCCAGTGACTCAGGTGTTCTTTTATACGATAATGCATGTGCATCCGAATATTGGCGAATTATAATTTTTCCGTAAATTTAAACCGAGGTTGTACATTCGTTTAGATAATGTTCAACGATTTTGTTACACATAAACTGACACTGAATTTCTAGTATATTAGGGATATATATATATATATATATATATATAAATATATATATATATATATGTGTGTGTGTGTGTGTAATATATATATAACTTCGAGCGCAATTTGTCTTGAACTTAATTAAATTAAAAAGCAAAAAAAAAAAAATCATACAGAGAATTAGAATTGAATTGCAACTGTAAAATGTTAAAAACTAAATCACAAAATTTTAAATGAAATCAGTTCAATTTATCGATTCATCTAAAAGTTGTGCTAATTGTGGATTAAAAAAATTGGTCTATATATTTCTCATTTTTCTTCGTTGTTAATGTTTTCTTTGTGTAGTCAACGTGACGACACTTCAAAAGCTTCGAGATTAAAAAAAGTGTTAAAATAATAAGAATAACAGTAGTAGTAGTAGTCCTACTACTACTACTGTTACTCTTATTAGGAGTAGTAGTACTACTACAATTCCTACAAACAAATTATACACACACAAGTATGATAGTGCAAGCATGGTCTAGAACCCAACATGATGATAATGAAGAACCAGGTGGATGGATAATATCGAGGAGAAGGGTACAAACCAACGAACCAACCAACCAACTAATCATCAATTAAAGTAAGAAGAGTACTGGGAACATTGGGATACATACTGCCACTCAAGATCAGAGAAGGTAAATAATTGTTGCAAATGAAAATTAAAAGGTAAATAGCTGTTGCTGATATGCAGAATGATTTGCCACGGTTATGGAAAGAGGCGGAGAGGGCTTGAAGTCTTAGACGTATTGCCATTCGGATTCCAAGAACAAACACTAATTTGAAAACTCCTTGTGAGTAAATACTACTACTAATATCTACTACTACTACTACTACTACTACTACTACTACTACTACTACTACTACTACTAATAATAATAA
Source organism: Euprymna scolopes (assembly GCF_053919585.1). Lineage (NCBI taxonomy): Eukaryota > Metazoa > Mollusca > Cephalopoda > Sepiida > Sepiolidae > Euprymna > Euprymna scolopes. The sequence goes on from NC_136500.1 coordinate 66,119,171, forward strand.
TAATAATAATCACATTAATAATAACAACAACTATAATAACTATTATAATAATACTTATTGGCCGCCTGACAAAAGGAGGGTAGACTTGTAAATTCACCTTGTCCATTCGTCCGTCCATTCGTCCGTTCGTTTGTCTGCCGTATGGGACAAATATGCTTATTCAATTACATTTCACCTTTTATTTATATCAATCCTTTATGAAGTTCGAATGTGACCACAGAGCTTGTATAAATAAATGACAAAATGTCTATACTTCAAATTTCAAGATGTTGTCCGTCTTACCATTTATTTCTTCATCATGCTACAATGTTCAATTCTTAACAGTATTTGTTGTTATTATTATTATTATTAGTATTATTATGATGTTAATCAACAATACACTTAGTAAATTTTGTGTTGAATTAAATTTTACTGACAATGAACGAATAAACTACATCATGTATATGGATGTTTTTTAAGCCATTTGCAAAAGTAAAATTAAACCGTATCTCCACAATAAAGTTGTACTAAATGGGGTTCATCAGAGTATTTACACGGAGGAAGTATAAATAATATAAGTTCATTTCGTGGAAATACTTGTAACAGCAATTGTACATGACGATTGAAAAAATATACTCTAAAAGTTAAAGGAAAACCTTGAAGCTCCCGCGATTGCCGACCGTGAAATAATTTTTTGCTAATGTTTATCTAATTACGCAACTCTCTCAGCTACGTGGTTAAATATATAACGACTGCACCTTATGGCATTTACTCACTAAATGGCATTTTTCTCTTAATACACAAAGTCAGCCGAAATAGCAGATTCTAAAATGAACAGTTCTCATGCACTTAACGTTAATAGCAAATACATCTCTCTCATCCTAATCAAGACGCTATTCAGGGCAGCATTTCTTGAACAGCACTTGCAAAATCTCCCCTCCCACCAACAACACATCAACTCTCACCCACATCACCCCTCCACCCACAACAACCCCCACCCACTTACGTTCAATCTTTCAAATAAAAATAACGGCTTCTTGCAAGTGTTGGAACGAGTTTAGTGCAAGACATTAACTTCCAACTTCAAATGCTTTGACATTAAGCTACAAGTGAACGATGTTTGAATCAACTGAACGGTTCCAACTGGAAAACCTTTTACAGAATCTTGACGAGGTTGAGTCTCTCTTCCGAGGCAAACGGACCGGCGTTTAGCACTTAATATGGCGGATGGACAGAATTAGCTATGGTGGGAGATTTATAGACAATTTCATTAAAACATGTTGACATCCATCGCAACCACTAAGAATATTATTACTTACATTCCGAGTTTCTTTTTTTTTCTTTCTATTTTTCCTTTGTTCCTTTTTCCCTTCTTTTCTTTTATCTTGTCCCTTGTAGAAATTATTTCTTTCTTTCCTTTACCTTTTATGCATGATTGGATATTTATTTTCCTGGCCTTTCTCTTTTCGCGCTTCATCTAGCCTCCAGCCATCTTTCTTTTACGTTTTGTTTGCAAGTATACCTATATTTTCCTTATTTCCTTTTCTTGATTATGTTTTCCTGTCTAATTTTTTTCAGTTATGTTTCAGTATTTTCTGTTTCTTTCTTTTTCTTTCTAATATCCTTCTTTTGTTTCTCATTTTTCTTTTTGTTCTTGTTCATTTTCTTCGTTCTTCCGTTCTTTTTATCTTTCTTTTTCATTCTTATATTTACCCATGCTTTCGTTCATCTTGTCTCTTTTTTTCTTTTTGTTTCATTTTCATTTAATCTGCTTTTTTATCTCAGATTTCTTTTCGTTCACCTTTTCTTCTTTGTTCTGTTTGCGCATTTTTTTCTACTATTTTGTCTGTTTTTCTGTTAGTCTACATTTCATTTTGTACTTTTCCTTTTTGATGTAAGATCACATAATTGTTACAACCGTAATGAAATTTTGTAAAATGTTTTATATAGGTAAATGAGAAGGTGAAGACTATATGGATTGCATCTTTTCTTTTATAGTTTAGCCCCTATTATAAGGAATATAAAATTAAAAAGTAAACCAGGAAGACTCTATATAACTATTCCATATATCACTTAATCTTGTCTTCTTATATGATTTCAACAAAATTTATAAGTAGAGCAAGAGAATATTCTTTTCATTTTTCAGTGACGTTTAAATGTGTATATATACATAGAATAATCCAACCTCCCTACACTCACATTTATAAATTCTTTTCCGGAATTGGAAGGAAACTCGCATGTAACCTGTTTCCTCAGCATTTTAAACCAAATCGTGACGTTGTCCCCTGAAATAGGGACGAAACGTTGATTACTATTTATTTATTTTAGCTTTTCCTTTTCATTCGCATAATGTCAACCATCGTTTGTATCATATATATATATATATATATATATATATATATATATATATATATATATATATATTATTTATTTTGTTTTTTTACACAGTGATCACCACTTATCAAGGCCCGGAAGCCACTCAGGGATAAGGGTTATTGCAAGTACATTACGTTAGTGTGGAGATTTGATGAAGTGTTTACTTAAGGGGGCGGCTCATTAGGAATTTGTTAACGTTGGACTTGAAGACATCCAAGTTGTAGTGCGGTGGGAAGCAGGCAGACGGAACAGAGTTCCACAGGCGTGCATTTCTAAGAAAGAAGCTTTGTTCATGGAATCCGCGTTTTGATTTAGGCACAGATATAGAGTGGGGGAAATTTTTCACAGTGGGTTCAGCTAGACGGGTGTTTTTCGTGAAAGATTGGCGAGGGGGGACAGGAGATTGGAGTTCAGACGAGCACCTGCCATGGAAATAACAATAAAACAAGGATAGGCTCGCAACGTCTCTTCTGTGGGAGAGAGGTTGCAGGGTAGAGAAAAGCCACGAAGTCTATTTTGTAGTCTGTCAAGGCAGGATAGGCTGTTTTTAGCAGCTCCTGCCCAGATATGGCAACAGTATTCCATCCTTGGACGTACTTGGCTTTTATATAGATAGAGAATTGCATCAGTAGTGAGAATTGCATCTTCTGGAGCGGTAGAAGGATCCCACCATCTTTCCAGCGACCTTGGCAACAGACTTGATGTACGTGTTCCATTTCAGATCAGGAGTAAAGGTCAAACCCAGAAGCCTGTCAAAACACGGGGCCTCACCCAGACGAGAGCCAGCCATCACAATTGATGCCAGATGGGGATCAGAGCGTTGATGATGTAAGTATAGGAGTTTGGTTTTGGATGCATTAAAGGTAACCAGCCACATCTTCCCCACTGAACCACGCGCTCGAGATCAGAGGAGAGAGAATCAGAGAGTACTTTGTCATTTACAGCCTTTGATGTGTTGCCGTAGATGGTCGTGTCATCAGCATAGATGTCAACGAATGATTTAAGTATGTGTTTAAGGAGGTCATTGATGTAGATCAGGAAGAGAGTTGGGCCCAGGATTGGCCCCTGAGGGACTCCAGCATTTTTATTGCAGGCCTCCGATTTTTGTCCATCTACCACTACTCTTATGAGCCTATCGGAGAGAAATGATTTAATGATTGAGAAAACATTTCCAGTTATACCGTAGCTGGAAATCTTATGAAGTAGACCCTTATGCCATAACTTGTCGAAGGCCTTTGATATTTCAAGAGCAATTGCCCTAGAAAGGAAGCCTTTGTCAAGAGATTCACTAATCCTGTGGGATATAACCGTCAGCACATCTGCGGTAGATCTTGCAGAACGGAAACTATATTGTGTGTCACTAAGAAGGTTATTCCTGCTGAGGTGGTTGACTATTTCTCTATTTAATATGGATTCCAGCAACTTACTCATAAAACACAGGAGACTTATTGGTCTGTACTGAGAGGGAGATAACTTATCACCTGAATTCTTAAATACAGGGCAAATTAATGAGGTTTTCCAGGGTGTCGGAAAGCACTTCTCCTTAAGGCAGCGCTTAAATAGTTTCGTAAGTATGGGAGCAAGTTCTGGTTGAAGCTTTTTTTACACACATATATATATATATAGTAAGTGATAAAATATATATGATGATTGAATGGCGATAGACTGATAATTCTACCTACGTTTTGAGCACTGTTTAAGAAAATACTTAAAGTTTATGCATAAGTTTATACTTTCATATATTAATTTATGTGATTAAATGAAGTAGTATATATATATATATATATATATATATATATATATATATATATATATACTAGCTGGGAGACCCGATGTTGCCCGGGATTGAATGATGATCAACGAATATTCAACACTCCTCTATATTTATTGTCATCGAAATCCGTGAAATTACCCGGCAGGAAGCTTCACATCTCTCCATGCAGTAACTTAATCCAAATATATATGTTATTCTACATTGCACTCTAGAGAACCTACTGTTTCTTTTACAAAATTATTTTATATAAACTTCTTTCCAGTTAATGAAAAAAAAACATTAAGAAATTCATGTGCTAGGTTTGAATCCAGAGACCACGTGATAAAAAAACGCGTAAATTTTCAAGTCTTAGAAAATTCTTTAAAGTAAATAAAAGAAATAAAGAAATTCACGTGCGGAGTTTAAACCTACAGACCACATCATGCAAAAAAAAAAATATAAATAAAGATAAATAAATAAAAAATTTAAAAAAACACGCTATCAACTTACCCACACTAGAATTTTCACGGCCCGTTGTTCTATCATTGTTGGTAGGCGAAACATGGACATGGAAAACTCGCATTATCGATAATAATAAATTAAAATAACGGTTTCGGTTATCGATTATCGGTAATTATCGGTAATTATCGGGGATATTCTGAGAGAAAGCTTAACTAAGATCGCTCACAGGCTTATGCACAAAAGTTCTGTAAATTAAAAAAAAAATCTGTTCAGCCGTTTCGGAGTCTATAAGGAACGATCTCACGCACACAGACAAAGTTACATTTATATAATTGTATAGATAGAGATATTTATATGCACACACATATATATATATATATATATATATATATATATAAAATATATATATGCATAAAATTCTACACACATATATATATATATTTATTTATTTATTATTTTTTAAAACAGTAATCTACGTACACGCGTGTTTCAAGGTGTTTACCTCTCATCAGCGTAGTTTAACTGCCTCTAGGGATCGAACCTCAGACCATGTTTACCACAGTCCGGTGCCTTAACCGTTAGGCCATAATCCCTAGATTAATGATTATGTTTATTTTTATCGCTTATAAATTTAGATTTTGTTATTGTTGTTATTTTTCAAGCGATAACTACGGTTAATATTGGCGCCGCCTCGGAGCTCATTTTTTATTTATTTATTTTTTTATTTACTTAGAAAGTCGCCCTTTTTAATTTGGACGTAGATAACATTTTTATTTATTTATTATTTTTTAAAACAGTAATCTACGTACACGCGTGTTTCAAGGTTTTTACCTCTCATCAGCGTAGTTTAACTGTTTCTAGGGATCGAACCTCAGACCATGTTTACCACAGTCTATATATATTATAATGAATTGCATTGATTGAAATTAGAAGTTGTACCTAACAGTGTAGTTGATTTCAGAACAACTTTTTTCGACTTGTATTCACTAACTTCTTATTCATATTAATTATTTAATATGTACGATTTCATTACTGCAATGCGTATATTTTGACAGCACTATACGCTCTCTCTTACATTAGATAGAAAATCCCTTATGATATAATAATTAGTCTATGTTTCTATGTATTACGTTTTTAGTAACGCTCATAATTAAAGTCTAGTCCTTTTAAAGAAGCAATCCCATATAGTCTTAACCTTCTCATTTAACTACATACAAATCTTACAAAAAATCATTACGGCTATAAAAATTATTTGATCTTACTTTCCCCCCTTTCTTATTACTATAAACGTGTTTTAAATTCATTTAATTTATTTTAAACTAATAAAACGTGTTTTGACTTAATTTAATTTATTTTAAACTAATAAAATGAATTAATGAAAACCATTTTGTTTATGTGAATAATTTACAATTTCACTTTACTATTGAATTACATGAATATTAATACACTTTTACATAATTTTGTTCTAACCATAAAAACCTATAATCATAAATGTGATATACAAAAATATTCATTTTCGTTTTCTTTAGCATCTTATATTATACTATTATCTTGAAATAAAGCTCTGTTTAATATAAATTAAATTTTAAATTTGAATAAAATAAAATACGCATCAATTGCGCCTGAAACCAATTCACAGCGTAATATTAGGAAAATAAACACATATTTTACTTGTTTAAAATTTATCACAAATATATTTCAGAGGTAGACTCCATCATCAGTGTGTTGGTTTGTTTATTTTCTTCACTTTTCTTCTTCCTTGCCATATTGTAAATTTGGAGAAAAAGTCTGTATAGAGCTGCGGGTTGTATCTGGCGGTTGTATTTTGAAATGCTTGAACTGTGCGTAGGTAACGCGAGAATGACGTCAAGAATGAGAATTCAATAGAAACGTTGTTTTAATTTGCCATGTTGTAAATTTGCGTATTTTATTTTATGCAAATTAAAACAAAGTTTCTATTGACCTCTCATTCTTGATTAAATTTTAAATATTTTATATTGCTATATTATAGTTAAATATTTATTTACGATATTTAATACAGCTTTGTTAAATCAAATTTACAATATTTAATTTATTTTAAATTTTCAATCTCAATTTAATTAAGATATATCTTTATATCCCCGTTGTTTACTTACTTTTCTAAAAAGCAGCAGCGTAGGAAAATTACCATACAATAGCAATATTTGCTTTTTGGAGGATCGGCTGAAAGATTTGGATTTGCCGATTGCAATTTTTTTAAACGGTGAAAATGCTTACCTATGTAAATACTCAAATATATGTTTCTGAGAGCTTGCACTTGCGTGTGTGCGAGTTCGAGCAGCGATAAACGTGTGGCCCATCCCCTCGTTTTCAACTCGCATCAATTTAATTGTTACTTCTTTTAATCTTTAGATTTTAATTCCTTTTCAGTTGGACGTTAACCAGATGTAAGTGTCTGGGTCACGGTGACCTTAATTAACCTAATTACCATTACCATTTAATCTAGATAAGATTTTATATTTCATGTATGCTTTAATACTTTATGCGATCATACGGAGTTTTCCTTTTCTTTCATATTGTCCTATTGTCTATTATAATTTTAATATTTTAAAACAGTTTATTATATTAATTTTTAAATATATTGGTAGTATAAGTAAATTTTCTGTAAATTTTAACACAAGAAACTTTTTCAGGAAGTTCTTTATTACAGTGCGCTTGGTGAAATATTACAGTCTACAATGGTCTTTACCTTATCTCGTTTTATTGATTGCCTTATAGGCATACATTAAAAACTCTTCATTTGGATTATACTTATCTCCAGTGCCTTGGATTTTACGATTGTGAATTTATATTTCTTTAATGAACCTAAAGACACCATGAGATATCCTTTTTAACTGGTCCTGGATATGATCTTAAACTATATCCGATGGTGAGGCCCCAGCTTGCGGGCTTTGGGGAGTGTGGAGCCACCCTTTAATGTCCATTGCTCCCAGAAACCAGAAACCAACTTGAAAGCAACAAATATATTCTATTAAAACTTTTTTCTTCAAAATCACTGTATTCGGCATTAAATAACCTGAAAAGGATTGATATGTCATAAAACAAAAACAACCAACGAACCTTTTTAACTTTGGCTTTTTTAGACATTTCATTCTATCTTTTAAATTTTTGAGGAAATAGCAAACATGTTTAAAACACTTTGAAAAAGAGTTAAAAAACATTTCTAATTTTAAAAAGGAAGCTTCAAATTAAGTGGATAGTCCTTAATACGCGGAGTTTCGAAGAAAATACTTTCCTTCTCATCAGAGGGTAGGGTTTAGCAAAATGCGGGATCGGATTTTGCTTGCAAAAGTATTTAATGAAACTACAATTAAGTCATAGATCTTACTTGGTAACAAATAGTGAAGCAGAGGGAATACAGTGAAGAAAAAGTTGAGTTCACGTCAATGGATAGCATATATATTACATTGTTTATATATATATATATAGTTGAACGTCAAAAACGACATTATCTTTGCATCAATCTAATTTATATATATATATATATATATATATATATATATATATATATATATATATATATGCTGTGGTTTGTAAGAAAATCTGTTTGCATCACAGAATCACTTAGACGCCAATTTTGTCGATTGTCAGAAGTAAATCCGTGCAAATTAATCCTGACTTTTCGAGTTTACGCGATTAAATCACATTCAGGATTTTCAAACTTGACGCCAAATATTTTGCCTTCTCCATCAAATTCACCTTTACTTCATTATCGGAATTATATTCCCCAAAATGTTGCAATTCCTTATCGAATCATAATCAATGGTAAAACCTGCTTTCACATCTCATAAAAGACATACGTTGAACTTCATTCACTCCACCGTTCTTAAATGATCTTATTTCAAAATCTGAGTAACCCATTGGCCCCTTTTGTTGTACATACATCGACTAACCCGCCAAGTATCAGAATTCCAACCCTATACTGTTGAGGTCATTAAATACCGGAAAGCTTGTGACTTTTATAGTTTACTACCTCGGACTGCTAGCTTTTGGAATTTCTTCTCTGTTTCCTGCTTCCCTACAGGTTACTGCAGAAGTTTAATCAAATGTAAACAGATATCTCGCTGTTCAACACACCACAGAACCCTGTTAGACACCATCCAAAATAGTACCCCCTTTCATTTTCAGTGGCAATATGCCTTTTGGTGGGGGGGGGGGCGAGAAAGGGATTTAAAAATATTATTATTCTTCCTTTTATCGGTAAATATGGTGTTTTATTTCTGTGACTGGCATGCCATCCGATATCGCCGTCTTTAATCACCCACCATTGTACCAAAGACAGGAATAATATACTTCTCTCTCTGATAAGAGAAATATGCTTTTAATACGAATTTTTAACAAAGATAAAACGTAGAAAAATAATTTATACTAGACCGGAACTGAATAATGATCAACTTTGACCAGAATTGAGTAATGATCAACTTTGACCAGAATTGAATAATGATCAACGTTTACCAGAATTGAATAATGATCAATTTGACCGGAATTGAATAATGATCAAGTTTGACACGAATTAATGATGAACTTTGATCGGAATTGAATAATGATCAACTTTGAACGGAATTGAATAATGATCAACTTTGACACGAATTGAATAATGATCAACTTTGACCAGAATTGAATAATGATCAACTTTGACCAGAATTGAATAATGATCAACTTTGACCAGAATTGAATAATGATCAATTTGACCGGAATTGAATAATGATCAACTTTGACACGAATTGAATAATGATCTACTTTGACCAGAATTGAATAATGATCAACTTTGACCGGAATTGAATAAAGATCAACTTTGACACGAATTGAATAATGATCAACTTTGACCGGAATTGAATAATGATCAATTTTGACCAAAATTGAAAAATGATCAATTTTGACCGGAATTGAATAAATGATCAAGTTTGACACGAATTAATGATGAACTTTGATCGGAATTGAATAATGATCAACTTTGAACGGAATTGAATAATGATCAACTTTGACACGAATTGAATAATGATCAACTTTGACCAGAATTGAATAATAATTCACTTTGACTGGAATTGTATAATGATGAATTTTGACCGGAATTTAATAATTATCAACTTTGACACGAATTGAATACTGATCAATTTTGACCGGAATTGAATTATGATCAACTTTGTCGGAATTGAATAATGATCAATTTTGACCGGGATTGAATAATGATCAACTTTGATCGGAATTGAATAATGATCAATTTGACCGGAATTGAATGATGATCAACTTTGTCGGAATTGAATAATGATCAACTTTGATCGGAATTGAATAATGATAAACTTTGACCGGAATTGAATAATGAATAACTTTGACCGGAATTGAATAATGATCAACTTTGACCGGGATTAAATAATGATAAATTTTGGCCGGAATTGAATAATGATCAATTTTGACCGGAATTGAATAATGATCAACTTTGATTGGAATTGAATAATGATCAACTTTTACCGGAATTGAATAATGATCAACTTTGACCGGGATTGAATAATGATCAATGTCGACCGGAATATAATAATGATCCACTTTGACCGGGATTGAATAATGAATAACTTTGACCTGAATTGAAAAATGATCAACTTTGACCGGAATTGAATACTGATCAACTTTGACCGGAATTGAATAATGATCAACTTTGACCGGAATTGAATAAAGTTAAAGTTGGCCATTATTAAATCCCGGTCAATCAACAGTAGGTTCACTACAGTGCAATGTACTTTACAATGTATTGTGGACAACCCCTGCGGGGAGGCATGTGGAGCTTCCTCTCGGTGCACTGCGATAGGTCTTTACAAGAGCAGGCAATCAATCGATATGATTGAAAAAATTTCACCAATTTCAACTTTGACCGGAATTAAATAACGATCATCTTTGACCAAAATTGAATTATGATCAACTTTGATCGGAATTGAATAATGATTAACTTTGACCAGGATTGAATAATGATCAACGAATGTTTCACACTCCCATATTTTTATTGTCATTGAAATTGGTGAAACTCATTTTTTCGATCATATCGATTGACTGCCTGCTCTATTTAAGACGTATCTATCGCAATGTACCAATAGGAAGCTCCACATTCCTCCCCGCAGTGACTGTCCACAATACATTGCAAACTACATTGCACTGTAGAGAACCTAGTCTTGATTTTATGAAATTATATATATATATATATATATATATATATATATATATATATATATATATATATATATATATATAGGCTTGTATTAAAGTTTTAAATGCAAAAGTCAAGTACATTGATTTAACTGTGCTCTAAACATTTCAAGCGTGCCTCTGTCAGATCAAAAAACCTACTGTTTATATTATACTGCTTCAGCGGAGATAATTGCTTGAATTTAAGTTTTAAATGAAATAGTCAAGTATCATTGTTTAGTTGTGCTTTAAACAGAAACATTCATATCGAACGCGCCCTTGTCATATCAAAGAACCTACTGTTGGTTTTATATATCGCGCGTTTCGGTTTGTGTGTTAATAAAATTTCTCAAATCTACTTGTGATGTCAGACTGTGTAATGGTGTTAACTTTGGTAAAAGGCGCCTGTTCCTTTTGCAACGGATTAATTCGATGGTCGATTATCGATACATCGAAAACATTTCGATACAAAACCCATCTAAAAACACCGCCAGATACATAAAGTTCATTCTTGTGAAATTTCATGAAAATTGGGTCCATAGGTAACGAACTTTCACATGCACACATAAACACACATACATAAACACACATACATAAACAGACATACAGACAAAGTTCCTTATATATAATAGTAAATATAGAGATAATGACACGTGCACTGTACCGAAGTAACACTCATCCTAAACGAGTTGAACCGGTAAGGTAAGTTCTTTGCAAATATCAAATTCACAAGCAGTCCCCAGTCGCTTGTATATTTCTTTAGACGAAATGACAACGTTAGGTTTCTTGCAGCCTTACAGGAAGGTGTTATCACAATCCTACATACAATGCCTAGCATTCCACAATCACCACCCCAGGCTTAACGTTGCTTAACTTCACAGATATAAGGAAAGAGAATCGGCGAGTTATGATGATTATATTGTACATGCAGATAATAACACGTGGCCGGAAGTAGTAGAGTCAAATGGCGTGGTTACAAAGACACGGAACTAAAAGAAAGATTTGCAGACATATTCCCGGAATACTGTGATACGAAGTCTTATTTTTTTTAAAGAAAATGGGAAAACTCGGATACGAACCGGAAAATAAATTAGAGCAAACGGCGAAAATTCACGCTTTAGAATATGAAAGTAAAGCCACATTGATCCGAAAAGTCGATGCCAGGTTAAGATAAAATAGTTGTAGTTGAAGAGTTCGAATGCAAAACGCTATATATTCAAATTTAAATTTGGTTTAAATTGAGACATTAGAAAGAAATATATAAAATCTATACTTAATTAAAAATATTATTTTAATTGAAAACATATGATATCAAACGTGCTTTTAGGATGTTGTAGAGTGTTGAAATGCAACATATTTTACAAGGATAGCTTCGTAATTTGCAAAATGTGTAACGGTAAACACATTTATACACGTAGACCCCAACACGCTGTATAAACGTACGTCGCAGATAACAAAAGAAAAGTAAAAACTCGACTCCTGTTTTTTTTTGTAACAGCGATATTTATTTCCTCATTCTCCTGCCACGTGTGACTTCTCGTTATGGCTGTGACGTCACCCACGTCGCTTACGTGATCGTCTTCTCCGGCGTGCTCTCTTTATTATATTCCCTTTATTATCTTATTACCGAAATGACATTTCGCACACGGTTCGGTATTAGCATATAGTCGCTATACGCGCGTCCGCGCTTTGTTACAAACGGGGTTTATCGTGTTTTGTTGTACCAACTTTTCTTTTCTGTTCTTTTCTGTTTGCCCTATTTACTTTTGCAGAAGGCAAAGAAAAAAACACAAGATCAGTTTTTAATGTAAAGAAAACACCGTTTCCCCTAAATGGTGCTTTGTATTCTAACAAGAATAAAAAATGACTCGGTTAAGAAGGACCTTTTATTCACTGATGAAGAACAAAATAAGCTAAGCTTGTTATTCCTCTGATTGTGTTTTTGTTAACAAATTTTAAGATTTGAATGAAGAAGCCGATTAAGTGCATATAAAAACAGACCACTATGAAGTACTGGCACTGTCAGCGCTCAAATCTCGCACTTATCCTCGCTCGAAACAAATTCCAACCTGCTTTGACAAACTTCTGGAACTGACCGTTACTCCTTACCTGAAATAGAAGTCTAACATCAGACCCGTTGCCAAACTCACTGCCCCAGAAATTATCTCACTCCTGAAGCGACCCTCTATCTTTATAAGAGTCCAATAGGTTGCCACATTTGGAAACCAACTCCAAAAAGTACTCTTTTCTACAATTGGCAGAGTACAAAACGGTTTTTGAAATCCAATGAGCGAGAACCTTGTTACATCCGTATATCCTCTTGCTTACAGGAGATACATTACAGGTCTACTTCTGCTCTATCGTCACTTTATGGGAAGGTGCTCGACTGATCGTCAATCTATAGCCTCACCCAGCTGTGAAACTTTCGCAACAAATACTCATCTCGCAACAATAACCGTTAATTTTCATCATTCTGAAAAATTCAACTAAACAAAAATTCCATGAACAGATTTTATTTCCTAGAACTGTCCGTCTTTGGTAAACAGTATCGTGGGGTTGATTCCCCGCTGGCTATAACATGGTTGTTTTCAAATGCAGTGTAAATAAGTTCTTGTTGAGCCGTCCTTTGAAATAATAAAACCCTACCCAAGTTCCACCATTACTGATCATCTAGGTGTTGTCTTAGCGTCTATTGATAAGCGGTGACCCACAAGTAAACATAAAATCTTTCTTTCTGTAAAACTAAGTTGTACATTGGTGGCGAGGTTCGTCCGCAAAAGACGTCACTAATATAATCGATCTTCAAGCGAGCAATAACCATAGGATTTGATACCAGTCGAAGCGCTTATTTCGGCCGAATCACTTACAATTAAAGTACTTTATTTATGTTGCTGATTAGCAAAACCTAAAACCAGCAAAAAAAATAAATAAATAAAATAAATAAATAATAAATAAATAGATAAAAAAAAAATAGCAAATGCTGACGAAAGGCGGATCAGACAGACTGGAAAGCATCGAAGCGTAAAGTTTGCGATTTCTCTCTTCGCCCGGTCCGAACATCTGTTTACTTATTCATTAATAATTATGAAACGCGACCATTCTAGCAGAACAAATAAAACAGGAATTGGATGACTACATTAAACAACGTTCGACCATCCGTTTCTCCCACCTGTTTTGTTAATATTCCTCTTACCAATCCCCTCGTCTATTTTAGCAGAGGTAATTCTGGGTGAGAATGGAACGCGGTAAAAGAAACTGCAAATTGGATTAGGTTTGATAATCATAAAAGTCTAGACGATGTGGCCGTCGATTATACGCGGAATAATATCTTATTACAATGTAGATTTGGTGTCTGTCTGTGATGGAACCTATAACTTGTAATGCAATCACGTCTTAAAGCATACGGTTTATCTTGTTCCTGGAAGTTGTTATACATACACAGCATAACTCCTATAATTTGAACATCCGCTTCGTTAAAATTAGAGGATGCGGTTCAAGTTCGTGATAAAAAAGTGTACTGCAGTTAACTTTAATTTTCTAAGAATTAAAAATAGTAAATGAAATTCATTGCTACATGATACTTCAAGTATATATTTAGTTGAGTTTACGATATATTGCAAGTAAGAATTGTTAAATAGTATTACCAGGAACAAAAACATTGAAAACAACTTAAATCTACTCTTACTTGTTAGGTATTTATTACCTAAGTTATCATCTGCAAAAATCATACATTTATGTAAAATCCAGTTTTTTTAGTTATTCATTGAATGAGTCTCATTGCAGTTTCTATCTTCATCGATTGAGCTCTCGGGCGCTGCCATTGATTCCGTAAGCGCTCACGAAAATCTACAATTTCTTGGTTCTGTAGCTTCTTTATGATTATATCTCTTCGGAGTGACATTGCTTGCAAAATATAGTTGTCACTAAAGTAAGGACGTTTTTCTAGAAATTTTATAACCGTCTCCATAGATTTTTCTGCATATATATATATATATATATATATATATATATATATATATATATATATATATATATATATATATATATATTTGTTTTTACTTAAGTAGTTGGTGAGCTAGTTACTAGCAATTAAGATCTCTTTAGACAATACAGCTTATACAAAAGCAAAGTTTGCAATCAAAATATCAGGTCTTTAGTATCATCAGGAATTATTATCAGGAGGTTACATTATGTTGTTATAGGAAATTAAATGTAGTTTTACGTAAAGAAGACAAAATAGGATGTGGATTATAGTATATGTAAAAGTATAAGAACAAAAATGAAAAAAATAGGGTGGATAACCAGAAATAAAAATAATAAAAGTGATAAAAGATAGGATAAGAAATATATATGTATGCGTCTGTTATGGCCGCAGATATCATAAACGCTTTACAACATTAAACATTCTCATGTGTATAAGGTTCGTTGCAGAGGTATATAAAGTTAACACCTTTTTGGAATATCTATGTGGAAAGTCAATCAAAGATTTTTCCGTTACAAAAATGCGTTCGAATGAACTCGATTTTGTCGTAGTCATAAAACGTACAACAACAAAAAATATCTATTCCTCTTCTTTTATTTACTTTAAATATTGATACTTTTCACATGTATAATTTGTATATTTTAGTTTGCATATGTATTATTTTTATATTTTACTTTACAAATGTATTATTTGTATATTTTACTTTGCATATCTATTGTATATTTTACTTTGCATATGTATTGTTTGTATATTTTACTTTGGATATGTATTATTATATATTTTACTTTGCATATATATTGTTTGTGTATTTTATTTGCATATGTATTATTTGTATATTTTACTTACATATGTATTATTTGTATATTTTACTTTGCATATGTATTATTATATATTTTACTTTGCATATATATTGTTTGTATATTTTACTTTGCATATGTATTATTGTATATTTTACTTCGCATATGTATTATATGTATATTTTACTTTGCATATGTATAATATGTATATTTTACTTTGCATATGTATTATTTGTATATTTTACTTTGAATATGTATTATTTGTGTATTTTACTTTGCATATATATTATTTCTATATTTTACTTTGCATATGTATTATATGTATATTTTACTTTGCATATATATTGTTTGTATATTTTAGTTTGCATATGTATTGATTGTATATTTTACTTTGCATATGTATTGTTTGTGTATTGTACTTTTCATACGTTTTATGCGTTTATTTTACTTTGCATATGTAGTGTTTGTTTATTTACTTTGCATATGTATTATATGTATATTTTACTTTGCATATGTATCATTTTTATATTTTACTTTGTATATTTATTATTTGTATATTTTACTTTGCATATGTATTATTTGTATATTTACTTTGCATATGTATTGTTTGTATATTTTATTTGCACATGTATTCTTTGTTTATTTACTTTGCATATTTATTATTTGTATATTTTACTTTGCATATGTGTTCTTTTTATATTTTCCCTTGCATATATATCATTAGTATATTACCTTGCATATGTATAATTTGTATATTTAACTTTGCATATGTATGGTTTGTATATTTTACTTTGGATATGTATTATTTGTGTGGGTTACTTTGCATATATATTCTTTTTATATTTATTTGAATATGTATTATATATATATATTACTTTGGATATAAATTATTTGTATATTTCACTTTGCATATATATTATTTGTATATTTCATTTGACATATGTATTATTTGTATATTTTACTTTGCATATATATTATAAGTATATTTTACTTTGCATATATATCATTTGTATATTTTACTTTGGATATGTATTGTTTGTATATTTAACTTTGCATATGTATTATTTGTATATTTCACTTGACATATGTATTGTTTGTATATTTTACTTTGCATATGTATTGTTTGTATATTTTACTTTGCATATTTATTGTTTGTATATTTCACTGTGCATATGTATTATTTGTATATTTTACTTTGTATATGTATTGTTTGTATTTTACTTTTCATATGTATTATTTGTATATTTTACTTTGCATATGTATTATTGTATCTTTTACTTTGCATATATATTATTTGTATATTTTACTTTGTATATGTATTGTTTGTATATTTTACTTTGCATATGTATTGTTTGTATATTTTACTTTGCAAATGTATTGTTTGTATATTTCACCTTGCATATATATTATATGTATATTTCCCTTTGTATATGTATTGTTTGTATTTTACTTTGCATATGTATTATATGTATATATTACTTTGCATATATATTATTTATATATTTAACTTTGCATATGAACTATTTGTATATTTTACTTTGCATATGTATTATTTGTAAATTTTACTTTGCATATGTATTATATGTATATTTTACTTTGCATATGTATTGTTTGTATATTTTACTTTGCATACGTATTGTTTGTATATTTTACTTTGCATATGTATTATATGTATATTTTACTTTGCATATGTATTGTTTGTATATTTTACTTTGCATATGTATTGTTTGTATATTTTACTTTGCATATGTATTGTTTGTATATTTAACCTTTCATATGTATTATATGTATATTTTACTTTGCATATGTATTGTTTGTTAATTCTACTTTGCATATGTATTATTTGTTATTTTAGTATTCATATGTATTGTTTGTATATTTTACTTTGCATATGTAATATTTGTATATTTCACTTGACATATGTATTTTTTGTATATTTTACTTTGCATATCTATTGTTTGTATATTTTACTTAACATATGTATTATATGTATATTTTTCTTTGCATATGTATTGTTTGTATATTTTACTTCGCATATGTATTATTTGCGTATTTTACTTTGCATATGCATGGTTTGCATATTTTACTTAGCATATGTATTTTTTTTAAAATTTACTTTGCATATGTATTATTTGTATATTTTATTTTGCATATGTATTATATGTATATGTTACTTTGCATATGTATTATTTGTATATTTTACTTTGCATATGAAATATTTGTATATTTCACTTGACATATGTATTATATGTATATTTTACTTTGCATATGTATTGTTTACATATTTCACTTTGCATATGTATTATTTGTATATTTTACTTTGCATATGTATTGTTTGTTTATTGTACTTTTCACACGTTTTATGCGTTTATTTTACTTTGCATATGTAGTGTTTGTTTATTTACTTTGCATATATATATATTGTTTGTATATTTCACTTTGCATATGTATGATTTGTATATTTTACTTTGCATATGTATTATTTGCATATTTTACTTTACATATGTATTACTTGCATATTTTACTTTGCATATGTATTATTTGTATATTTTTCTTTGCATATGTATTATTTGTATATTTTACTTGGCATATTTATTGTTTGTATATTTTACTTTGCATATGTATTATATGTATATTTTACTTTGCCTATGTATTATATGTATATTTCACTTTGCATATGTATTGTTTGTATATTTTACTTGGCATATGTATTGTTTGTATATTTTACTTAGCATATGTATTAATTGTATATTTTACTTTGCATATGAATTATTTGCATATTTTACTTTGCATACGTATTGTTTGCATATTTTACTTTGCATATGTATTATTTGTATATTTCACTTGACATATGTATTATATGTATATTTTACTTTGCATATTTATTGTTTGTATATTTTACTTTGCATATGTATTATTTGTAAATTTTACTTCATATATGTATTTCTTGTATATTTTATTAACATGTGTATTATTTGTATATTGTACTTTGCATACGTTTTTTTGTATATTTTACTTTGCATATGTATTGTTTGTAAATTTTACTTTGCATAAGCAGTATTTGTATATTTTACTTTGCATATGTATTGTTTGTATATTTTTCTTTGCATATGTATTATTTGTATATTTTACTTCGTATATGTATTTCTTGTATATTTTATTAACATATTTATTATTAGTATATTATACTTTGCGTACGTTATAATTGTATATGTTACTTTGCATATGTATTGTTTTTATATTTTACTTTGCATATGTATTTTTTTATATTTTACTTTGCATATGTATTGTTTGTATATTTTACTTAGCATATGTATTATATATATATTTTTCTTAGCATATGTATTGTTTGTATTTTACCTTGCATATGTATTAAATGTATATTTTACTTTGTATATGTATTGTTTGTATTTTACTTTGAATATGTATTATATGTATATATTACTTTGCATATATATTATTTATATATTTCACTTTGCATATGTATTTTTTGTATATTTTAATTTGCACATGTATTATATGTATATTTTACTTAGCATATGTATTGTTTGTATTTTACCTTGCATATGTATTATATGTATATTTTACTTTGTATATGTATTGTTTGTATTTTACTTTGCATATGTATTATTTGTATATATTACTTTGCATATATATTATTTATATATTTCACTTTGCATATGTATTTTTTGTATATTTTAATTTGCACATGTATTATATGTATATTTTACTTAGCATATGTATTGTTTGTATTTTACCTTGCATATGTATTATATGTATATTTTACTTTGTATATGTATTGTTTGTATTTTACCTTGCATATGTATTATATGTATATTTTACTTTGTATATGTATTGTTTGTATTTTACCTTGCATATGTATTATATGTATATTTTACTTTGTATATGTATTGTTTGTATTTTACCTTGCATATGTATTATATGTATATTTTACTTTGTATATGTATTGTTTGTATTTTACCTTGCATATGTATTATTTGTATATTTTACTTTGTATATGTATTGTTTGTATTTTACCTTGCATATGTATTATTTGTATATTTTACTTTGTATATGTATTGTTTGTATTTTACTTTGAATATGTATTATATGTATATATTACTTTGCATATATATTATTTGTATATTTCACTTTGCGTATGTATTTTTTGTATATTTTAATTTGCACATGTATTCTATGTATATTTTACTTTGCATATGTATTATTTGTATATTTTAGTTTGCATATGTTTTTTTTGTATATTTTACTTTGCATATGTATTGTTTGTAAATTTTACTTTGCATATGTAATATTTGTATATTTCACTTTGCATATGTATTATTTGTATATTTCACTTTGCATATATATTATTTGTATATTTCACCGAACATATGTATTGTTTGTATATTTTAATTTGTGTGTATTTTTAATTTGCATATGTAATGTTTGTATATTTTACTTTGCATATGTATTGTTTGTATATTTCACCTTGCATATGTATTATATGTATATTCCCCTTTGTATATGTATTGTTTGTATATTAAACTTTGCGTATGTATTATATGTATATTTTACTTTGCATATATATTATTTGTATATTTCACTTTGCATATGTATTATTTGTATATTTCACTTTGCATATATATTATTTGTATATTTCACTTGACATATGTATTTTTTGTATATTTTACTTTTCATATGTATTATTTGTATATTTTACTTTGCATATGTATTGTTTGCATATTTTACTTAGCATATGTATTGTTTGTAAATTTTACTTTGCATATGTATTATTTGTATATTTTACTTTGCATATGTATTATATGTATATTTTACTTTGCATATGTATTGTTTGTTTATTTTACTTTGCATATGTATTATTTGTATATTTCACTTGACATATGTATTTTTTGTATATTTTACTTTGCATATGTATTGTTTGTATATTTTACTTTGCATATGTATTATATGTATATTTTACTTTGCATATGTATTGTTTGTATATTTTTCTTTGCATATGTATTGTTTGCATATTTTACTTTGCATATGTATTTTTTTTCATATTTTACTTTGCATATGTATTGTTTGTATATTTTACTTTGCATATGTATTGTTTGTATATTTTACTGTGCATATGTATTGTTTGTATATTTTACTTTGCATATGTATTGTTTGTATATTTTACTTTGCATATATATTGTTTGTATATTTTACTTTGCATATGTATTTTTTGTATATTTTACTTTGCATATGTATTATATGTGTATTTTACTTTGCATATGTATAGTTTGTATATTTTACGGTGCATATGTATTATATGTAAATTTTACTTTGCATATGTATTATATGTATATTTTACTTTGCATATGTATTGTTTGTATATTTTACTTTGCATGTGTATTATTTTTATATTTTACTTTGCATATGTATTATATGTATATTTTACTTTGCATATGTATAGTTTGTATATTTAACTTTGCATATGTATTTTTTGTATATTTTACTTTGCATATATATTATATGTATATTTTACGTTGCACATGTATTGTTTGTATATTTTAGTTTGAATATTTATTATTTGTATATTTTACTTTGCATATGTAGTGTTTGTATATTTTTCTTTGCATATGTATTATTTGTATATTTTACTTCGTATATGTATTTCTTGTATATTTTATTTACACATGTATTATTAGTATATTGTACTTTGCATATGTATTGTTTGTTTATTTTCCTTTGCACATGTATTTTTTGTATATTTTACTTTGCATATGTATTATTTGTATATTGTACTTTTCGTACGTTTTTTTCGTATATTTTACTTTTCATATGTATCGTGTGTTTTTTTACTTTGCATATGTATTGTTTGTATATTTTATTTGCATATGTATTATTTGTATATTGTACCTGACAAATGTATTGTTTCTATATTTTATTTTGCACATGTATTGTTTGTATTTTTACTTTACATATGTATTGTTTGTATATTTTATTTTGCATATGTATTGTTTGTATATTTTACTTTGCATATGTATTATTTGTATATTTTACTTTGCATATGTATTATATGTATATTTTACTTTGCATATGTATTATATGTATATTTTACTTTGCATATGTATTGTTTGTATATTTTACTTTTTATATGTATTGTTTGTATTTTTTACTTTGCATATGTATTATTTGTATATTTTACTTTGCATATGTATTATATGTATTTTTTACTTTGCATATGTATTTTTTGCATATTTTACTTTCCATATGTATTATTTGTATATTTTACTTTGCATATTTATTGTTTGTATATTTTACTTTGCATATTTATTGTTTGTATATTTTACTTTGCATATGTATTGTTTGTATATTTAACTTTGCATATGTATTATTTGTATATTTTACTTTGCATATGTATTATTTTGTATTTTTCACTTTGCATATATATTGTTTGTATATTTTACTTTGCATATGTATTGTTGGTATATTTTACTTTGCATATGTATTATTTGTATATTTTACTTTGCATATGTATTATTTGTATATTTCACTTGACATATGTATTTTTTGTATATTTAACTTTTCATATGTATTATTTGTATATTTTACTTTGCATATGTATTGTTTGTATATTTTACTTTGCATCTGTATTATATGTATATTTTACTTTGCGTATGTATTATTTGTATATTTTACTTTGCATATGTATTGTTAGTATATTTTACTCTGAATAGGTATTATTTGTATATTTTACTTTGCATATGTATTGTTTTTATATTTTACTTTGCCTATGTAATGTTTGTATTTTTTACTTTTCATGTGTATTGTTTGTATATTTTACTTTGCATATGTATTATTTGTATATTTTACTTTGCATATGTATTGTTTGTATATTTAACTTTGCATATATATTATTTGTATATTTTACTTTGCATATGTATTATTTGTATATTTCACTTGACATATGTATTTTTTGTATATTTAACTTAGCATATGTATTATTTGTATATTTTACTTTTCATATGTATTGTTTGTAGTTTTTACTTTGCATATGTATTGTTTGTATATTTTACTTTGCATATGTATTTCACACACACACACACACACACACACACACACACACACACACACACACATATATATCCATTCAAAGCAATTTCATTTACCTTTAGCACTTTATCTTTTATTTTTAGAATTTTTTTAATTTTTGAAATTTTATTTGATTACCATTAAAAAATATTTTTGCTATTGTTCCTATGTAATCAATATAATCGTTATTAAAAATATCATTAATCACAGATACTATTTTTTTTTACTTATTTTAATTCCCCATTACCTTTTAATATTATTAATTTCATCCCGATAATAATTTATAATCAGATCTCAGCATAAAAGGTTTATTAATTAACTACACTTGGAGGTTTTTATTATGGTTATTATCACACAGCTTTTAGGGGTTCCCATAGAAATAAGTAAAAAAAAAACCCAAACAAAAACAACTGTTGAGTAAATTGGGGTGGAGACGAGAAAAGCGTAGATGACTAGAAAAATGTTTTAAAATTACCACCAATAAAATTATTTATGGTTTTCCCTTCCCCCTTTTTTTCTTTTCTTTATTTCTTTACTTTTTCTTCTTTCTCTTTATCTCTTTGCAAATGTATATATGGGTGATATTGATTAGCGGAGATGTATATGGTCGTTACAAATTCGAGTTGATTTAAAAGCATTGTTATAAGAGAATAATTTAAAATTAGTTTTATACCCCTTTTCATATAAATATTCTAAAATGTTGTATACTTTTCATATAAATTTCGGCCAACTATTCCTCTGGCCTTCGTCAGGTGGTAACCGCGACAGATAGGAACTTCGAATCTCCTAACTGCATTCTCATCAATCACTGCCATTCTTAGTTGTTGTCGTCTCATCACGTTTTTTGGCCAAATAAGCCTCTGACCGGCTTTGGGTAGAATTGAAACCGCAATTCCATGTTTACAAGAGATGTGTCCTCTATAGTATCAGACCTGACAAAATGGTTAATCGTTTCATACCCTCGAAAAAGTTCCAGCAAAAATCTAACAGCCAGCCGTGGTTCTCTCCAGAATGTGCTGATACTATTGCACACAGAAATCACTTTTCCCATTGCTTCCAACGTAATAGATGTTATGAGACTAAAGCCGCTTTCAGGGCCGCCAGCAACCATTGTAAAAAAAGTAATAAAGAAGGCGGGAGAGTTTTATGCTCAGTTCGTCAAGTCAAAAGTAGCTGAGCAGCAGCTTGGTTTCCATTACTTTTGGCAAATAGCAAACAGAATCCTGAACAGAAACGTGTGCTCTATTCCAACTATCATCAATGGACCTGAGGTAATCTCGTCAGCATCAGACAAAGCCAAATTCTTCGCAAAGATCTTTGCAGCTAATTCTATCCTTTACGACCAAGGTCCCCAACCTTCAGTATTTCCCTGTGTATCTGAAACCATGCTATGCGACATACAAATACTTGTATGTGATGTTGCCAAGCTAATTGATTCCAGTAAAGCAACTGGCCCTGACAACATTCCAATTGTAGTGCTCAAAAAGCTTTAACCAGCACTAGCGCTCATACTTACAAAGTCTTCTGTGCGTCATGAGTAAGCTGCTGGAATCTGTGTTATATAGAGAAATAGCAAAAATCTAAAAAAAAAAAACAAACAAAAAAACCAAGCAAAAATAACCTTCTTAGTGACGTGCAATATGGTTTCCGTTCTTCTAGATCGACAGCAGACGTGCTTACAGTTACATCTCATAGGATTAACGAATCTTTTGACGGAGGCTTTCTCTCTAGGGCAATTGCTCTTGACATATCAAAGGCCTTTTATCAGGAATGACATAATGGTCTACCTCACAAGATTTGCAGCTATGGTATAGCTGGAAATGTCTTCTCAATTATTAAATAATTTCTTTCTGATAAGGTTCATAAGATTAGTGGTTGATGGGCAGAAACAAGAAGCTCTCGGTATTCATGCTGGAGTGCCTCAGGGGTCCATCCTGGGCCCAATTCTCTTCCTGGTCTACATAAATGATCTTTCAAATCACATCCTTACATCATTCGTAGACATTTATGCTGACGACACTACAATCTATGGTAGCACATCAAAGACTGTAAATGACCAAGTTCTCTCTGATTCTCTCTCCTCTGATCTTGAGCACGTGGTAAAATGGACAAAGAGGTGGCTGGTTACTTTAATTGCATCTAAAACCAAGCTTCTATCTTTACATCAACGCTCTGATGTTCATCTGGCATCAATTGAAATGAACGGCTCTCGTCTTGGGAGGCTTCATGTTTTGAAAAGCTTCTGGGCTTGACCTTTACTCCTGATCTGAAATGGAACACGTATATCAAATCCATTGCCAAGGTCGCTGGAAAAATGGTGGGATCCTTCTACTCCTCCAGTAGACATCTCACTCCTGATGCAATTCCTTACCTATATAAGAGTCAGGTACGACTACCAATGGAGTACTGTTGTCACATAAGTGTAGGAGCTGCTAGAAACAGCTAATCCGGTCTTGAAAAAGTTCAAAATAGACTTCGAAGCTTAATGGCGGATGCCCGTTTCTCTTCCCTGCAACCTCTTTCTCACAGAAGAGACATTGCGAGCCTGTCTCTGCTTTATAGTTATTTTCATGGCAAGTGCTCATCTGAGCCTCAATTTATGGTCCCCTCTCGCCAAACTTTCACGAAAAACACTCGTCTATCCAAAACCATCATCAATAATTTCTCACACTCCTTATCTGTGCCTAAACCTAAATGTAGATTCTATGAACAGCGCTTATTTCTTAAAACTGCACACCTGTGGAACTTTTCTCCGATTGCCTGCTTTCCAGCTGACTACAATCTGATTGTTTTCAAGTCCAACGTAAACAAGTTCTTGATGAACCTTCCCCCTAAGTAATCCAATTTACAAAATTTCCAACTAATGTATACCCATTATCCTCGAGTGGCCTCCGGGTTTTGATAAGTTGTGATTCTTGTGTAAAAAAACCATGACAACTGCGTTTAGCAGTAAGTGCGCGCACGCGTGTGTGTGTGTGTGTGTGTGTGTGTGTGTGTGTGCGACGGCGGAACTTGTCAGTCACGCTGGACGATTATCAGCTTTCTCTTTCCCTCTCCTCATTTTGTTTATACTAACCGTTTCGTAATAAAACATCAGCAACATTCCTGAAATGGTAATATTTAAAGCTATTTAATTGTTCGTCTTTATTTTGCGTTACGTAATTCTAACTTCCCAACCTGGAATGTAAGCGTTTCTTTGTTTTCAGGAATAGTTACAATTCAGGTCATTTTCATAGGACACAAAAATGTAGATCAATAGATTAAAGTTCATCTGGAATATGCGTGTGTGCACACCTCCTATTTTATCAGCGTCGCCCCGGCTCAATATCCAACAAATATTCATGACTTGTACTATTAGAAACTCTAAACCCATGCGCGAGTGACAGTTGTAATATTTGGACATTCTTATATTTTTTGTACTCAAAGCATTGATATTAACTTTGGAGTGTTGAGTATAAATTACGATAAATAGTGTATTTTATGAAAGGCCACTCATGGTCTTTGATTATAGTTGAAGAAGACTATTAACAATTTATGAACAGTTTTCTTTATTTTGTACAAACGATACATTTATTTAACGCAGTGTAGACATTGTAACCTTTCGTCTAGTTCATACTTATTTACATATTCCTTCACTAACACTCTTCTTTTTCATGCTCCTTTTATTTATATGTCGACGAAGACAACCCAATAACGTTGTTCTAATATATAGAAGGAACTACAACGCTTTTGTTCTGTCTAATTAAAAAGAAACGCAGAAACAGTTTCTTTCTTGTTGTGCAAACAGCATATTTTAGTGGAGATGTTTTCTGGTTGATGCCATAGCAATAAAAGCGACATCCGTTTCGCTTTCTATGAATGTAACATTCTCTATCGATTGTCGTGACGTTTTATTATAGTTCACCCTCGACAACGATAGGTGGCGTCACTAGTCTCCATTTCGCTTTGTTATGTCATTCAGCTCCCGACACCCCGTCACCTTTATATAATGCCTATCAGCATTCCCATTGGTGAAATAAAAAGATTTCAGCTTCATTTTATGTCGTTTTTGTTCACATGTTTTTAAAGGAATTTTTTAAAAATGTTCACAAATAATGTTTCTTTCTTTTTAATGTAATGCGTTTTCAGTTTTTATCTTTTAAAAAAGTATCTTTGTTATTTTTATCTATATAATTTATGTACGTTTATTACGTTTTTATATTTCCTATTTCGTTTCCTCTTTGACCAAATAACATTTATTATGTCTTTGTTTTTATTTATAACATTTTATAAGTTTTCGTCCTTCCTAAGTTTTACAAATCAATAAAAAAAGATTATTTATTCGTATTATTTAAATTCTTCCGACTACTGTTCTCATCGTGAGTGTTATTGTTTTGTAATGTTTCTGTCGATGTTACCTACAAACATCTTCAGCTGTATATTGCCGCACTCAGGAATCTTACTGTCGAACTCGAGAATATTTCTGTCGAGCCCAGGAATATTTTTTGTCAAGCCCAGAAATCTTTTTGTCGAACTCGGGAATCTTTTTCGTCAAGCTCAGGAATCTTTCTGTCGAGCTCGGGAATCTTTCTGTCGAACTCGAGAATCTTTCTGTCAAGCTTGGGAGTCTTTCTGTCGAACTCGGAAATCTTTATGTCGGACTCGGGAATGTTTTTCTCGAGCTCAGGAATTTTTTTGGCAACATCGGGAATCTTTCTGTCGAACTCGGAACTGAAGATTCTGGAGTGCGACATAAAGATTCCTTAGTTCGACAAAATACATACGAAGAAGGGCAAAGGTTATCGATGGAAACGTTAGGAAAATAACATTCAAGATGAGAACAGTAGTCCGAAAAATGTAAATATTATGAATAATCAATCTTCATTTAAAATTTCAGAAACATAATCTTATTACGTTGATTTGTATCTATAAGTTTTTATATCATTTTTCGTTGCTTCCAAAATTTACAATTACCAAAATAAGATTATTTACGTTTAATACTTTTTATGTAATATTTTCCCATTTAATCTATATAATTATAAAACTCAAATTACCTTGTAACGGGTGTTATAACCAAACATCCGGTTTACAACTTCCGGTTGAGTATGCGTACATAAACATAAACCCGTAACAGCGTAAAGAAATAAACACAAATCGCTGGACCGGTTTCGTTCGAACAAACGGGCGTCCTTAGAAAAGCGAATATCTTAAATTTATTAAATAAAAAACTTCAATATATTGGAAGCAAACAAATAACGTGATTACAAATAATACGTATAATGATCGACCTGTTTCATATATACGATATATACTATACTAAATAATCAACGCGACAATAAAACGTATTGTTTTACTGTGTACATTTTAAGCGTCCCAGTTGGGTTTTTCGCATTTAAATTAAAAGATATATCAAAATTTGAATTTAACTTTAAGTATTGTGGTATCTGTCTAGTGCACATTTTCCTATAAGTATGGCAAACCAATTATAATTCAATGGCTGTAAGCTTGTTTTTCTTCAAAAATAAACAATTATAAACCGAACGACTCATAGAATCCTATCTATATTCTTTTTTTATTTTAATATACTTTCATAGAAATGTTTCTGTTATGTCACAAAAGTTACTTTCTTTACGTCACAAGTGTCACGCTCATACATTAATTCCATAGCTAATATAACATACTGACCCAACGAGTCACAGGTAGTCTAGTATTATAGAAGGGTTTGTCTTTTCATTTAGTCGTAGTGCATTTAATTTATTTATGTTAGACTAGCAGGTCGTCCTGCTTTGCCCGGTCGTAAAATACGCTTAAATATTATATTTTGATTAATGCAGGTTTCGTATTTATTATTCTATTATATTGGACCCAATATATAATCATAATTTAAAAAAAAAATGACTCGTGCACCCCCACCGACAATCGAAACCAAAACGTTTAGCTTACGATTTAGTTTTTCTTTTGATGCTAATGCCTGGTCTATGAAGACAAGCTGCAAGGCTAAAAAATAAAACATGAACCAATAGTTATTACGTAACGCATGTATAATCATAATGCCGTCGTTCGACTTTCACCTAGCAAATTCCATTTTTTAATTTTCCCACTTTTGTACTGATTTTCTCCGACTAAAACCCAAATATAAAGTTTCGCATGGGTTCGAATATTTTATATATAAAGTTTCCTGTCTGTAGGTCAAAAACTGACAGAGGAGTTTGTTAGGCAAAATTTTAAACAAATATATATATACGCATACATAAATATATATGGAAAGAGATTTGGGTTTACTTTAACCTTTTATGCAATTTTTACGCAAGTATAACTCATGTAGAATACATGCATGAATATAATTACACGTAATAGTTTACTAAAGTTGAGTATCCAACGAGAAAACCGAAAAAAACTAATAGGGAATTTATTAAGATGAATGTTTAAAAGAATATGCAAATTAGCTAGATCTTTTGCAGATGGGTGAATTCCATGATCCCTATATAACAAAGTTGTATTTTCGTTTTAAATAAATAGAAAAAAAATTTTTATATAAAAATACAAACAAAAAACTAACATCTATAGGAATATATATATATATATATATATATATATATATATATATATATATATATATATAGCCTTTGAAGTTTTTAACCTTTAAAACTATACAAAAAAAAATTATCATTCGTTAGAAAACCATCCATATATATATATATATATATATATATATATATATATATATATATATATATATATATATATATATATATTGTATTGCTGTCATTATTTTGTATCAATCCGAAGATTTTTTTTCTTTTAGTTTTCCCGATATTTTTCAAACAACTGGTACTTACCACGTGAAGATTATCAACATCCTATAGGTCGAACATTTTGTTGAACCAACTGGATTCTAATTTGAAAGTACCAGGTCGTCAGTCTGTGTGGTTAACCACTGCTGAACCTCCGTCACTTTTCTATTACTACATGTAATAGTTAACTAAAGATGACCATCCCACAAGAAAACCGAAAAGATAATAGGGGATTAATTAAAATGAATGTTTAAAAGAATATGCAAATTAGCTAAATCTTTTGCAGATGAAGCAATTCCACGACCCATATATTACAAAGTTGTATTTTCTTTTTAAATAAATAGAAAGAAGTGTTTTATATGAATATCAATACACACACATACACACACATACACACAAACAAACACACAACCCTAAACAAATTGATAGTATAGATTGTATTATCTTAAATTCTGGATATTGTTCATATCTGTAATTTTTATCCGTATTTTTTCATATATCGTTTTAACTTTGTTTGAACTGGACCTAATCTTGTACCCCTTGTCAGGTTCGAGAAGTTTTCTCTTAAACTCTTGAAATTTCGAACAGAACCTCTTATTAAATCTCTGGGAAAAGCCGAGGCCACCGAGAATTAAAGCCACTCCGTTTAAATATGATGTCACCTTCAGAAGATCATTCAACGTGAGTTGAAGGAGATAAGTCCAAATTGAACGTAACTCAAAATTATGTTGACAAAAGCAAACAGACAAAACAAAGATATAAAAAACCCACAATAAATGGTAGTTTTAGTTTAGTAAATTTGTTGATGACCATACGAACGTTTTTTTGCTTATTTTTTTTATTATTTAATGATGTGCACGACAGATGTAAAATTCAAATAGATGTTCATTATCTGACAGAACATCTAACCTTTCAATGTTCAATGTGTTCAATGTTATCTCTTGGCTGCGGGAACTGTAAAAAAATAGTGTTTTCTATTAATTTTCATACCGACATAATTATACGGAACAAAATCTGCCGTTATATCATTTGGGTGCAATAAAGAAACGCTGCTAATGCCTTTGAAATAACTATTAGTTTCAGGATTTTTTTTCCACATCAGCCGTTTGTGTTCGGGTAATTAAATCTTGGCAGCTGCTGCATTATAGTTTCTTGAAAACTGTATGGCAACAATAACCAGATAAATATACTATAATCGAACAAACCTCCCTACATATATTAACATCATCAGCTGTTATATTTATGTCAAATTTATGAAGGTAAACTATTTGCAACACGTCTATTTAATCATAGTTGGTTTCCTCTATATTTGTGAGACCAATATTTGTTAATTTGTATATTGAATATTAATACTCATAGCATTCTTTTCGGTTTTAAAAACTTGACGTATACTTATAATGTCCACAAGAAAATTGCCGATATTTTCCGACTGGAGATGATCTGTTTGGAAGTTTCCTGGTAAAAGTTATTTCATTTATAACCATCTATGCAATAATCTGTTACATCTAGAT
Organism: Euprymna scolopes; assembly: GCF_053919585.1. Classification (NCBI taxonomy): domain Eukaryota; kingdom Metazoa; phylum Mollusca; class Cephalopoda; order Sepiida; family Sepiolidae; genus Euprymna; species Euprymna scolopes. The sequence goes on from NC_136500.1 coordinate 66,150,100, forward strand.
TTGCATGAGTGGTATGATGTAAGGCTGTATAGGTCTCCTTTGGTAGTTTTTTCAGAAGTTCCGTAAATATTCCAACTTTCTAACCAGTCATAAATTTCTGAGAAATATTTTACTCATTATTATTATTATGCTTGTACGTGGATATGTACATTTATTGTTTAACCCGGTTTTTATATTTAATATTTTCCACCAAGTAATACAACTATTTATCTATTCTACAACTTTTTTAATTTTGGTAAACGTTTCTGTTTGCCTAAGATTAACAGCCTTAAATTGTATAGTCATTGAAAATGTGTATAGTTGTCCAAAAAAGGATTTTGAACTTTAATAGATTCTTAATTTTTGATGATATCTTTCTGTAATTTTAACACAATCTGACTAACACATTGGGAATTGTTATTAAAAATGCAAATTTCAAACAAACGTTATTTATAAAATATAACGTTATTTATAAAATATAACGTCTTTTAAATGTTGCCCATTTTCAGCTTCGCATATTTGTGCTCTTTCCAAAACATTAATGACAGATTGCAGAATATTTGGATTGCGACTTAACTCCTTTATTTCGTTTCGCGAGCTACCGGACCTCGAAACGTCAATCCAAATCCTGCAAGAATCGAAGGTAAATATCGGGAACGAAATAAGAGAGTTAACTCGCAATCCAGAGATTCTGCAATCTGTCATGAATAATGATATGAAAGGAGAACAAATATGCGAAGCTGAAAATGGGAACAATTTTTAAGACATTAGTTGTTAAGAGTTAGGATGTCTTGAATATTAAATTTTGTCAACAAGAAATTCCTAATGAGTTATTCATATTGTGTAAAAATTAGCGAAAGCTATCACAAAAAATAAAGAATCTATTTAAGTTCAAAACCCTTGCGTCTGCATAAAATATTGAGAGTTTTAGTGGATTAGTGAATAATGACATTGCATTCTTATTAATTAGCCTGGATGCCCGGCATTGCCCGGGTGTTTGGAGGTGTATGTTGAGCAAAAAAAAAAAGTGGTAATAGGCAGGCAGGATCGAACCAATACCGCGAAGGAGGAAAAGAACGTGAAAAAAGTGACGTCTTTGCCGTTGCGTCCATAGCCAAAGCAGAAATGGCGAAGGTTTAAATTAAGGCTAGTCAATCGAAAAACTTGGGTTACTTTCGAAAATCCCGGATAAAAAAGGACCCCTCTATGTAGAAATGTGCCCAGTTGTGGGTGAAGGAATTAATGCTTTTAGCGAAATTCTCGATATTTGTCCTCCGAGACGTCGAGCATCAAAACGATACCGATCACGTGAAAATCCCTCCCCTCTGTCGAAAGTTTAAGGCAGACATGCAAACAAACAAACATACATACATACACCATACATACATACATACTTACATACATACATGTATACAAATATGCATACATACATGAATTCATGCATACATAAATTTAAACAGACAGATTAGATATAATAGATGACATTATTATCTGTTATGACAAATATTATTTTAAATCCAATCTCTTTTAATCTAATTTCTACTCGTTTTAATATTTCAAATAAAGGTTGTGCTGTTAGGCATTTAGTAAGCACAATATGCAGAACATTATTTGGAATAGGTACTGCTCACCATAAAAGCACAAGCATGAGTAGTATATGCTGAGACAACAATATCCCCCTTTTAAAGTGAAAGTATGGCATTTCATCCACAAGTAAACATGCTGTTTGATCTTGCTGTAATAATAATTTGAATTTATTCTTAATGTACATAAAAATTTGTCATGCTGTTCACTTAAATGGTCCATACACTTTGCTAAAGTTAACCTTTTGATGGTCGAATCACAGGGTAAAATAATTTATTGTTGTCTCTTAAGAGTCTGTATCATTTTGGAGAGCAGTTATAAAGTAGTGAACAAAGTATCTATTTAAACTATTTAACAGCTTGGTCTACAAGCAATAAAAGAAATGATCAGAGTCAATGAAGCAATTACATTTAGAGGGTTGGTTCTGTGTTCTTCAATATCCAGCTTTCTTATATTTTTAGTACATTTTCTAAGGTGATGATGTCACTTGGACGTTTGGGAATGTTATCTTCGCTTATCGTATGCATTTCCACATCATTGCGGAAAAGTTTTACTGAACAATTATGATCAATCACTAGAGAAAGTCTTATCTTCGGAGTGACATATCAATAGTGTTATCTGTTGCTAACAATAATCCAATACATCTGGTTGAAAATTTTTCTTTTTCTTTCTAATTCTTCAAGGCTTTCAAATTTGTTATGCTTCTTATTAGGACGGTGACAACAGCATATTCTTTTCATTGTTTTTACTGTGGATTATATATCCGTTAATATCTTATATGTTTCCATATAGACTGATGTGGCTCTCGGTTGATTCGCCGTGTCTTACTGCGTCGGATATATAGTTGAGAGTTAAAAGAATGAAAAGAATATTCTGTTGTCATAGCCCTACTTATTATATGCCACATCATCGGCAATGCTTTTAGCCAAAGAAGTTTTTATGGCCTCATTTTCTAGCCAAATTTTTATGGCATTAGGTGACTCTATGTTAGATTCTGACAGCTGGGTTACACATATCCGTGGAATTGCGTCTTTCTGCAACCGTTTGTATTTTAATTTAGCAGTGAGGATTATTCCTTTTGTTGATACGGAAATGCAGTATGTCGCATTGAACGGAAATGCAGTTCACATACTTAAAAAAATAAAAGTGATAATTCATACAGTAAATGAGCATCTCACCAGGGTATATAATATTATAAATTTAATGCACTGATGGGGAATCACGGAAATGTTTAGTCACATAAGCTTAGAAGCTCAAGATTAAAAATTAATAAACTTGATTTCATTTTTCATTTTTAAAAATTCTAATATATTCTATTTACCAATTTAGAATCTTAACATTATTAGTTATGTGCTTAAATCCAGTACAAGTTAACTATTTTATAGGTGAGGCGTCTGGCTAAACTCAATATTATTATTTTCTTTAATTTAAATTCATATGCAATTCCTACATTGGATGCTTGTTGTTTTAAACAAGCTAAATATAAAAACTTTTATAGATAATCTAGTTTCAAAGTCAGTTTTAGTAAAGTTTGGATCTTTTCCGCCACGGTTTTTCTAATTAACTTAAATAGTCTCTCGCACGTGTCCGTCTCCGTAATACGCATTCTTCCAACTAAATCTCCAGTTTTCTCCACGGTTGCTTTCATCCTGCGGGTATAGTCTCATTTGCATCATCTAGCGCAAAAGCAACAGCGAGTGGTCATATTTTTCTTTTTTATTGTCAAGTGACAAAATCCTACAAAGCACACACACACACATTCTATCCTTGTAAGTTAAGATTTTCCCTACAGATAAAAACAGAATTATCTGACATCTCAGGTTTTGAAAATATGCTATATTGATGTAGTCTGACACAATGCCATTGCTTTAACATTGCAATGTAGACATAGGAAAAGATTCTAGAAACCAAACAAAGAAGATCTACCTTCCCTGCGAATTCATAGGACATTTCCTTTTTTTAATTTAATATTTTTCTAAATTATAATTTACTGTGATTCCTACATTGCGTCTACATAAGTTTGTTGCTGCAGGCAATCAAAATATTAAATCATTTGTAGCATAAAACCCAAACACTCTGAGATATAAGGTTTGAAAGAAGCAGTATTACCTAACACAATTGCTTAAAAGTTGAACGTAGATATTAGGAAAAGTACTTAAAAAGGTGTTCCCGTGAACTGCAGTAACACTTAAGGCACAAAAAAAAAACAAAAAAAAAAAAAACGCTGATTTGTTAGTAATTTCTATTTTATGAATATGTTAAGTTCTGCCAGGATTGAATCTAGTTAAATTATTAAGGCAAATAATTATATATAAACAAAAAAATAAAAACGTAGAAAAATATTTTAAAACTTAACCGCATTGAATTTTCCTTTGACGTATTTTCCTCATATACTTTAAAATTAATATTTTCATTGATTTAAATAAACTAAATAAGCTAATAACTGTTTTTAAAAAATAAATTGTTTGGAGCCTAGTTCAAACTAAGTACAGCATTGTTTTTTTTAAAATAATTTTGTCAATTATATTTTAAGCTTTTTATCTATCTGCACATTTTTGTTAATCTATGTGCTCTTATATATATCTTTATTCAAAAGATTTTAAATATTATTATAAACGTTTATTTTTCATTAATTATTTCTGTTTTATTATTTGTTTTATATTGTATTTTTATTTGCATTCAATTTTAATTTTTATTGCAGTTTTTCATGTTAATTATGTTCATGTTTTACTTTAATGTTGTATTTTTTTACTATTTTTGATTTATTGACTTTCAATTATTACCTTTTCCGTCTACTTTGTTTTAGTTTTATTTCTGTAAGGCTTCAATAATTACTGATTTGTTCTTTTCATCGCTATTTTTTTATTTATCACACTTCAATATTTCCAACATAATCTAATTATTTCAAGAGTAATTACGGATTTAATCAACACACAATGAAATGAGTTAGAAATAAGAAAAAGAACCTACAAACATTTCAGAAAGAAAATATAGAAAAACTTGGTTTTATAAAATGCATTCATTTACTTATTCGTTAGAAAAAACTTTTTACTCTTTTTTCACATAAAACAAGGAATATTGCTGCCTAGAATGTAAGGGCAACTATTTGGGATCGCATCTAACGGAAAGCTCGGGGAGGAGCTACGCATCAAGATGTTTCTCCATATTATATTTAAGCTTATGCAGATTAATACAGTCAGAAAAATAAGAAACTGGAACGGCATTCCAAGGTCTTGCAGTTTGAGAGGTAAAACTATTAGAATAGAAGTCTTTTCGATATCTAGAGACAGCAGTAGTGAAGCGGTGGGATTTTGCTGCATGTCAGGTCAGTCGGAAGTATATACGTCGTGGAGGAACAAGTTCTATATGTTCATTAGAACAATTCAATTAAAGCACTTGTAAAACATGCACAGGGATGCGATATTTGGGCGATGAGAAAGAGGTTAGAGTTTCAGCAACAGTGCGGAACCTATTTGATCTTAAACTTATTTATGGACCCTATCTAAGAGTGACAGCAATACTCCATGCATGGGCGAATTGTGGCTATGTGAGGATATCGGATGCTCTCTGGCGTGAGTAATTTTCTAGCACAGTAGAACGGGGACTCACTTTCTTAGCAATAGTTTTAGAAAACTTATTATGGTTATTACGGCACAATCTCCTCGGAACACATGTTCTCGTTAGATCACCGAAGTTAAGCAATGTGGAGCCTGGCCAGTACCAGGTGGGTGACCATTTGGGACTGCTAGTTGACTTATGTCGTCTTTCTATCACCAGGATATACATGCGGCTGTGGATCGCTTATGAATTTCCTATCCCCTACAAACGTATTCCTTCAGAGGAAGCTGTGATAGGCCACATTAGCTATTAGCAGTTTAGATTAGTTATTATGCCTCTGCGGACATCTCTTATTGTAATCAATCATCCTGTTTAAATGTTAATAAAAGGAAGACACATTTTTTACGAGAGTCCAGAGTTAAAAAATTTCGCTGTAAGAATTACAATAATCCTGAATATAATAAATCATTCAAACACTGTAGTGTTTGAATATATATGGTTAAGTGACAGTTTTAGTCATTTAGAACTGATTTAAAACTTCACTGCTCACTCATTTTTCGACCAAATTTCAAACAATTATTACAATTTATAGATCACCTTCTGACCTATATTTTGAAAACATTTTTTTCAATTTTGGTTAAGTAAAACTAAAGTTATGATGAATTTGCTGGTGTTCAATATCTTAAAAACATATAAAGAGGTAAGCGACGTTTTTATGACTGGTTTCCATAGCAACCGCATCGCTTCAGCGATTATTATTGCTACTAATTCACTAATGAAAGCATGAAAGAGAGATAATTGGGGGATTTTATTGAAAGCAGACGAGTGCCATACGTTGTTATTAACTATGCGTTTATGGGGGCAAAAAATAAAATTGAAATTAAACAAAGAACAAGTGAATTTATTGGAAGCCTGTAAAAATCATGGATTACAATAGAAAAATGCGAGCATGAAAAGTAATATGGCTAAGCTTAAACATGGAAAAGTAAAGGACTAGTTGTTAAAACTGGAAAGGAAAAGGACAAGATATTTTAGTAAAAATTATAATAAATGTATAACTTAAAATATTGCAGCGTTAAATTTTTTTAAAAATTCAGTTTGTAACATTATATAATCAATTAGTAGAAGGGCTTATTCTATCAATGCATTTCTCTTGAAGGTGTCTCACACGAATATCATGTCTGCAGTACTTCTGCCAAGCCTGAAGCGACACTATGCCTCAGGAAATGTCTCTTCAGAGACTGTGATAATCTGTTTAGGATGACCCACGCAAAGATCTTTCCGTCAAATGCCTATATAGTTCACAAAATTCAACTAACCTTCCTTGTTCTTATAGAGGGAGACGATCAAGGAATCGCGAAAGTCGTCTGGCATTATCTCCTTCTCACAGAAAGTGAGCAAGACATCGTGGAAGACCCCAAGGGCGTCGGGGACTACTACCTTGTAGATCTCAGCAGGGATTCCACTCTTTCCTGATGCTTTGCCGAAGATTGTCTGGTAAATCGTCTTCTTGATCTCCCCAATGGTAGAGGGGGTTTGCAAACGAATATTGTATGGACTGTTGCGGAATCTGATTCAGGGCATCTGAGTCAACTGAAGTGCTCCTGCCAATGCTTGCTGAGACCTTTTTACTATTCCATCTGAGGATAGTAGTGGGGCGCTGCCAGAGATAGTTTTCAGTGAGTTGAAAAATTTATTGGCGTTTTGAGTTTCAGCATAGTGTTGGACTTCAACTGATTTGTCCCGCCACCACTAGTCCTGCAGCTCAGAGATCAATTTGAACTTTTGCCGGAAGGGCATTGAAGTTCTACCGCTTAGAGACAGAGGATGGGTCATTCACCCACCATATGTAAGCCTTGTTTTTGAGATGCATTGTTTCTTTGATTTTTTCATCATTCTCATTGAACCAGCCTGCGTGGGTTTTGGTCTTCTTTCCAAGGATATCCTTTGCAGTCTCACTGGCTGTTTCTTGGAAATAAGTCCATCTCTCAGAACTACCTTCGGTGGTCACACAACCTTGGAGCTTCTCATCTAGCACTTGCTGGAATCCTGTCCGGTAGGATAGGTCCTTCAGCCTTGCGATATAATACGAGGCCCTGGCAGTTTTTGGTCGGTTTCCGTGGGTCAGTGTAATGTGCAGCGCCAGTAGAGCCCTGATCAATCTGTGGTCAGTCCAGCACTCAGCGCCTTTCACGGGTCACGCGGACTATTGTCTCGTTGGCGGATGATGATGAAATCAATCATGTGCCAGTGTTTTGACGTCGACTGATCTTGTACTTTTTTACTATCCTGAATAAAGTGTTGGTGATACAAAGGCTGTGCTCTGTACACTGGCTAAGGAGGAGTTGTCATTGATTTTCCTACTCTGTGTTTACCCTGAACGCCTTCCCAGCTACTGTAGACACTTTCTACCCTTGCATTAAAGTCTCCAAGGATGATAATTTTGCCGCTCGATGGGGTTGATCTAATAATTTGGTCAAACTGTCATAAAATTATTCCTTAGCATAATCTGGGCTTGTAAGTGTAGGGACGTAAGCGCTGATAATTGTAAGATATCTTACTGAGAAGAATGCGTAGTTTGATTAGGCGCTCGTTAATTCCAACTAGTTGTGCAGACACGCTATGAACCTGAGTCCATCAACCTTTGTAAGCTGACCAGATACTAAAGAGCAAGCATTTTTCTAGGGTAGCTTTTCTAATCTCCTTCCTCGTGCGAGGGTGGGCAGTGCTGCCCTAGAGAGGCTGCCCAGTCGCCGACAGGTGCTGTCGAACTCTCCTGTTATCCTTGGATTCAGGAAGAAGAGCGAACAGGACTTGAAAGTTGTACGTAGACAGATCGGTAATCAGTGCCGAGTTATAAAAACTGACCTGTGCGTGAATATTTTATAGTGAGAAGACCGATGCACAGAGCAACCCCACACTCTCGATCTGGGAAGTCTTAATCCAGTGGCACCAAGAACCGTTACGATGAGAGACTGACATCTTGCAGTGGATGACAAGGACCTCTTGGGGCGCTACATCCTGTTCAAAACGCCCCAACGATACTTGCTGCCACCGCCATCACAACCGTTGAATCTTCAGATGAACTCTTCGCTTGTTCCACCGGGAGTCAGGCTTCGCAAGAAGTAGGTCTGACGCAGCCCGATTCTAACTCACCGAGGGTTTGAGACCCGTCGGCTACTCTCAGTTTAGCAAGCTCTCCAAAGAGCACTATTACATGCGACAGCTATGGGGAGCCACAGGTGAGAGTTGCGTGTTTGGGATATATATATATATATATATATATATATATATATATATGTGTGTGTGTGTGTGTGTGTGTGTGTGTGTACGCGCGCGTGTATACTAATATACAAAATCACTTTGTCTGTATGTGAGTCACTGAGTTTCCTATGAACCCCGAAACGGCTATTATATTTTACGTGTCTGGGACTGTTATTAGATAGTGATTTTTTTTTCGGAATGCTCCCGATAAGTATTGAAATTCATAATCGATAAAATCCAGTTTAAAAAAGTCCGATTTTGAATAAAGTTTACACCCTCATACTCTGTAACATCACAAGTACATTTAAAAAAATTTCTAACCGTACAAGCAGAAAGACTCGTCGTATAAAATCAATGGTTTTTTGATAAAGGGCGCGTTCAATATGAATGTTTCTGTTTAAAGCATAATTGGATCATGGTACTTGACATTTGCATTTTAAACGTTAATTCAAGTTATTATATAAAATTAATTTTATAGAATCAACCGTCGGTTCCCTGCAGTACAATGAAGACTAAAATGCCTTGTGGTCTAAGTCACTGCGAGGAGACATGTGAAGTTTCCGTGGAGGGTACTAGACTTTCGACGGATGGATTTCGATGTCAATAAAAGTATTGGAAGTGTTAATTAATCCTCATTCAATCACTTGCAATGCCGCATCTTTCAGCTAGTATATCTATCTATCTATCTATCTATCTATAAGTAATTTTTCAAATAAACAGACCAAATTTAAGCAGACCAGAGTCCTCAAAGAACGATCACATGCTGTTCTTTTTTGTCAGATTTTTTTATCTATGGCAATACACCCCTTACACACTCAAACAGAAACAAACACACGCGCGCGCACACACACATACACAAACACAAACACACAGGCACACACACATATATATATATTTGCGTGTGTGAGTGTGTATGTATGTGTATAGTTTAATAAAATAAAGAAATCAAATAAATGTAGAGACATATTTGAAAATAAAATTCTTGAAATTCAACAGAAAACAGAAATTAATCCATTTAAGTATTGATACGGATTCATTTCTTTTTAAACAAATATGCAATTATATATATTTGATTATCTTCAGTCTCTTTTTATATAACTCTATTTCAAATATCTTTTATGCATATCTCTTTTATAAAATCTTTGAATATACGAGTGGCGTTCCAAAAAGAATGCCTCCTATCTTTTTATTCAATTGGAATGGATCAAGGGGTATTGAGAATTGTTATAATGACTGAATTAATGCATTCATGACCTAAACTATTTATCTCTCTGTTGCATGTATTGACGGTGTGAAGCTTTGAGAAAGCAACCCTTGTTATGAATATGCACCACAGAATTCCTAGCAAAAGTACATTGCGAATCGTGGTTTTTATATATCAGGTTGACAAAAAAGTTTTTTGTGGTTTTTAGTTTTGGATTCAGATGAACATATCTCGGCTACAAACAAAACTTTATTGATAGAAATAAGCACCATCAGAATCAATACAAAAGCCAATGCAAAGCAAGTTTATTTATGCCAATAACGTAAAAATCTTGCGTTCTGGTGGCGATGAAGTCGCTGAAGTCGTTTTTGATATCGCTTATGTTTTTGAAGCATTTCTCACGCAGAAAGTTGTCGAGATGCTTCACAAAGGTTTAGTCAGTAGATGAGAGGTCTGGATAGTATGGGGGATGAGGCAGATTTCTGTAACTCAATTCGTTTAACTTCTTCAGGGTCGGTTTAGCAATGTGCGATCGGGCATTGTCGTGGAGAAGAATTGAGCCTTTTCTGTTGACTAATGCTGGAGTATGTTGTCAAAGTTATTGATGCATTTCATCTATTTGTTGACAATACTTCCTCGCCGTAATATTTTCGCCTGCATTCAAAAACTGTAATGGATGATACCGATTGCAGACTACCAATCAGCCAGCATGACGTTCTTCTGGTGCAACTCTGGCTTCGGGAAGTGTCGTGGAGCTTCGTCCGCGTCAAATCACTAAGCTGAGTGTCGTCGTAAAGAACCGACTTGTCATCGTAAGTCACAACCCGCTCGAGAAACGGGTCGTTCTTGTTGCGTAAAAGAAGAGATTACACTTAACAACAGCGTTTCTTTTGGTATCGTACAATTTACGAGGCACCCATATATCAATTTTTCTTTTGTTTTTTCACTCTTTCTCAAGTGGTTAGAAACCGTCGTATACGTTACATCTAATTTAGAAGCAAATTGTCAGTCAGTTGCGCATGGATTGACTTCAACTTAGGCTCTTAATTGATTGTTGTAAACATCCGATAGCCGACCACTACGCTCATAATTTTCAAGACTCTAATCATCGCCACATAATTACTTAAATCACCATTCTGTTGTGCGTTCGGTATCTTTCATATGCAATATATTGCTACTGGGCATTCTGTGAACGTTCAGCGCAAATGGAGACCCCACGATATTATTATAGCCCTTTTGTTAAAACTGTAAAAGCATTTATCTAAGTAATCGGGTAATATTGTGTCAGACTATATCTGGTAATTACGATTTATCTCCAATGTCTTTATAGGAGTATGTGATATATTTCCATTGTGTGGACCCCCGGTGCGAACGGGAACTCCACACTATCATTATACTATCTTCAGATAGACCAAATAATACTCTAGGATCTTAGCCAGAATACAAAGAAGGTATATTTTAGTTTCTCATACGACCCAAAAGCGACGTAATTTTTATATGATTTAATTTATTTCTTACATTGCGTCTTCGGTGATCGGGAGATCCTATCTATTATAAAAGAAGATAGAATGTGATGACATAATACGAACATTAATTTAACGTATCTATGAACTAATTTAATGTTCGCACTATGGTATCACTTTCTATCCTTCTTTATAAAAATAGGATCAGCTTATTTAAAAACTTTTATTGAAAAAAAAATCAATTCAGGTAACTTGATTATGTAGTAGAACTGAGATATATTCAAGATAGAAGCCCTCAGCCTCAATTACCGCTTTGATAGGTGTCGTGAACTAGGAACATGCCTTTGCCACGGGCGCTGGCGATTACTTGGCAAATGACTGCGATCAGGTTGGCTGCGGTGTTGTAGGAGGTCATGTTTGTGATGTTCTTGACGTATGACCAAACGAAGTAATTCAGCGGATTCAGGTCGGGGACCGACGGGAACCCGTGAGAGAAGGGTACAAAATCGTAGCACTCCTTCTTAAGACAAGCCTGGGTCTCTCTGAAACTGTGGACCGGCGCAGAGTCGTGCTGCCACACCCAGGATCTGCCAGCGGTTACCTGATTGCACCAGGGATCACCACACTTTTTAGCACATCCGGGTACAATTTGGTATTTACTTTCAAGCCGACTTCGAAGATGTGAGGTGGCATGATGCAGCCCTAACTTGAAACCACACGAAAAACCATAACCGTAACGGGAAACCTCAAGCGTTGAACTGCCGGATTAGCATTTTGAGGGTACTGGCAATGGTCCTGTTGTGATAACTTGGATTAGTAGAGAGCATGCGTTGTACAGTGGCGAATCTTCGATCTTGCTCTTTGAACATTGTGTCACCTTCAGATATGATAGAAGGCTCCAGAGATTTGTACATAACTGCCCAATTAGTAGATGGTCGGAAACAAAAAAGAAAATAAGTTTTTATTAAACGCAAATAGAATTACGTCATCTTTTCTAAGGCGACAATTTTATTGTTTCACACTGTACTTTTTTCACCTTCTGTTTTTTGCATCCTTCCATTTCTCACGTCTCTTCTTTTTTAATGATAGCCATCATTTTTTATCGATCCTCCCTATTATTTTTTTTTCAGTTTTGATGGCACTAAAATTATATATGTCTTTTTTTACTTTTGAAATGATTACTATATATTGGGTACAACAGAATATGAAACAGTCGATAAGGAATTGACTCTATAATAATAATAATAATAATAATAATAATAATAATAATAATAATAATAATAATAAATAAATAAATAAATATGGGATCTCCGTCAATTAAACTATCCGATTTTACGTAGTTTACGACGGGTTAATGTCGGGAGCCCCTGCTAGTAACCTTATTAAAATAATAAAAAAAAAGATAATGACACAAGAAAAAGAGGAAAATGGCAACTTTACTTTAGTGAATTTCTCCTTCGCACATTCTTGACCTGTGGCCTATAAGATGTATGTTACCAACGATAAGAACATGTTGTTTTCACGCCGGGTTAACATTCTAGATTATTGAAAACAATTATATTTTTTTGTTCGAAGTATTTGTTTGAATCACTCTATTAAGACCTACAACACACACACACACACACACACACACACACACACACACACACACACACACACACACACACACACACACACACATATATTGTTTTTAAAATATAATTATCCAATGGTCAAAGGGAAAATTATTCCCAACTTGCATTTAGGTAAAAATGCACCTGCGTATAAATAATTGAATTCATGCAAAACACATCGCAAAAAATAAAAACAGATAAATAACATGTATGTATATATATATATATATATATATATATATATATATATATATATATATATATATCAATATATGTGTACATATATATATAAATACATATATATGTACATATATATATCAATATATGTGTACATATATATATAAATACATATATATGTACATACATACATACATACATATATATATATATATATATATATATATATATATATATATATACTAGCATGGAGATCCGGTTTTACCCGGAATTGAATGAGGATCAACGTTATTTATTATCGAAATTAGTGAAATCGCCCTTTTTCACAATCAAATCGATTTATTGTCAGCTTAAATAAGTTTCCCTTACCTACCCGTAGTGATTTAGTCCACAATACAGTGTAATTTACATTCCACGTTAGAAAATCTACTGATGATTTTATAGAATTATTTTTTATATACGGTTTGAATTTAATTTAAAAATGCTAGAGTCAAGTATTATGTTTCAATTGTTCTTTCAACAGAAACATTCATTTCGAACGCACCCCTATCATATCATCTCCTATTGGTTTTATATGACTGGCCTTTCTGCTTGTTCAGTAATAGAACTTCCCAAATGCACTTGTGACATTAGGTTGTATAAAGCGTTAACTTTAGTCAAAATTGCCCGTTCCTTCTTTTATCGAATTATTTCGATTTTCAATACTTATCGAAAACAATTTAATACGATAGACACATAAAATACATCTGCGTGAAATTTCAAACAAAACAGCCAAGCCGTTTCTGAGTTCATAGGAAACAAACTTACATAGATACAGGGGTCTTTCCAAAAGTTAAAAAAAGTAACTCAAAGTTAAAGACCTAATAAGATATTTTGTGTTCCAGAATTTATTTTGTTTATAAGCACCACCGTTCTAAATGCACTTTTATCCAGTAATTCATTGACGCATCTTTGCTTGAAATACGTCCATACGTGGCTTCATAAGTATTCACTTCCATTTAAAAGTTCATTACCGATGGCCGAGAGGAAAGACACTAGACCGCAAAGCTAACGTTTGCGTTGTTGACGGAGTTTGAGTTTTCAAACAGCAGTAATAATTATTTCCTACACTGATATTTGCGAAAGCATGATACACTAATATCTGTAGATATAAAAATGTTAAAAACTAGCATAGTTATACATACACGCTCATACGCACATATACATACATATATATATATATATATATATATATATATATATATATATATATATATATATATATATATATCCCAAACCTCTACACTTGATGGAGAGGAGACTAAAACTTGCTGCTACGGTTTCAAATTATCTGAAATAACAGCAAGGGGAGACTCGATTCCAAATATTTCTCATATGTTATATCTTCCCTCTTTTAGAAATAGGGTACCATTATGAGTATCTCTAGTATGGAATAATCTTTATACACTGGGAAATTTACTTTATGCATGAAAACTAAACAGAGGAGATATAATATATGAGAAATATTTAGAATCAAGTCCCTCCTTGCTGTTATTTCAGATCATTTGAAACCATAGAAGCCAGTTTTAGTCCCCCCCCATCAAGGCCACATGGTTTGGGGCAATATAAAATACTAGCAGGGGTTACCCGGCGTTGCCTGGGTGATCGGCCCCCTTCCCACTCCGAGGGGTAACAAAAAAAGTCACCCCTCTGGATTTACATGCTTGGTGCCGGCCTCCCCCCTTCAGGTAGAGATAATCCCCAACCCCACCTTCAGGGAGGAGGGTGCCTGGAGGCTCCTCCACCCCCCCAAAGAAAAAAGTCACCTCCCCCTGGCCTCTTCGCCCCCCACCCTTGGGGGGGACACCGGCCCCCTCCTTTGGGAAGAGAAACTGCCAAGCTCCCCCCTTTCGGGTGAGAAAATGCCAGGCTTCCCCTTTTGGTGGGGGGATGGTGGCGTGGCCTTCGTTATAAAGATGGCCGGCCAGCTTAAAAAATTACGCCATCGCCGAAGTCCCAACAAGCAAGATATGTGGAACTCTTAAACTGTCAATAATCAACAGTAATTTTTACAGACAGCGTTACAAAACTTCAAAATTGGATTGAAATAAAGAACACGATGATTTATACTGAAACTCATCGTATATTAATAATAAAAAAATAATAAAAAAACACAAGTTGTTTGTTTAAGTATTATAAGCAATTGAATATTTCGTTGTATTATAGATTTTAAAGATTCGAATGCGTTCTTTAATTACTTATAAATTACATTTTAAAAAAGTGAAGGAACACGATTTGATTTGTAGTAAACTTGAAGTTTATTTAATATAATTAAATGAAAATTATGCATGCAAGATTATGAATATTTGAAGCAGAACACAAGCAAAACATTTGATATGAGTTAAGACAATAAACAAATATTAAAATTAAACTATTTTTTTTAATCAAAATGAATTTTTTAAAATCAAAATGAATGTGGGTTTGTATTACTGTACACATAGATTCGAAAAAGTTGTCAAAAAACAAATATATAACAAATAAATGTTATAAAAGGCAAGATAAGTTACTTTTCTACCAAACTGGATGTATTTTTCGTATTTTTATTGTGACGTCAGAGCAAAGCGAACAGTCAATCTCTCTACTTACTCTCTATATATATCTCGCTATCTCTCTCTTTCTTAAAAATCTAATGAACCAGATAACCCCCTCTCTCTGTGAATGATGTGGCGAGGCAGACACTTGGCTGAGGGAAATGGGACAGAGGCTGGGTGTGAATATCGCCGTAGCGAGCGGAAATACGTCGTCATGGCAACCAGACAGTGAACATTCGTGGCGGGAAACTCGAAGCACAAGGGATTTGAAACTAAATAAAAAGTTGGCGAAAAGAAGCGAGATATCCCGGTATATCAAACAGTCGCTCCGAGAATCGGACCTCATCGAAGATTGAGATTTGGATCAGTTAAACTGCGGATTATTAGTCAAATACAATCGTATTGTCGATTAACCTCAACATTTAATCTGGCTGAGATTTGAATTAATTAAATTGCGGATTATCATTCCAAATACAATCGTATTGTCGATTTAATTCTTCTTTGGAACTAAGATTCGAGGAAGAGATAAACTTTCGCCATCTCAACTTTTTTTTTTCTTGGATATTGTGTTTGCGAACTTTTAATCCGTGTTTACCCTAACGGATAAAAACAGATAAGTTTGGCCTATCTCATGCCAATATCTTTTCCTTTCCACAAACTTTTATACATATTGTACTGTATTTTGCATGTCGCATACATCTGACAAACATCCCCAGAAATACGTCTGTCTCACTCATTCTTTTTATCGGAACTTTTTCTTCTTCCTTTGTATATAAAAGTCTTTCTTGAATTCTAAACTTTTATTGAGTGTTCGTTTTGTTATTTTTGCTCTGTTGTTTCGTTCTCCTTATTGATATGTTTCGCTGGTTAATCCGACATCTGACGATTAACCGAAGATAATTATGAGTTGTTGGATATAAAATAAAATAAATTCTTCCGTCGCGATCTGACTGCCAATCAATTCGGTCATCCATTAACCGGGTCGTGACATTATTCAATTTAACATGTTTATTCAGCTCGAAAACCATACAGTGTTTACCGATGTATTGGAAAATTCAAGATGGCGTCTGACTCCCTCTTTAACACGGTAAGTATGGGAAAAGGTGTTATAAATAAAAAACTGGATAAAATACTGTTAAAAACTCGCTTAATATATGTTACCGTGTCATAGCTTGACATATATTCGGCGGGTTGGGTTTGTATTACTGTACACATAGATTCGAAAAAGTTGTCAAAAACAAATATATAACAAATAAATGTTACCAAAGGCAAGATAAGTTACTTTTCTACCAAACTGGATATATTTTTCGTGTTTTTATTCAATGTAACATGTTTATTCAGCTCGAAAAACATACAGTGTTTACCGATGTATTGTAAAATTCAAGATGGCGCCTCACCCCTCTTTAACACGGTAAGTTTGGGAAAAGGTGATAAGAAAATGTTCCCACTTGTACATAAGACAAATCTTGTCAGTAACACAACAATGATATTTCACGAAACAAAATTTCAAAGCTAAATACATCTAGATCTTTGGTACTATTTGCTCGTGTCACTGGTCGTTGTGGTTCCCCATAGCTGGGAGGTTATTTGATCGCGAACGGAACGATAAAGAAAAAAGGGTTCCAGAATACATTGTTGAGAAAACTCTCTTTCTCTCTCTTTTGTTTCTGGCAGCCATAGGGTAAGAACATATACTTTTGGCTCTCTGTAAATAAGAGCAGGAGGCACCCTCTCCCTCAGCACTAGTTATGACTATCTAGGTGGCTAGCTAAATGTCTAATAATTTAAAAATTTTAAGTATTTAGTTGTTTTTTTTTTAACTGTAAAATATTGTAATGTATTTACGTATATAAATACAATAGTTAAGATATCTCATATATATTACAATTGTGTTGCGCGTTTTGTCCTGCCTTAAATGTCGAAACCGTGCCTGGAGACGATTCCAGTCAATGGAACTCCAAGCTCAGGAATATTCCAGCTGGAAGACCATCAGAATAAAACGTCATCCTAAGATAAGGAATGAGCCAGACACACCCCATATCATAAGGTAATCCTTTACTCTTCAACTCTGACAAAAAGAGGTCTAAACGACTCATCCTCAAATTCTTGAACCTATTGACCGGGCTATTGTGTCACAGTCTGGTACCGTTTCCAGGACATTTACGCAACACGCAATTGACCGGCCCATAGTCTTAGAGCCATTTGCATACAAACTCAAAAACTTGAAATACACCACGTTCAAACAAGTCACAACAGTCTAAAATATCTCTCGTAACTTCCACCTTCTCTCCTTCTATGCGACCCAATTGCTGACCTCATAATTTGGGTACTCCATTGGCTTAAAAAACACCCCAACGCTAGGAACTTATAAATACTGACAATATCTGCTACTACTAATTTTCTTCCCTCGCCAATCCTTGACTTTCATCTGATGATCCTTTCGGAATGGAACGAAAACGTTCGTAATTCATATGGAACAAATAAATCAGAATTCAAAGCACAAATATAACTTTATTACATGATTATTACAAGTAATAATCATGTATATAATATTTTGATTGTAGAAATTCCCCTCTGCATCAAATTCCTGTACGTTTTCAATAACAGATGCCACATCAAAATTTATTATGTCTTAACATTCAACCCTCGTCTTATGTAACTTTACTACGTCGTTATATACACATTTATTCGTTATAATTAAAGCCATCCTATATTTCACTCTAGGAGAAATATCATCACGATCGCCACATCTACAGAGGAAGAAGTTCCTATTTTTCTCTCTGATTACCAAGTCCTTCTACAGCTACCACTAGTGTACTATTCTTCATTTTCCTATTCGTATTCTACCGCTCTTAACTGCTCATGACAGACATAGACTAAACATAACGTTCCCTTCTCCCTATAAATAATTACTAATGCCTCCCGATCCATCGTCCGTCCATTCCTATTGATTGAGGTCGAAAGATTCAATTATACTTAGAATCCCATTCTTGCCTACATAAACGAACGATTTATCAAACTGAAATATGGCTACACTATACGCACCCGTACCTGCCATAAACATTTGTATGAAACCGGTTGACAAATATTTTACTAAAAAAAAAAATATTACATATATCTACTATATACATATACATCGAATTATACGTTTTCTTTTATTCTTTTTTTTTTCTTAGTTTTTTTTCCCAATCGTTCGATGTTCGATGCTGTTTATTTTCTGTCTCTCTGAAGATAGTATGGAAAACATGGTTTTCTTTTTCTGGGTCCGAAACCAAGCTACCTTACATTGACATGGAAAACCCGCGCGCGTGCGTTTATTTGTGTATATGTGTACACAATCGCTCATGTGTGTGTACATATACATATACATATATATATATATATTTATGGGGGTGTTTAAAATTGTGTATATGGGGTGTTTAGAATGTTAACCTATACGCGCACATCACGTGCTCGAGCGCACTCACACACATACACATGTGCGCGCATGCACACTCAAACACGCACACACAAATACACTCACACACAAAAAATTACACAAACACACATACACACAGTTTTTTTTATTGCAAGATTGATTTTTTGAAAAGTACATTACTTGAATCGATTTAAAAGCCACATTCCTTTTGAGACAAAAGAATCATTATGGTGTTAATGTATTATTTGCAATCGTTATGGTGTTAATGTATTATTTGCGACGTTACATTGAGTTCATTATATATTGCCACACTACTCTGCCAAAACAGACCATAAAGTGGGTCCTCATTGTCCGTAAAATTTTTACAGGAAAGTGATCACCTACATCTTTAAAATTAACATTTCCTCAGAAACTACGCGTTGCCAGTAATTGCAAACGTTATTTTCGTTTGTAGCATTTTTCTCGATAGTGGACATGTCCAACCCCCAAATAAAAAATATAAAATACCCTTATAAATAAAATAAAAATATATAAGGGCACCAATATTTATTTTTAGGATTGGAAACTATCGGTCGAAAATCGTAAAATTGTGTATATGGGGGTGTTTAGAATGTTAACCTATTCGGTCGACCACACTTACACACTTCTGTGTGTGTGTATGCACATGTGCACGTATATATATATATATCAATATATGTGTACATATATATGTATTTATATATATATATGTACACACAGATACACACATATATATATATATATATATATATATATATATATATACACACATGTTATTTATCTGTTTTTATTTTTGCGATGCGTTTTGAATTAATTCAATTATTTATACGCAGGTGCCTTTTTACCTAAATGCAAGTTGGGAATAATTTTCCCTTTAACCATTGGATAATTATATTTTAAAAACAATATATATATATATATATATATATATATATATATATATATATAAATATATATATATACACTAGCAAAATTATATTTGAAAAACATGAAATAGCAAAATTACCCATCGTTGACTGGGTTCAAAAACAGCCTACAGAAAATGGACTCTGATTTATGAAAGTATGATAGGTTATGAAAAGGAAGGATTGTAATGAGATAGCTTCCAATTTGGGGATATCAAAACCAAAGAAAAATATGATGAAAGTAAAAATAAAATAGATAAACCTCATAATTTATTATACCATACCTGTTCACACTGAAACACTAATGTTAAAAAACCTTATTAAACTTTGTGACATATTTCCATTCTATGGAGGTCAGGCGCGAACGAACACCCCATAATTTTAGTATACCATATTTCTTCAAACTAAAACATAATTATCAAAGTATACTTACACAGATAGATATGAAAAGTCTTTATTACAGTTTATGCCTATTTCCATTCTATGGAGGCCAGGCGCGAACGCAGACCCCACAATTTTATTATACCATCCCTATTTAAGTTAAAACATACTTATCAAAGTATTCTTATGTACATCTATATCAAAAACATTTGTAAACGTTTTTTTTTTTAATTTTTTATTTCCATACTTTGTGGACCAGGCGCGAATGCAGACCCCACAATTTTAATGAACCGTTGTTCTCCCAGATCAAACCTACCCATTCCTGTGTCTCGATACATCTTCTATCATTATATGTAATCAGTTGTTTTAAAATATTCAACCATATAGGAGCTTATTCGTGACCACACACACAAACACACAAACACACACACACAGCTTTATATATATATATATATATATATATATATATATATATATATATATATATATATATATATAATTCTGTTTTATTAAAAAAAAGCAATGTTTTCGGCAGTCTATTTATAATAAAAAAGAAAGTTTTTTTTTTTAAATTTTGCATGATTAATTTTTTTTTGTCTGGGCCGTCGCCTCCCGCAAATATAAGCATATACTTTTTTTGGTAGGAAGGCGGTCAACGTTAGTAAACGTTAAATTTCGTTCACTGTACCCCCCCCCATCAAAAGAAAAACACGTGGTTATTGAACTTATCCCCCCGCCGCCGCAGCAGCAGCAGCAACATCAGCAACAACAACAACAAAAAAACAAAAAACAAAAAAAAAACGCCCTGATTAAAAAATACCGATTAATCAGGCTTTAATTTGAACGTAAATTACATTGGCTTCAGAAAGTTGTGTTTTTATCACTCCTGCTTGAGTGCACCAACATTAACTCTGTATTTTATTTTTTGAACTTGTTTTTACTATGTGTTGGGGGGTTATTTTTTTTACATTAGTTCTACCTCCGCATTTAGCATTTTTTACTTGCTTCTTTTTATATTTCGGCCACAGCCTCCAACGGACGCAACCGTCCACAATTGTCCAGGGACGGCAGTGAATACTAACAATAACTGTAGTTTAATTTTTTTAACGAGGGGGGTCATACTTCCATCAGCAACGCCGGTTAACGGGTTCTGCTAGTATAAGGTAAAATAGGTTGACAATTTAGAGAGTTTTAGCATGTATATATACTGAGGCCCCTATTGCTTATTAAGGCCTAAATGCCTCTGAAAGATACGAGTAAATGAGCTTGTCAATAACTTGTGAAAATTTAAAATGATAAAAATTTAAGATGATGAAAATTTATGATGATGAGAATTTAAGATGATGGGAGAAATGAGAAGAATTTGAAGAGTTAGGCAAGAATTATGAGTAAGGGCTAAAGCGAAATACATTTTCTATTGGAAACATTGTTCGATGAAAAATAAAAATGTTAGTCAGAATAATTATATTGATTTATTAAGTATCTTGCGGCCTTTCCCCCACACATACTCGGGTAAACGAATAGATTGACCATTCGGCTAGAAACACCGATCGTATCTGACAGCGAAATAATCAAGTTGTTCTTTGTTTATTCTTGTCTGAATGCACAAGGCAGGTTTACACTTGAGAAGGGAGGTTATGTCGAATATAGAAAAGAGAAACGAATCCAAGAGAATGTCGACAGAAAACGCCTGGAAACTATCAGGCAAAATCTGGAAAGGAAAATGGCACGAAAAGGAAGAGGGGCTGATGGAGAAAATACACACAAAACAGAAATGGAATGAGTTAATGAATGATATATAAAAAGGTATATCTTAAATATAAGTCCATTTAGTCTGCGCGTTAATCAAGAAAGACCTATTTCTAATTCAAGTGTGACAGACGAACTGAACGATCAATCGGACGCATTTATAAATAGAAAAAAAAACAGGCATTTTAAAAATACATTCATCCAATGTGTTTTCCTGCGATTAAAGCGTTAATTTAAATTGAAGCTTGACAGACCAACATCCGACTAAAAATGATGATTGTATTCAGAAATAAACAAAAATGTGACAAATAAAAAAATTGCCGTATGGAAATATACAATATTGTAAATTATAGGTGTTGCAATAAGTTTTTTTTTTACTATTTCGAAAATCCTTCCCTCTCCCTATAAAACTCTATATTATAATGAAAATTGAATAAATATTAATCTTTTGTAAAAAAAACTGTAGTAGTTTTGGAAAGCAAACTTTGTTCATGGAAGTTCCATTTAAATTCAACCAAACACCGAGCACATAGAAAATGGTTGTAGGTGGACGAGTTTTTTTCCAATGGATTACATTCGTAATTAATATTAAGATAAGCACCCGCACTGGGAATAATAACAGAGTAGAAAAAGACTAGCGACATCTTTTCTGTAAGAAAAAATCGGTAAAGAAGAGAAGAGAACATTTCCAAGTTGATTTCGAAGTCAGTTATATACTCTATCCAGATAGGAAAAAGTGATATGAACGGCAACTGCCAAGATGTCGCAGCAATTCTTCACTGTAGAACGCATATGACTCCTCTGAAATAGGTAGACTTGAAATCTATATACAATAAATGCAAATGACCTTATATCATTAAGCTAAACTATATAATATAGAACTGATCAACTCGTATACACTCAACGAATGTATTAAATAGAAAGACATTACATAAGCGGTTATGTTAAGAGCGGGGATAGAAAACAATGAAAAGAATATTCTGTTGTCTTAGCTCTATTCATAAATCATCATATTTAAGACTGATAATGTTTGTGTGTGTAGATATATATTTCTTAGCCTGACGATTTGCAGCAGGTTCATGTGTAGCTAATTTGTCATAAATATACTTTACTACTAAGCTCGATTAATTTATTGAACACTGAAATAATTACTGAAACTCTGTACACAATAATAGTATATGGTATAAAGATGATCCTTTTTATATAATCTTTTTTTAGCATATAATTCACTTTTAATCTGATTGTCTTCAAGTCCAACGTAAAAAAAATGAGCCGTTCCACTTAAGTTAACAAATGTACCGAATTTCCATTACTAACAATTACTATATTGTTCAAGTGACTTACTGTACACTCTTAACCTTTATCCTCGAGTGGCCTTTGGGCCTTGGTAAGTGGTGATGCCTATGTAAAAAAAAAAAGTAGAGGGTTAGTAGTAGAATCATTAGAGTCAAAAAGGATAAAGGAAATGACACAAATATGTGAGTGACGTAAATAACGGAACAAGTCGTACACAGTGGTTTTTGTGTTAATCGCCATAGCAGCAAGAGTTTTTACTGAATGACATTAATGTATTTTTTTTATTAAGCAACAACAACGTTAAACGGTATGTTGATTTTTATGTTGTAACTGATATTCTGGAAGCCTATTCGTGAAATCTCGCTTATGTCAGTGAAACTGAAAGGAAACTCAAATCTCTGATACTACCTTGCATATACCAAAATGATCGGTCAGAGACAAATGTATGTACATGGTGCGACAGCAAAAGATAACATTCAGCTAAAAGAAAAAAATAGACAATCAAAATAAAAGTTATAAATGCACAGCTCCAACTATTTATAAAGAATCGGTTAGAATTATATGCATTTATTTTTTTGAGATAACCGCTATCGGCGGTTGCGACCATCTCAAGGCTGGTATAAAATAGATTCCCATGTCCTTGTCTATATCAGGGAACACTTCCACGATGGAAGTCTTAAGAGAGAAGACAGAGCTGTGGGTGTACTTGTTGGTTTTGGACTCGATCACCTCCCAAAATTGGTTAGACTCATATGATAAATGAAATCAAAAGTCCGGCGAGCAGTGATATACAGTACTATTGAACAGTCAAGCATGGGTCGTCTTGGCTTTGTTTGTTGAAGTAGATACTTACTGGAAAACATGGTCGTCCATCAGCGATCTCGCCCATCTAGGGATTCGTCACGCTTATCAGCATCTCCTATTATTTCCTCTTTTTTGTCAAGTTTTGAATTTTAATACAACACCTATGTACACCAGCGTACAATGTACTAATCTAATGCTGATTCAAGAGGTCTTATTTTAAAAGATAGAAAAGGTTCGGACAAAGAAAGTTTCTCACCAAAATATAATTGATTTTCGTGATTTTGTTCGGGATCTTCGCTGTGTTATGTAAACTAAAGCCAATGTTGACATACACTGCGTGTAAAAGGCTGAACCTATGGTAAATATTTGTCAAGTCGGAGCTACACCATCTTAAGCTCTCATCTTAGAACTCTACCCAACGTTATTCTTAGTGTTTCAGCTGTACCAACAGGACTGCAAGACACTCTAGCTTACTGTCTCTCCCACACACATATAACCGATATATGAATAGGCCGACCGTATCTGCCGGCGAAATAATAAAGTCGTTCTTTGTTTACGCTGGTTCTGTATACACGAAGCAGGTTTACACTTGACAAGAGAGGTTATGTCGAATATAAGAATAGGAAAGCGGACCAAAGAGAATGTCATTAGAAATGCATGGCATCTTCCAGCAAGAAGTGGAAAGAGATATATCGCAAAAATGAAGAGGGGTGGCGAAAAAAAGAAAATGGACAGAGAATAGAAATGGAATAAAAAAGTATAGTCTATAAAACTATTATGTTGAATTTTTTGCTCTGACATTAGTATTAAAAATCTACTTTTTCTATTAAAATGTTATTAAAACGAACTTCTTAATATACTCAGTCATGGATATGTGAGCGACTACATAGAGCTTTACTTATTAGCATATTCCTTTGATAAACAGGTGTTAATGTATTACTTATTCTACATAACTGCTAGAGTTTAGGATGAAAACGTTCTAGCACACGACCTTATATATTTATATATCAAGTTTCAACTCTGTAGACCAAATATTCAGAGCGAATTTTGATAGAAACTTTTCGACACTTATACAAACATATATATATATATATATATATATATATATATATATATATATATATATGTTTGTATATAGCGACACCTATATATATATGTACACACACACACACACACACACACACACATATATATATATATATATATATATATATATATATATATATATAGGTGTCGGTGTGTGTACGAAAAGTTTCTATCAAAGTTCTCTCTGAATATTTGATCTACAGAGTAGAAACTTGATATATAGGGTTGTTTGGACATATAGTACACTTTAGATTTTGATTGTAGCCGGAAAAATAGCTGTTAAGAGGTCAAAATAGAAAACAAAACAGTTTACTTTGGCATGAGTAGTCGACTACAAGCTGTTTACATGCAGAAATCAATATTACTTTTTAACTGTTTTCATGCACATAGGCGTGGCCCAGTGGGTAAGAAATGAGTCTTGATTATTTACCCGTGTCTACCGGCCTGGCAACGCTAGACGACCTACTAGGACATATAACAATGTCTATTCTAGATATACGTCGATTTAGTCTACAGTGTGACAAACCAACAAACAGACGGAAGGGGCCTTTTATAGTGGAGGACGCATCTATAAATTAAAGGTATGTTAGGATACGTCCATTCAATCTGCGTGTCTCGCGATTAAAGCGCTATTTCAAAAGTGCGATGGACTGATCAACTGCTAAAAGTGATGACTTTCGTAAACAGTTGACAATTAAATCATATTTTTAAAGGAATATCAAACCATGTTAGGTATAGGTGTTATTATAATTATGTTGGCCATAGGTATTATTATAATTATGTTAGGTATAGGTGTTATTATAATTATGTTTGGTATAAGTGTTATTATAATTATGTTGGGTATAGGTGTTATTATAATTATGTTGGGTATAGGTATTATTATAATTATGTTGGGTATAGGTGTTATTATAATTATGTTGGGTATATGTATTATTATAATAATGTTGGCCATAGGTGTTATTATAATTATGTTTGCCATAGGTGTTATTATAATTATGTTGAGTTTAGGTGTTATTATAATTATGTTGGGTATAGGTGTTATTGTAATTATGTTGGACATAGGTGTTATTATAATTATGTTGGGTATAGGTATTATTTTAATTATGTTGGGTATAAGTATTATTATAATTATGTTTGCCATAGGTGTTATTATAATTATGTTGGCCATAGGTGTTATTTTAATTATGTTGGGTATAGGTGTTATTGTAATTATGTTGGACATAGGTGTTATTATAATTATGTTGGGTATAGGTATTATTTTAATTATGTTGGGTATAAGTATTATTATAATTATGTTTGCCATAGGTGTTATTATAATTATGTTTGCCATAGGTGTTATTATAATTATGTGTGGTATAGGTGTTATTATAATTATCTTGGGTATAGGCATTATTATAATTATGTTGGGTATAGGTGTCATTATAATTATGTGTGGTATAGGTGTTATAATTATGTTGGGCATAGGTGTTATCATAATTATGTTGGGTATAGGTGTTATAATTATGTTGGGCATAGGTGTTAATATAATTATGTTGGGTATAGATGTTATTATAATTTAGAATATTTCGAAAGATCCTTTGTACTCTATGAAAATTGTGCATGAATATGTATCTTTTATGAAAAAAAAATCGATATTTTTTACTAAGTAAAATGCTCATTTCTTCGACTTAAGATACAAGTCACTCCGCATGCAATTATTCACGTAAGTGAATTATTATAGAACACTATCTTTTTACAAAAATAAAAATATTTTATTAATATAAGAGTGTAGATGAAGATGTTGAATGTGACATCAGTTGCAATGGAATCTGATTTCTTTATAAAAGACTATTGCGGTCTTTAAAACATATTAAAAACATTTCTATCTTTGCCACAGATGAACTAAAAAAAGCTTAAAGATTAACTGATATTATAATTCGTATTAAAGGAATAAATATTTCAATAGGAAGGTAGACAGTGATAAACGTACAAAAAAGTGATAATTAACTACAGCGTGGAACGATAAATTTGTTGCCCTAGAGAAACATCTCTACATTTAAATATTTATTGGAAAAATAAATTCAAGTAACTTGATTATGTACTAGAGCTGACATCTAATCAATGTAGCCGCCTTCACCTTCAATCACCGCCTTGATATAGGTCCGGAACTGGGAACACGCCTTTTCCACAAACGCTGGCGGATACTTCGCGGATGGCGGCCATCAAGATAGTTTGGGTGTTGTGAGAGGCCATGTTGATGATGTTCTCGATATACGATTAAACGAAATAGTCCATAGAAGGAGGGGGCAGTGAGAGAAAGAAACAAATCGTAGCACTCCTTCTGAAGCCAAGTCTAGGTCTCTTTGAACTTGTGGACCGGCGCTGAGTCATACTGCCACACCCAGGGACGGCCAACCACCACCCGATTGCACTAGGGGATCACCACACTCTCCAGCACATCCAGGTACATCTTTGTCTTTACTTTCGATCTAACTTCGAAGATGTGAGGTGGCATGATGTGGCCCTCAATTGAAACCACAGCAAAGACCATAACCGTGCCCCAAAACCTCGTTGAGATATGTCCTCAAGCGTTGAACCGTCCAGGTTTGCATTTTTAGGTGTATGGAAATAGTCCGGTTTTCATAACTTGGATCGGTAGAGAGCATGAGTTGTACAGCGGCGAATCTCCGATTTTATTAACAATTGCGAATTTTAAGAATTTCATCATTGGCATTTTCTAAGGCGCTACTTAGGTCTATATTATATGAACTTTGTCACTTTCAGACATGATAGAAGACTCCTATCGCTCTTGGGATTTGTAGACAACAGGCCAACTAGTAGATGGTCTGCAACAAAAAGGAACAACGGTTTTCCTCAAACAGAAATGGAATCATGTCCTATCTAAAAGCGACAATTTTATCGTCCCGCTCTGTAGTTGCCTTTATTTAAAATGATAAAGGCAACGCTTTTTGTTTCATTGTCCTATTTCCTGTTTCCCGCAGTAAATAAACGGTAGGGAAACTGATTAATAGGGTCATGTATCAAGTTATCGAAACTATTCGAACGACTAACTATTTACGTTAAATATATAATAAAAATGTACATAATAATAACAATATGTAGTTCATTAAAAAGTTTATTTACGAGGGGCGTGCAATAAGTAATGCCCCTCACCCACTTCCCATAGCAGTAGAGCAACGAAACTTGGCACAGTTATTAGTCTTTCTCTACATAGGAACCACCCAGAGTTATGCATTTCTCCCATCGTTTGATGCAGCTCTGGAGACCGTTTTTGTAGAACACCCCAGGTTGGTCCTCCAAACACGACGTGACTTCAGAAATCAAGGCTGCATCATCTGGGAAACGCTTTCCTTTTAAAAACAACTTCATGGCTGGGAAGAGGTGAAAGTCAGAGTGTGCAAGGTCAGGAGAGTAGGGAGGATGGTGAAGAATTTCATAATCACACGACCGTGCTTCTGATCTGGCGACATGCGAGTTCTGGACCGAAGCGTTGTCCTGCAGGAGGAGAGTATTTTGCTGATCTTACCCCGCCTCTTGATTTTGATAGCTTCCCTTAATTTCCTCAAAAGTGAAGTATAATAGGCTCCTGTAATTGTGGTACCCTTTGCCAGGAAATCTGTCATCACTACTCCGTCCTAGTCACAGAAGACTGTGAGCATGACTTTGCCAGCGGACAGCTGCACCCTTGCCTTCTTTGGAGGTGGTGAGTCCAAGTCCTTCCACTGCATTCACT
This sequence comes from Euprymna scolopes, assembly GCF_053919585.1. Classification (NCBI taxonomy): domain Eukaryota; kingdom Metazoa; phylum Mollusca; class Cephalopoda; order Sepiida; family Sepiolidae; genus Euprymna; species Euprymna scolopes. The sequence continues at coordinate 66,178,902 of NC_136500.1, forward strand.
GGGCTTTGGTCTCGGAATCATAGTGATGGACCCAGGTTTCATTCTGTGTTATCAGTTTTTGAAAAACTTTGACTCATCTTCTTGGCACATCTTCAAATTCATCCTCGAGCACTCGACGCGTTCTCGCTTTTGGAATGGTGTGAGCAACCTGGGAATCGATCTGGCAGACACCTTATGCATATGCAAATGGTCATGAATGATAGTTTCCACAGACCTTGTACTAATCTTGACATCTTGGGCTATTTGTCGAATAGTAATGCGCCGATCTTCCAAAATGTCAGCCTCAACTTGAAGGACAGATGCCTCATCAATGGCAGAAGGACGGCGACCAGGTCTGGGAGCTGTTTACACAGACTTCCGGCTATGTTTGAATTCACGATGCCAGCGTTTTACAAGGTCATATGATGTGGCATTATCACCATGAGTTTCTTTCATTTCATTAAAGGCTCATGTGGTGTATGTCCTTTCAAATACAAAAACCGGATCACTGCTCGACATTCAACAGGCTCCATTTCACACCTAACTCAGTTCAAACACCTGTAAAACAGAACCACAATTAGTTCAGAGCTATAATTTGCCACATAACCCGTAGAAATATAAATCATTGCACATGCAAAATTTCAGCTAGATCAGACAACTGGAAGTGGGTCAGGGGCATTACTTATTGCACGCCCCTTGTAGAACCTGTTATTCTATGGTGATTGGGTTTATAGGGAAAATCGCGTTTACTTTATTACTATATATATCTACACACACACACACACATATATATATATGTGTGTGTGTGTGTGTGTGTGTGTGTGTGTATGTGTGGATACTTTGGTGAGATCGATTGAAAGATACTTAACAAAGTGCTCGATCATTTGAAGTCATTCAATTTTTAAAATAGTGCCATTAAAAATAAGAAGAAATTATATATATATATATATATATATATATATATATATATATATATATATATATATATATATATATACTGATTTTAACAGACAATGATGGATTCAGTACCGTTCATATAATATAGACCTAAGTAGCGCCCTAGAAAATGCCAATGATGAAATTCTTAAAATTCGCAATTGTTAATAAAATTCACAATTTTTAATAAAATTCGCACCTCTTTTCATGTCAAGGAATATTTGCTACAAATAAACTTTGCTTCATCCTGAATATGTCCATTCTTAATTTCTTGCCTGAATTGTTCACTAATTTTCAATTCTTTCTTTTATGCCAGTTAATAATATGCGGAAAAACTTTGATGGTCGGCTCGTCAGTAGCAGGTGTTATCAGAAATGGATTTCACACTTCCAAATCCTATCCTGTAGTTTTATAAGTGGGTTTATCTCGAAGGATATGTTTATTAGAACAATCACTAGATTATTCCTGAACTGAAGAAAGCAACCGCAGACCAAATCAGTCATCTACATAAAGGTGCACAGTATGAACATATGGTATTACGGTCATGAAAGTATTGAAAGTGTTGAAACTTGGTTGCCAAATCAGGCGTAGAATGAATTTTGATTTGTACCAAATATGATAGGATTGCAGAGAAGTTTCATTCAATGCATTAGTAGGTCTTTGAGTATCGATGTTTGTCTTTCGAAATGATGTTGACTATCTCATCAGCCTCGATTGCTGATAGATGACTCGCGCCGAACTGGGTTGTGCAATCAAAACCGCCCTCGAAGCCTAGTAGGTGATGCCCTTTTCTCTTTCCTGCAGCCTCTTTCTCACAAAAGAGACGTCACGAGCGTGTCGCTGCCCTATCGCTATTTTCATGGAAAGTGCTTGACTGAACTATAATCTATGACATCCCCTTAACAAAATTTCACAAAAAACTTGACTAGCTATAACCACTATAGATGATTTTCCCCAATCTCTATCGGTGCCTAAATCTAAACGCATATTCCATGAACAAAGTTTCGTTCCCAGAACTGCCTGCCTTTGGCTTGCTTCTTGGTTGAATACAACATGATAGCCTTCAAATCCAATGTAAACAAGGTCTTGTTGAGCTGTCCTTATAAATAATCAAATTCTACCTAATTTACAACATTAGCGATTAATGCACTATCACCTTACATTCATGAATCGTTATCCTCGAGTGGTCTTCGGACCTTGATTAGTAGTGACTCCCAAGTAAAAAAACAAACAGAAAAAAACGATTATTTCCTGAGTCAGCACTGCTTGGCAAGAAAACATCCAAGACGATTTAAACAATGCCGAGATATCCGGGTAACACATACAGTACGTGGTATTCCAAAATGGTCACCCATATAATACTGGAAAGTTTCAACGATGCTTAACTTCGGTTATCTAACAGGAACCGGTGTGCCAACGTGATTATGCCTGTATTACGCTGAGTATCCTGTATATATATATATATATATATATATATATATATATATATATATATATGTGTGTGTGTGTGTGTGTGTGTGTGTGTGTATATATATATATATGCATATATATATATATATATATATATATATATATATATATATATAAGTGATGGGACGATTCCAAAATGTTTTCCGATCCCGATGCAACTACCGATTCCTTTCAAAATTTCCGATTCCGATCTGATTCCCGATTCCGATTCTGATTCTTTTAAAATGTATACATATTATATTAGAGATTTATTTTGTTTTGTTTTGTTTTTGTTTTGTTTCTTTCGTAAATTTTCAAATTATTACAATAAACTCTGCGTAATCTCCGCGTATATTTTTTCTCAAATGTTTGCTCTGTAATTGATTAAAAATTATAAGACAACAAAACATTATTTTGATTTTAAAACAAACCTATATTGTATCAGTTCGTATTTATTGTATAACATGCTACTTACATAAATAGTTTAAAATATTCGAAGATTGGTAGGCAAAATAAGAAAACGATGTAAGACAACATATTTAACAACACCACTTCTCATTGTTACGAACGGATTTCTAAATAATAATGTTACTATTTAGAAAAACATTTTTAACGTGAGATTGCGTGAGCTTTCTGTGCCGTCTCTCTATGAATGAACTAAAATTTTATTTTAATTATAAAAATTTGGTAGATTATTAAACTGATTTACTTTGCTATAAAAACAAAACAAACACAAAACGAAGTGCAAATGGTGACGATGATGATGACGACGACGACGACAGCAACAACAACGACGACATGGTAGATTAACACGCAGCGAAATCCCTCTTCCAAAATGAAATATTACTTTTATAGATTGTTTGTTTTAAATTGCCGGGAAGAAAAGCGATCATGGTACTTGTGCAGTTTATGCCCCTCATTAAAAAACGAAATTTTCAAAAAACAATTATATTCTACGTACCCATTATGGAATGAAGGTCTCCTAAAAAATTTTTCACTTAATTTCATCAAGTAGTTTTGTTTTTACAGCTTGTTTTCAATCTCGGGAACATGGAATTTCTCTAATAAATCGCTTAATTGATATCAAAGAGAAGTAATCTATTATATCTCGGGTCAAATCAATGCTAATGGCGTAGTTTAGATTGACTGTTTCGAATGCCTCGAATGAATGCTTTTAGCAATAAAAACAAAACTACTTGATGAAATTAAGTGAAAATTTTTATGAGAATTTCATTCCATAACGGATAGGTAGAATATAATTGTGTGTGTTTTTTTTTAATTTTCGTTTTTTTTAATGGGGGACGTAAATTGCACAAGTATCGCGATCATTTTAGAATTTAGAGTGTGAGATCAGTTTCAAATATAAATGTAACGTAAAATGATCATCGTTTCTGGCCACCCTAATTCTTTATGGATGCTAACTAAATTGTTTCCCACTAAATTACGTCCGATTTGCGACGTTGTAAAACCATGTGTAATCGCTTAAAAAGTAGACACCCCCTCCTCCAATAAGCGCACATAATTTAAAACTGGTAACACACTACAATGTTTTAGAAAAGCAGCTCATTTTACGTTAAATTTATTTGTGAAACTGACCCTTCATTTTAAATTCCTAATCGTTTTATATTTATTTATCTTTTTATAACCATAAGTGTTTATAGGCAATGTTTATATTTCATTTTTAAATAGTTACGTGTAAAACGGTACGAATATGTAAATAATGTATTCTCGTGAAATTATCGGTGTATTTTATTCCGTTTTCATTTTTCGCCCATCGTAATTATAACTTTTTGTTGCGAAAAGTAAAGTTCGATTCTCCGTTTCATAAACGACACAGCCCTTTCCTACTACTAACCCTAAGTCCGTGATAATACAAAAAATAAAGGGTTCGATTCCCTATATTAAAAACAGACCTTGTGTCTAACACTACCTTCGCATAGGGGACGACAAGTAAATAGAATCACATGTAAACTAACTCACACATCCCAGACAAAATGAGATTCTACATTTTAGGCGATTATGTGAACATATTAAAAAAAGAAAACAAAACAAAAAAAACAACTATTTTAAAATTTAGAGAGTGGGATCAGTTTAGTATATATATTCAAAGTAAAATCGTCTTCATTTTCAGGCCATTATAAATTATTATGATTGTTCATTAAATTCTTTTACAACTTACCCCAAGTTAAACTGGTAAGTTCATAAAACCCGCAAATTATCACTTAAAAAAAGTAACCTCCCACATACACAAACGCGCAGAACTTACATATTATAGCAATATTTGGTTAACTGTCCTTAAACGTTAGAATTACTTGGATATGGAGGCTCATTTTCTGTTAAATTTACCTGTAAAACAGATACTATAAATTCTTAAATTTATTATATTTTTGCTTCTCGTCTGGTGGATGGTTTTTCAGAATGAGAAAGGAAGAAAAGGGGGCGAAATAAATGAATACACAACGAATAAATGCTACCAAAAACAAGCGAAGCTACATTTTCAACTACCTGGATAATTTTTTCTTTTCTTTTTTGCACATTAACTTATTTTAAAGTGTTTTTTTAACTTAACATAATGGTAGAGTAAAGTGTATTGAGTTAAAACCAAATAAAAATGGTGATATTATTTAAGCCATATTCGAGCCTCGATAATAGCTCAGAAGTCAGAAATCAAAGTACTGATAGAAACGCACCCAAGACATCTCAGTATGTTCACCCGATGTTATGTGAGAACAAGAAAAAAGGCCGACATACAACTTTTACCTCTCGATAATGACTCAAAAATTAAAAATCAAACAATATACTAGTAGAAACCCACCCAATAAATGTTACCAAAGGCAAGATAAGTTACACTTCTACATAACAAAAGAATATATTTGACTTTTACAAGAAAAAAAACAAACAAAAACCAAAAACAATTTGAACTTTTGCACCACATTAAAATAAATATTAAACAAAAATAAAGTAAAAATATGTTGGTAATTAATTTTCAAATCATGAAACACACTTTGAATAACTTTAAAATAGTTATTTAAAAATACACTTACATTTTATGTTGTCAAATTGTCGAAGCCAAACGGTATCGAAGATGTTAATTACCCCCAAATACTTTCAGTTAGTGGTCTAGGTTTTTATTGTCTTATACAGGGGAGTGAGATTGGTTGGCTCTAGACGGCACTGGCGTCGTCGTAGGAATCCCTAAGTATAAACATAAATGACACCGGCAGAATCAAAGAAAATCCCACGGAAGCATGCCATTTCACGAGTTAATTTCAAATTCAATTCAAGGCCAATCCTTTTCACACCTTTCGCCATTCTTTGTCATATTTGCCAATGCCGAGTAAGGGAGCAGGCAAAAACCTAACCGGACAAAATCCAACACTATTATATTCTACTTTTGATTTAATTAGCAATGTTTGATATTATTTTTCTTGGCAAAATATTTCTTTAAATTTAAACAATTTTTACAATACCTTGAAAATAAACTGCATTCTTCTAAAGGTTATCTAGTAAATTTTCGCAGTTTCACGTTTTATTTTGTTTATTTTACGCAGATAAAATAAATTGAAATCTTCTTTTAATGTTATCATGATCTATAGAGGTTAGTTTTACTAATAGTTTAAAAGGAATAAATATTTATCAACGGTATCAGCAATGAAAAATCAACATAATAAAATATTAAAAGAATCGGTTTTGGAATCGGAAATTAGGCACAAATACCGATTCCGATACCCCCAAAACTACCGATTTTTCCGATTCTCGATTCCGATTAATCGGTACAACACTAATATATATATATATATATATATATATATATATATATATATATATATATATATATATATAAGGGCGAAATAATCAATGATAAAATGTAAATAATGATTGGAAAATGTTCTTATCGGAAATAAGCATTACTCAGTTTATATTATACGTGTATTTTCGTCAAGAGAATAAGATATACACCGTGGACAAAATTACAAATGAATGAGAATGTTATTTAGAGTTAAAGAGAAAGAAAGCTAAACAGAATAAAAGAAGGAAAGAATGAATGCAGAAGAAAGTAAAAAAAAAAAAAGTGAAAAACAAATATGACGGAAGGTGACTCAGCGTTGTGTACGATGTGTGAATATATGGCTTACGAAAAACTGACGAGCGTTCACAGAACAGCGAAGATGAATTGTATTTTGACAAAACCAACTCTGCTCGCCTCGCCGAGTTTGCCTGCCTCCTGAGCCGGGACGGGCGTTTGTTAATTTCACGACCCTGTGAACACTACCAGAATCCGACAAGTCTATGCAGGATGGACACCTGCAATAACTCGAAGACGTTTTTATTAAGTAAGCCTTCTATTAAACGGCATCGCGCAGCTCAAAGTATTCGTTTTCGGCAAACGTGCGTTTTCTTTTCTCCTTTCGGGCATTTTCCTCGGCAGGTGTGTTTGCATATAGACGAGGCCAACGACGAGCATGTTTGTCGAGGTGAAATGAAACATTTTACACCAGAACAAGAACGATGTGTTCAGATCCCGCTGAGTACAAAATAAGAATCAATGGCGTCTTTTAAGTTTAGTATTGTAGCGAAGTAAACAAGCAACTCTAACAAAACGTCTTATCAGGAGATAAAATATAACTTAGATAAGCAAAGAAGAAACCGCCATTTCGGATATAGGCAAAAATAAGAACTTGTATCCTACTGATGTTACACTGTTGGTTCCCCAACAAAAGGAGGGTGGACCTAAAAATTCAGCCTTGTCCGTTCATCCGCCCGTCCGTCCGTTCGTCTGTCCGCTCTTTTCTCAATAACTACGCCTTGGATTTTTTTTTTTTTGTAATTTTGCACAAACATTAAAAATAATATGAGTAAAAAATAACAGAACGAATTTTCCTGGAAAACTTCGGTTTGCCTCCCTACGGGTGCCTTTCGTGTTAAAATGGTTAAAATTGACATTTTTGTGCTTATTTAAAAAATGATGACTTGGATTTTTATAAAACTTTCTGAAAAGTTGTAACCATCTCATTTCTATATAATTTTGTTTTTCTATACTTCGATATAACTCTTGGGTGTACCCCAGGGGCGTTTTTAGGGCTAATAAAAGCACTACATTTTTGGGACTATTTTACCATATTTCTTCAGAATTTTCGGTGTATATCTATTTATTAGCAGTGTTGCATGGTGATGAGCTCAAATTTATATCTGTTAAGATTTTTGGGACTTTTGAGGCTAAATGCGGTGGGGGCAAATGATGGACTTAGTCATTGCTTTTTTTTTTTGCATGGTGCATAACTCAAATTTACATATGTTAAGACTTTGGGGACTCTTGGGGCTAAATGGGGGTGGCAAATGATGGAGTTATTTATGTCCTTTTTTGCATGGTGCATAACTCAAATTTACATATGTATAGACCTAAAACTGCACTGTTTGTTCATTTTTGCCAGGATTTGATGTCCTCTGAAGACTTTTGGAGCTAAATGAGGAGGGGGTTAAATGCTAAATTTAGTCATTTGATGGTTTCCCGTAAGTGCACAGTGAACGGGACAAATCTCGTTCACTGTACACTTACGGGGAACCATGCAGGCTATATGAGATGCATGGATAATCGAATATTTCATTACTCCTCTTTTATCTCTCAAACGTAAAGATTAAAGACGTTAGGAATGTTAATTTCCCTCTTATATAGATCAGTTATAGACCTGCGTTATAGCATATCTTTTATTTAGTCACTTAGTCTTATTGAATTCCAGAACAAGTAATCATCTAGTCTGGTGGAATATTCAACTTTGTGTTGTTACTATATGCAACATGACTTGGAGAAGATGCACCAAATCTCGTATAAACTAACATAGGGTATTCATACTGAAGGATTTTATTTGGGCTTCCATTACTATGTGATTTAGAATTTTTTAACTAGGATTTACAAGTATAGGAAAAGTATCCTCATGCCAGATTGCCCTTAAAAACCCTTCTACAGCGATAACTTAGAAACCGTGGTGTGTATGGCTATTTAAGTTCTCTCTAGTACGCATTCATATTTTCTTACAGTCAATGGTTTGCTATAGGAATTAATCTATCTATATATAAATGTGCGTGTGTCTGCCTGTCTGTGTACACTTCCCTATCAAATAACTCAGTCAATTTTCGGTCTACAAAGTCAAGATTTGACATAAGGGTATTAAGATTTGAGAAAATCTTTTTAATCGGATTACGGCTAGAAATTTGTCTGTCAAGAGGTCAAAGTTCAACGATTTGACATTTGAGAACTCTATTAAACTCCTGCGCAAATTTTGGGTCTAAACACTTAAAATTTTAGATATAGGTTACTTGGGCATGGATCTAATTTTATCTTTCGATTTGGCATCAAAACACTAAATGTTAAGGGGTCAGAATTGAGGTCAAAGTTTTAAAAAAATGATCTCCGTGGTCTCTACCAAATTGCTCAGCTAATTTTTAGTTTAAAAATTTGAAATTTTACAAAAAGTGTATTTAGATATAGAGCAAGGTTTTTAATCGTACTTTTGCCGAAAATTTGGGTTTCAAGGTGTCAAAGTATAAAAGATTTTACTTTTGCAGCCTTAGCAAACTATTAAGCCAATTTGGGCTCTAAACGTTTCTTATTTTTTTATAAAGGGTACTCAGACAGGCAGTTTACAGAGTTGACCTTTGCAGACTTTACCAAACTCCTCCGCCAATTTTGGGTCTAAACACTTGAAGTTTTAGATATAGGATATAGATTTCTTGGGCATGGGTCAGACATTTTAATTTAATTTAAAGCCAAAACAATAAATGGTAACGGGTCAAAATTCTAAAAAAAATGACGTCTGCGGTCTCTAGCAACTTTTCTCTATGGTAGTTTAGGGGGCCTATTATATAGAAAGGGATTATCGTACATATTCAAACTTTTTAATATATACATATGCACATCAAGTTATGAATGGTACATAGGACCCGAGTAAAGCCGGGCGAAACTGCTAGTATATCTATAAAAGTGAAATTGTCTGTGTGTGTGTTTGTGTGTGTGTGTGTGTAAATTTACCTACCAAATAACTCAATTCCGGTCTAAAGAGTCGAGAGTTGACATGCGGGGTATTAGGATTTGGAAAAAAATCTTTTTTAAAATAGACATTTAACTGAGGGAATCATGAACTCTAATATGTACTATCAAATACTGACGCAGAGCATGATCCCCTCCCTCCAGAAACTGGATCGCAGGAGCAGTGTCCCAGCATGACAATGACCCCAAACACACATCAAAGACAACCACTGCTTTACTGAAGAGAATGAGGGTAAGGGTGATTGACTGGCCAAGCATGTATCCAGACTTGAACCCAATAGAACATCATCGGGGCATCCTCAAGCAGAAGGTGAAGGTGTGCAAAGTCTCAAATATCCGCCAGTTCCACGACGTCGTAATTGAAGAGTGGAAGAGCATTCTAATGGTTACATGTGAAGCTCTGGTAAACCCTATGGCTGGGAGAGTGAAGGCAGTTTTGGATAATGATGGTGGCCACACAAAATATTGAGAGTTGATGTTACTATTCACAACTTTTCGTAAGGGGTGTACCCACTTTTGTGGCTAGGGATTAAGCTTTTAAGGGTTATATCTTGAGGGGAAAATAAAAAAAAAACTCTGTTATATATACTGCAGATAGATTACTTTTCATTGTGTTAAAAAATCATTTTTTCAGTGCTATCTCATGAAGAGATATACTTAAATATTGGAAGAAATGTGAGGGGTCCACTCACTTTTGTGATACACTGTATATATGGGTGTGTGTATGTTACTCTATGTATGTTACCAATTAGAATAAAAGCTATGAAATTTAGTAATCAACTATATATGAAAATAAAACAAAGTATTTTTTCAGATAGCTCAATAGTGCAATGCTAGAGCAATAAATATTTTTATCATATACCACTTCACCAGGATTAGGTACGCATTTTTATGTTCATTTAAAAATATGTAGTTTTATTATAGATATTCACGCACAATTGTTTTGACCCATTGCTGGAAGTAGAGCTATCAACAATTATTATTTATTAAGCTTTGTTTATCTAATATATAAAAGGCTATCACACAAATTACCTCGCCAAATGTCTATTTTAAACAAACAGCCGCCCATCACGTTTATACTACTCAAACAGCATATTTATAAACAAACAGCGAACCTCGCATTTTCAGCCAATTAAGTTGCGGGTAAGATTATTTACGACAGTGGTCTACCCAAAGAGGCGGGGACTTAAAATATATTTATAGTCATCGACATACAGCCCCGTTTCGTTGTATCACAACTCATCAGTGCCGCTAGATTAGCACCTCTATCTTTTTCTTTATATATATATGTATATATATGTATATATATAAACAAATGATTAATAAAACATGTTAAAAGACATCTTGAAAAAGAGTTAAAAACATATTTAATTTTAAGAAAGGAAGCACAAGATAAGTGGATAGTCCTTAATCCGCGGAGTTTCGAAGAAATAGTCTCCTTCTCATCAGAGGGCAGGAATTAGCAAACTGCAGGATCGAATTTTGCATATAAAAGTATTTAATGAAACTACAAGTAAGTCAAAGATCTTACTTGGTTAAAAAAGGGGTGAGGTAAGGGGACAGGAGGCAAAAGAAAAATAATAAAAAGATTTCACATGAAAGGATAGTCCGGTGAAGGGTAAAACTCCAAAAATGGTAAAATCCAAAACGGTCGAATTTAAAATTTCAATCCAATGGGTAAATTCCAAATGGTCCAAAATCATCAAAAATGCAGAGTTCCTTGGAAAAAAGCGCAAATGGAGTGAATTTTAAATCATTAAAAGAAAAGCATTAGAGATAATATTTAAAACACGTCTGTAAAGGCTGGATGAATCAAAAAAATTAAGGCTTGAAAAAAACCCCGAAAAACGGTGACAGTTTAAATTTGAAAAGCAAGGTCAAACTGACCCAGACAAAAAGCGCGAAAGTTAGCGTTAATAATTAGGTCAGCTTAGATATGCACGTGAAAGTCCCAGAATTAAATTAAGAAAACTGATCAGAAGAACAAATAAATGGCCAAGTTTAAGTAATGGGGCGTCTGTTATATATATATATATATATATATATATATATATATATAAAGCGAAAGTAAATAAATAAAAAGATAAATAAAAAATAGAAAATTATATATATACAGTCACATACATATATATATATATACATATACATACATACATACAGACACACAAATGCACACATACATGTATATTCATACACATACGTGCTGTCTCCGTTTTATGGTATAAGTATACCTATTAATTAAATATATACCTCAACCTACTCATTTTTATTCTATGCATTTGTTTACTTATATTTCACTATATGCCTTTACATACACATTTATTTGCCGGAGTTTGTAGATACCGGCCACTCCCTCCCCTTATTTTGTATGTAAGTATGTATGTTTTTGTTTAACTTGTATATGTTTTTGGATATGTGTATATGTTTATGCATGCGTGTGTGTTTGTATATATATGTATATATACGTGTGTGTGTTATTGTATATGTATTCATATATGTATATATATTTATATGCGTGTGTGTATGTATATACATGTATGTGTGCATTAGTGTGTCTGTATGTATGTATGTATATGTGTATATATATGTATGTGACTGTATATATATAATTTTCTATTTTTATTTATCTTTTTATTTATTTACGTTCACTTTATATATATATATATATATATATATATATATATATATATATATATATATATATATATATATATATATATATATAACAGACGCCCCATTTCTTAAACTTGGCCATTTATTTGTTCTTCTGATCAGTGGATTTAAATATTTTAGTCCTATGGGATGTTTTGTCACCCCAGCTTTTCTTAAATGCTCATAATGCCTAGTTGGTAACATCTCTTTTTCTCCCTCCCAGTACTCTCCTGAATGACACAGTTGTATTTCAGTTTTGCATTAGAGGTAGACGTCATTTTGTCTTCTTGGGTGTCCAGTAACCCCAGCTGTCTAATGTAGGTATAAGATTATGATTTATATATTTTAGTATTGTTCCAGTAGGAATCAAAATTTGTAGATATAAGGGCATATTATATAACATTCAGCAACTCTGTAATATTTAATATGGAATTAATATATTTTGGTATTTTCTTTATCGTAACTTTAATGGGATTATTATTTCATTTACAATTTATTACTCTTTCAGTCTTGTTACTATGAGCTTAGCTAATGTAATATCTTAATTTTTCTTTCTTTATTTTATTGTATTATTTTATAATAATATCAACAAGACAAAAGTGATTCAACTGTTCCACAGAGATTGTTGATATATCCTGAACCAGCAGGATAACTATATTTTACAAAATAATAACACTATGTGCATTTTTGCATTGGATTGTATAAACACCTAATGGAACTAACTATGTTTGGAACACATATTTGACAGGGATAATTATTTCCAGTCAAACAACGTCGCAGTTCACAAGAGCCATGACAGCCAACAAACCGGAAGACATGTTCGAACTAGGGTTTCGAATCCCGAGTTCGGATATGTCAAACTGATGATCCTAAATGAGGGCGAAACTCAGGTTTCGACGTCCGGTTTGTTGGCTTTCATGTCCTGTGACGTTGTTTGGTTGTGGAAAAAATATATAATCTCTCACATTCGTAATATATATATATATATATATATATATATATATATATATATATATATACACAAAATGTATATATGTAAAAATATTTTTAACCTTTATATATCTAATTTTAAATAAAAAAGAATGTAAATATACTAAATACTAATCATAGTGGGGGTGATAATAGTTAAATGGATTAATCCGTAATCGTATAAATACAAGACTGATAAATTAAAAAATATATCCATTTTACATGTGAAAATTGATGAATCACACAGGTAAGAAATTCATTTTTATAGTATGAACACGTTAGTAACTGCAATTAAGAATAGGAAATTGGATCAAAGGTTTGTAACAAGTCTTCTTCCTAAGATTAAGGGTGATGGTGTTTGATCAACACCGCTGGGGAGCCATGATGTAATATACTGTTTTGTTTTTAAATCCCCGAAACAGTGTTTCATGGTAAACAACTGATGATCCCTTGAAAAATAAATTATTGGTACTATAGTAAATTCGAGAGCGAGTTCATGCAGTGATTGCAAGTGATTAAATAACTTACTGAATAGATGGTTTTCTAACGAATGATTAAACATATTTTTTGTATAGTTTTAAAGGTTAAAAACTTCAAAGATTATATATATATATATATATATATATATATATATATACACGAGGGGCGTGCAATAAGTAATGTCCCTGACCCACTTCCCATAGCAGTAGAGCAATAAAACTTGGCACAGTTGTTAGTTTTTCTCTACATAGGAATCACACAGAGTTATGCATTTCTTCGATCGTTTGATGCAGCTCTGGAGACGGTTTTTGTAGAACACCCCAGGTTGGTCCTCCAACCACCACGTGACTTCAGAAATCAAAGCTGCATCATCTGGGAAACGCTTTCCTTTCAAAAACAACTTCATGGCTGGGAAAAGGTGAAAGTCAGAGTGGGCAAGGTCAGGAGAGTAGTGAGGATGGGGTAATTTCATAACCACACGCCCGTGCTTCTGATCTGCCGACATGCGAGTTGTGGACCGAAGCGTTGTCCTGCAGGAGGAGGGTATTTTGCTGATCTTACCCCGCCTCTTGATTTTGATAGCTTCCCTTATTTTCTTCAAAAGTGAAACATAATAAGCTCCTGTAATTGTGGTACTCTTTGCCAGAAAATCTGTCACACTACTCCGTCCTGGTCCCAGAAGACTGTGGGCATGACTTTGCCAGCGGAGGACTGCACCCTTGCCTTCTATGGAGGTGGTGAGTCCAAGTGCTTCCACTGCATTGACTGGGCTTTGGTCTCGGAATCATAGTGATGGACACAGGTTTCATCCTGTGTAATCAGTCTTTTTAAAAACTTTGATTCATCTTCTTGGCACATCTTAAAATTCATCCTCGAGCACTCGACGCGTTCTCGCTTTTGGAATGGTGTGAGCAACCTGGGAATCCATCTGGCAGACACCTTATGCATATGTAAATGGTCATGAATGATAGTTTCCACAGACCCTGTACTAATCTTGACATCTTGGGCTATTTGTCGAATAGCAATGCGCCGATCTTCCAAAATAGTAGCCTCAACTTTACGGATAAATGCCTCATCAATGGCAAAAGAGGGGGGGGGCGACCATGTCTGGAAGCTGTTTACACAGACTTCCGGCCATGTTTGAATTCACGATGCCAGCGTTTTACAAGCTCATATAATGTGGCATTTTCACCATAAGTCTCTTTCATTTCATCAAAAGTCTCCTATGGTGTGCGTCCTTTCAAATACAAAAACCGGATCACTGCTCGACATTCCACGGGCTCTATTTACATCTGACTTGGTTCAAACACCTGTAAAACAGAAACCACGATTAGTTCAGAGCTGAAATTTGCCACATAACCTGTAGAGATATAAATCATTGCACATGCTAAATTTCAGCGAGATCAGACAACTGGAAGTGGGTCAGGGGCATTACTTATAGCACGCCTGTCGTATATATGTGTGTGTGTATGTGTGTGTGTGTGAACAGAACATAGAATTATGAACCTATCTTTCCATGCCTTAAGAATTATAATTCTCTAATTCTGATGAAATTTATCGAAATGCACAACTTTTTACAATTTGATTAAATTCAATTTATTTTACACCCTTTAACGGTAGCTGAACTTTACAAATTCTGTCGTCCTAACCTACTTCTATATCTGTACATTTCGTATTCGTTCTTGTATTAAAAATGCCGCGAAAAACAAGATTTTCTACAAAGAAAATATAAAAAAGACATCTTAATTTTTTCAATAGAAATTGTTTTACATTGATGCGAGAAATATCGGAGACAAAGATAATCGAATCTTAAATTTGTGAACATTTTCTAATCGTAATTACTTGTGTTTATCAGATTATTAGATATAATAAAAAAGAATATTTTACCAGAGGGTGGCTACTTAGAACTGCAATTCGTGTGTGTGTCTCTCTCTCTCTCTCTCTCTCTCTCTCTCTCTATATATATATATATATATATATATATATATATATATATGAATTCGTATTCCTGTCTGTTTGTTCACAATTTGATTAATATATGTAAAATGTTTCTTACTTTAATCTTTTATTTATTTCTATATATAGTATGATTCTTACAAAATATACAATTGAGAGATCACCTTATTTGCATATGACATTAAGAAAAATAAATAATAAATTTATAGTTAATGTTTTTAGCGAGAGAATTGTTTTAAGTGTTCTATATAAAATTGTTATTTAATAAACTTTAAACAACAATTATATTGATAATATATTTAATTTCATTTATTTGGAATTATTTCCGACATCGACCTTTTAAAAAAACTTTTTTGGAATTATTTGTCCCCTAGAAACTTCTAAACATAAAAACAAACTCTCAACAAATAAAAGAATTTGGTAATCTCGATAAGTTTCTAGCTGTAAAAATAATTACCTGTAGATAGAAAAATGTTTGGCTTTTATTGTTTTTTTTTTAATTTTCAAACAAACAAAAAACATTTACGAAAAAACTTAAAAGATTTGTTTGTTTTTATCATTTTTTAAACGGCTATACAGAAATCGGTATTTTTTTACGATGTGACACAGCGTCGTTTTACACCCTAAAAAACAATGACCATCTACTGTCCCCTCTAAATTCAACAATTTACACTTTTTTTTCTTTTTTCACGTTAATCTCCTTGATTAACTTTCTAATTAAAAAAGGTAATATTTTACGACGTTACCAAGCGTTGTTTAACCCTTAAAAAATGAAGGTCCACTGTTTTGGGCTAATACGTTTAAACAGCCTTTATAAATAATATGAAAGAAGAAATTTTGAAAAGAAAAAAATTAAATTTTGAAAAGAAAAAAAAAATTAACATTTTAGGGTGGGGGATCACTTTTCTATATAAATTAAAGGTAAAAAGAACACCCACTTTTTGGTCACCAAGCGTTCAATGAGACATGCCACCTCCAGAATTTTTTCAAGTTTGACGCTTGAGGAAAGGGGATAAAATGACAGATACAATTTGTTTTTTTTGGGGGGGGGGCGGAAATTACATTTGAAACATAAGATAACGATAAATTTAATTACTATTTATGAGACCAGCATGTACTTTCCCTAACAATTTCATAAATAAAACAAATCTCAAACTATGAAAAATTTAAGTTTTTTTTTGGGGGGGGGGATTACATTAGAAACATAAAATGACGACAAATTTAATTTACTTGTTTTTGGAATTAACTTTTGGTAGATCTTCATTTTTCTTAGGCGGGTCACGGCGCGAAAATTACTACAGAATATTAGACTGCTTTGAATTCAAATCGAAAATTTTCTTTATTTACAACAGAAAAGCCAGTGAATAACTTCTAACTTAAAATATTGCAGTATTAAGAATTGATTATATACTTTTATAAATTGAATTAAAATAATTCTTAATGATGCAATATTTTAAGTTATAAATTTATTATATGTTTTACTAAAATATCTTGTCCTTTTTAAAGCTTTAACAACTAGTCTTTTACTTTTCCATGTTTAAGCTTAACCATATTACTTTTCATACTCGCATTTTTCTATTGCAATCCATGATTTTTCAAGATTCCAAAAAATTCACTTGTTCTTTGTTTAATTTCAGTCTTATTTTTTTGCCTTAATAAACACATATGTAATAACTATGTACGGCACTCGTCTGCTTTCAATAAAATCCCCCAATAATCTCCCTTTCATGCTTTCATTTACTCTGTTTCACTTGTTTATTTTCTTTTCAAATTAATAGCTGAACCGACGTGCTTGCTATAGAAACCAGTCGTAAATAGCATCGCTCAACTCTTTACATATTTTTACAATTTTCAACACCAGGAAATTCATTATAACTTTTTTTTACTGAACGAAAATTTAAAATAAACTTTTCACAATGTAGCTGAGAAGGTGATCTATTAACTGTTATAATTGTTTTAAATGTTGTCCGGGTTGAACCGGGGCCTAATTAGAGTTGGTGCCCGTATTTTTTGGGTCACCCTGTGTGTGTGTGTGTGTATATATATATATATATATATATATATATATATATATATATATATATATATAAACCGTACTTTGGTGTATTGGCGCCATGTCCGGGGTAATTGCGCCAACTAGCTAAAAGTGCTCTTTTGGCAACAGCGCATATAAAGAGCCCTTTTTTGTAGTTGGCGCAATCACCCCCGGATTTTGACGAAATTCCCTAAGTACAATATATATAGAACCCTTCGTTCAATCTCGAAAGACATTTAATACCTTTATAAGCGTAGTTGCGCGTAAAATGATGAGGCAAAGGTTGCGCAATCTCAACCATACCTCTTCTGAATCGATGTTCCTTGAGTTCAGTGGTAGGAGGTCCAGAATGACTCGACATAAGGCCGATGTGGGTTGGGGAACATACAAGATCTGTAATTATCTAATAGGGAACGGTGTGTCAACGTGATTATACCGTACACCGTCACACACACACACAAACACACACACACACACACACATACACACACACACATATATATATATATAGTCTTATTTATAGTATTCCGAATTTTACTGGGTTTATATAATTCAGTAATCAACAATATAACTTAATTGATTAGTCTGGATTAGAAAAATTGATTTAAATTAAATAAAGAAATTTAATTCAAGAAAGCAATGAATAGTATTAATAAAACATATTAAATGTACATAGGTAACATTGTATGAAAGCTTTTTTTTAATGTAGATACGAAAATAGGTAAATATATAAATCTTTAAAAAAATAATTTGCAAGGATAAGATATAGGTAAAATATTTTCGCTTGTTTTCTATTCCTTATAAGGGAAATGGTTTTCGACAGTGTTGTATTGTTAAAGTGTTTTTATTTAAAAAGTCTGAAGAAAGGCTGTTAAACAATTGTAACTAACGATGAAATACACTATATATAAGGTGACCAAAAAAACGGGCCCCACCTCTAATTAGACCCCGTTTCTTAGTGTTTTGTCAGAATGAAATGAAACTTTGGTCATAACTAGTTTATTATATTCAAAACATCACATCAAAACACAAGGGTCTTTGGCCTTTTTTCTCCGTTCTACAGCATATGTTCTAGATGGCCACCATTTAGCTCCGTGCATTTCTTGAGGCGCAGCACGAAGTTGTCCATGACGTTCTTACAGACCGAATTGGTAATGGCTCTCATCTCCTCCCTGACGGCTTCCTTGAGTTCTGTGATCGTTCTGGGTTTTCCTGCGTAGACTCTGTCCTTAAGATAGCCCCAAAGAAAATAATCTAGGGGGCTTAGGTCCGGGCTATAGGGTGCCTACTCAAAATCAGTCTTGAGACTGATTACTCGGCCTCCGAAGTTATGTGAGAATTTGCTCCGTCCTGCTGGAACCAGAACTTTCTCATGAGCGACGGATAGATGGTCTGGAGCTTACTTTTGAAGGTTTTGAGGACCTCCACATACCACTCCTTGGTGACTGTCACTGCTGCGCCAGATTCCTCGATGAAGATTGGTCCGATGATGCCTCTGGTGGAGATTGCAGCCCACAACGTGCACTTAGCAGGGGCTTGGTGGCTACTTCATTGGGTCTGGAGGACCCCCAGAAGACATTTGTTTTGGAGCTTGTCTTTCCATCAAGATGGAAATAGGCTTTATCTGAGATCCAAAGGAGATTAAGGAAACTTGGTGTCTCCTCGATCTTCTCGAGCATCTTGACTACCACAGCTCTCCTCTGCTTCTTGTCTGAAGCTGTAAGGGTCTGCAGCGTCTGTATTCTGTATAGGTAAGCCCTAATCTCGTTCACCATCACTCTCCTGCAAGTCTCAGGGTACATACTGAAGGACTGACTTCGCTTACGCACAGAGCGTTTCGGGCTCTGCTGAAGAGACTCTCTCACTCTTTCGACCAGCTCGGCTGTTTGCTTCTTGAGACGTTCCGAGTGGCTTGGACGGTTCTCTTATGGAGCGTTGAGGTTCTCCACAGTCCCATACTTCTCAAAGTGGTCCACCCAGTTCTGAATTCTGCTTTTGGATGGAGCCTTTTCACATTCAAACTGAAAAATAAAACTGTTCTGGAGTTTCTTAAACGAACCTGTCTTGTAGTAAAATGTATTCTTTGTCTCAGCTCCCACTGGGGTCTTGGTGTACTCACGGTCGTTGATTCTGCCATGTCCTGTGAAAACAAATGAACACATATCCAAGGAAATGGCAGAAACGCTAGAGGATGACCTCCAATCCGTAGTGGAATGGGGACAAAAATGGATGGTCACATTCAATGCTGCTAAGACTAAGCTTGTTTCCTTCAATAACTACAAGAAACCTTCTCTGCCACCAATAGAAATGGCCAAGAACACATTACCTGAAAGTAATTCTTTTAAACTCCTTGGCCTAACGTTTACAGGGAATATGAACTGGAATAGATACATTAAGAGCATTGCCAAGGCTGCTGCAAGGAAGGTTGCCTCCCTCTACCGTGCTAGAAAACTACTTACGCCTGACAGTATCCTATACGTCTATAAGGCAACCATTCGCCCATGTATGGAGTACTGTTGTCACATCTGGGCTGGTGCATCTGCTTCTTGTCTCTCGCTCCTGGACAGGGTTCAAAAGAGAGTCGCCAACCTGATAGGTCCTGGACTGTCATCTAGGCTTCAGCCTCTGTCCCATCGACGAGATGTTTCATCCCTCTGCCTGTTCTACAAATACTTCAATGGTGAATGCTCTGACGAACTGCAAACACTTGTACCTCCCCGACGTAACTACCCCCGACAAACTCGACAAGCTACTAAGTCTCATCCCTTTACAGTAGAGATCCCTAGGTGCAAGAAAGCCTTTTACTCCAATAGTTTCTTCCCCAGAACTGCGGGTCTTTGAAACTCCCTTCCGGGATTCTGCTTTCCCAACTGCAATGATATGCAGAAGTTCAAGTGTAATGTTAACAAACATCTTTCTACTCATCTCCCTTCATAATGACCCCGCTAATTAAGTCCCTGATAGTAGCCCCCTGCTTCAAAGTGGCACTGTGCCTTGTTTGGGGTGAAAATTGAATAAAAAAAAAATAAATAAAAATAAGGGCAATCGGTGAATAAATAATGGAGATATCACATAAAGTGTACACGGGGCCCGTTTTTTTATCACCCTGTGTGTATGTATATATATATATATATATATATATATATATATATATATATACATATATATATATATATAACTTCTTCATTCAATCACAAAAATTAATATACGAAAGTATACATTTATACGTAAACTTTAAGTATTTACTTCAACAGTGCTCAGTACGTAGGTAGAGCTAGGTAGTAAGTTATAAAATATATATGGTGATTAAGCTACACAGAATATTCCGCGTTTCGTCCACGCTAGGATTCATAAGCCTGATTAATGCTAGCGTGGATGAAACGCGGTATACTCTGTGTAGCTTAATATATATATATATATATATATTTTATAACTTACTACTTAACTATACTATAACTTAATATATATATATATATATATATATATACATATATATATATGTGTGTGTATATATACTAGCATGGCTACCTGTCGTTGCTCAGGATTGCATAAACAATGAGAAAAATGGAGTTGATTCCGAACATATTTGTGATTATTAGGATAGAGGAATATTTGGTGTCTATGTATCATTTTTTTTTATCTCGAGCAAAAGAATATTTTACCTACCCAAGGACGGGTATTAGAGAACATATGTATGAAATAAATGTACCTTCTCAATGACAGGTGATTCACAGCAAGTATATGAACTAATTTTTCCTTCTCTAGGACGGGTTATTTAAAACACACATTTGAAATAATTTTACCTGCCTTCGAACAAAAAATGTAAATAAATATATGAAACACTTAAACGCACTCTCGACAGGTATTATACAATATATATATATATATATATATATATATATATATATATATATATATATATATATATATATATATATATATATACTAATTTTTCCTCTCACTAATGCTATCATAATTTTAAGAAAAATGAAGTCATATTTAGGAGATGGATCAATTCCTGAACATGATTATTGTTATAATATGCCGCTTATGTAGTTGATAACGTTATCTTCCTAGTAAGTTCAATAAACAATAAAATTTTGAAGGCATTACGTTTGGAATGCCTTTCTTATACTTGATAAGGTAATTTTCATAAAAAAGCTCCAAGAAACAATAAAAATTAGGAGGCATTACTTTTGGAATGCCTCCTAATTTTTATTGCATGCCTCTCATGCAGTTGATAACGTTATCTTCCTAGTAAGTCACATAAACAATAAAAATAGAAATCATTACTTCTCATATAATTGATAACGTTATTTTCCTATTAAGCCCTCAAGACAATAAAAAAATATATAAGGCACTAATTTTGGAATGCCTCCTATATCGTTGATAACATTATATTTCTAGTAAGCTGTAAAAACAATAAAAAAATTTAGGAGGCATTACTTTTGGAATGTTTATCATATAGTTGATAACGTTGAAAAACAAAGACAGACACACAGGAAGACTGACAGACAGACAGACAGACAGACAGAAAAGTTAATCTAATTTGCCCTTAAGTAACTTTGATATTTAAATTAACATCGGATACTTAAAAGGGACAAGAACAGTGGCAGAAAATAATATCCCATAGTTTAACGTTTTCCATTTTTATCAGTAAATATTTAAATATAGGTCAAATCCTATTTTGGTCACCTAAATTGGTTTCGAAATTATTCACAAACGACTTATTTTTTTAAAACTATATTTTAGTAAAAAAGCAAATAAATACGCTATTCTATGAAAGCCACATAGAACCCATAATTTTCTTTATACCGCACATGTTTAAACTGATATACGCTTATCACAATATTATTATATGGGTCTATATTAAAAAAAAAACTTGTTAAACTTGACATATTTCGATTCTGTGGACGTTAGGCGCGAACGTAGACCACATAATTTTATTATAATATATTTCTCCAAAATTAAACATGAATATCAATGTATACTTACACGGATAGATACCAAAAAATTTTGCTACAATTTGTGGAATATTTCCTTCTATGGAGGTCAGGCGCAAACGCAGACCCCACAAATTTATAATACCATCCCTGTAAAGCTTAAACATACTTTTCAAAGTATTCTTATGCGCATCTACGTCAAAAGCCTAAAAAAAAACACATATAAGTTTATGTCTCTATTTTATTATTTCCATTATTTGGAGACCAGGCACGTACGCAGACCCCACAATTTTAATAAAACCCCTCTGTTCAAAATGTAACATACCCATTTTTGCTCCTAGATAGTCTTCCGTTATTGTATGTCGTCAGTTTAGTATAATAGTAAGCCATATAGGATCCTATATGTGTACAGACACATTCACACACATACACACACATTAAGCTTTATATATATATATATATATACACACACACACACACACACACACATATATATATATATATATATATATATAGAGAGAGAGAGAGAGAGAGAGAGAGAGAGAGGGGGAGAGAGAGAAATAAAAATGGAACAAACCGAGTTATGTGTTCATCAACGTTTCGTCTTTATTTCGAGACTTCCTCTGGGTGAATGAGAATAAGAAAATAAAAACACCAGTACAAATATTTGAAAATGTTTCATGTGCAAATGTGACGCTGTTCTATATCAGAAACGGAAAAAGACGTTGGAAATAAAAAAAGGGAGGGGTGATTGCGTTGTTAGAGAGAGAGAGAGAGAGAGAGAGAGAGAGAGAGAGGGAGAGAGAGAAAGAGAGAGAGATTGTTTTAATAACGTCATATAGTCGTTAATATGTTTTTAAAAGATATGAACACAGTTAATATTCTTTCTTGAAAGAATATGTCTGTTAACATTCAACTATAGGTGTGTAACAGAAATGAAATGATTGTGTTTTTGTTATGTAATTTATTGATTGACTATGTCTGCTGATGAACACGTAACACGTTTTTTTTTTATTTCTCTATTTTGTTGGAATACTATTTCCATTATTCTCATCATACTTTTGATAAACTTGCATGACCCGTTAAAAAAAAAAACAACAAAAATCCTAACGATATAATTCTACTATATGTACATAAAATAATATAATACCATGTAAAATAACATAAAATTAAGATGTAACGAAATTAAACTTGTGTCAAAAACATTAATTCCAGTTTTGATCGCAAATCTATTACATGCGTTCGATTCTATGAAAATGCCCCACGTTTGATGGTAGAGCTTAAGAGGTCTAAATTTTCAGTTTAAATTCAGGGACGCTTGCATGAGTCGTGTCTGAAAAAAATGAAAAAAAAAAAAAAAGAAAAAAATATCATTGTAAATCTAATACAAAACCAATGTAAATTAATCTAAATCTGAAATATTTGAATTCTTATTTTTTAGGTAACTTAGTATTCGTAAAATCATTAATTATCTCAAACAATTTAAAATGCTTAAAATAAACGGGAATATATTTGAAAATTTATGTCTAAATTTTTACTGTTAAAATTCCACATACAACAGATATCTGAATGTTAACACAGTATTGCTCTCTTTGCAATAAAATAAATTAAACTAAATATAACATATACTCAATACTCTTACGCCTAGCAAATGTTTCTTAAATTCATAATGTTACTTATTCATGAGTGAATTCTATATAGAAATATAGAAATATACGCAAATTTCGAAGTTTATCTAGAGATATATGATGACTTTAAACTTAGATTCGAGTTCGGCGATTTGTGACATAATACGATAGGAAAATATTCAAGCTTTCTAACAATGCCGTTTTCACTTGTGTGTGTGTATGTGTGTGTATCTTTGTTTTTGTGTGCATATATGTATATATATATAAGATAAATTATGTAAATAATATTACAATTTGACCAAAATTAAAGAAATGGCACACTTATTTTTATATTAATCAACATTGCGAAGATCACGTTAGAGAGAGCAATCACTTTAGAGACGTGGATTACGTTCGAGATGACGTTAGAGACGTGGGTAACGTCACAGTCGTAACGAGAAGTCATGTGTGGCAGAAGAATGGAGACATTTTGGCGATGGAAGGGAAATAATACCCTTCTCGATCTTTATTAGTGTCTCCATTCTCTTTGTCAACCAATTTTTACAAATACGAAACAATAGCCATAAAATAAAGACTAACTCAAAGAATACGAAAATATCTACGCGGCTAGTAACTTTTCTCTTTTCTTTTCCAAACAACAACCAACATACCTGAAGATGGTCGAAGGCTAATCCGACCGAAACGTTACACAAATAAGACTCAAGATGAAAACAATAGTCCGATCAATACAAGTAATATGACAGATTTAGATTGTATCATAAATTAAGTTCTTATGCAACTTGGAGCTGACAGACATTTATATTAACCTGAGGCGAAGGTCAGAAACAATAAACTCAATGAACTCATCACTTCAGACATGTATTATAGCAATATCTCAGGTAATTCGTTTTTAATATGCATCTATCAATCACTGTGTCTGCCCCTTTTTATCTCCACCCCTTTCTATTTCTCTTTCATCTCTTTGTTGCTGTATTGTTTTCATCATAACGAAAGAAAGATGGAAATCAGTTTAAATTGAGATCGGGTTGTCACCTCAAGACTAGATTTCCAAACTTCTTTAATTAATGAAATAAAAGAATTATATATATATATATATATATATATATATATATATATATATATATATATATATATATATATATATAATTCTTTTATTTCATTAATACTTGGAGGTAATTGCGCCAACTCCGGCGTAATTGCGCCAATTAGCTAAAAGTGCTCTTTTGGCAACCGCGCATATAAAGAGCACCTTTCTTAGTTGGCGCAATTACCCCTGAAGGATTTGGCGCAATTACCCCCAGCACGGTATATATATATATATATATATATATATATATATATATATATATATATATATATATATATATATATATATATATATATACAAGTAAATTCCACCACTAGAGTCCTGTCCTACCACTATACAAGTAAATTCCACCACTAGAGTCCTGTCCTACCCGGATAATTTATTCTCAAGAGACAATTAATCATGATAAAATTAATGACATTAAGAACTTGGAGAAAAGATCAAAAAAAGCAATATCAATCCCTTTATTTAGAGGGCATATGCGAGTCGTCATATCGTGTTTAACTCCGAGGGAGGTGGTGTCCGTGTCCTGTTATTTAACAGTCGTTTCATGAACGTCCCCAGGTCACGGATACACCAAACTACTCTACCCGGCAAGCAATAGTTACACACACATATACACATATTGCAATTAGAAAGGGAATACTTATGTTTTTATTACTTAACATTATTAAAATCGATCAAAGAGAGGATAAAATTTCATATATATATTTATGATTAGTTTTTTTGGAAAAAGAAATCCAGCAGAGTGCTCAATTAAAAGGAAAATCCGAAAAATAACAGTATATTTATATTTTGTATTTTGTGTACAGAAAGATGTTAGGTGGGGTAAGTCATTGGCACCGTCGGTTTGAAGCCCGATAATTAGGACCGTTTTAGATATCCATATCAAGCTCTTTCCAGCAAATACTATTCTCTTTTGGCTAAAGAGAGCTTGCTATGGATATCAAAAACGGTCCTAATTATCGGGCTTGAAACCGACGGTACCAATGACTTATCTCATCTAACAACTTTCTGTATACAAAATGCAATATATATACATATATATTCATGTAGAAATATATTTTCTTATAATATATACCAATTCTTATTTAAGAAGCTCAAAGTAATTACAGAGCAATATAGAGAATCAATGACAAAACTATATTCCAAAATTCATGATGTGGACCAATTTATTCCTTTAATTGAGTTGCCTTTTACAATTCTTGCCAGTATCTGTTCTGTGGCGCAAAATCAATCACTTAATTATTATATCAATCAGTGAATCTATTATGCTCTTCATTCATCAGAAGAAATAGCAACAATTAATGCGTCAAAAGAAAAATTAAATGTTATTTGACATGATTAAAATCCCAAAACTGGAAGAGAAGCGATATATACCTTTAATATGTTTTCATTACGCCATTTTGAATTTTATCGAAGTCATTAAACGAAATTATTCGTACTAACAATCCACATTAATTTATGAATCTTCTACCAAAATGTTTTATTTAATAATTAGTAAATTTATTGATTCTAATTTTTGTATGCATACTTATGAAAATAACATCAATAAATTATAAACTATTATACATGTTTGCATATACGAAAATGAACTAAACTACAAAAAAACAAACAAACAAACAAACAAACAAACAAACTATTGATCTTTACGGTAATCATAAATAATCAATTGATATTAATTGAAAACCATACATAATTCAGTTCTGTTGACGATTATAATCAAGCTTATTTTTATTCCAGTTATATTTCTTAGGCCCATTTAATTCAAAACCTATAATTACGTTAGGTTAAGTTTAATAATTTGCTGAAACCCCTTTGTTTATCGTAATTGTAAACTGTTAAAATAATTTAATTTAAAGTGAGATAGAGTTACCTCCCTTGGATCAAATCTAAAGATATATGAACTTTTCTTATATTTATCTTTTTAACATTCATACTATAAAAATTCCCAACCTACAGTCATCCATAATCAACTAATAAGTAATTTTAATATAGTTCTAATGTGTTTCACTTAATGTTATTAAAAAGTTAAATCGATTTATATTATAAATTAATTCACTAATTCGTCCAATATAAAATGTTAGTATTAAAATTATTTCAATCGATAGTCATAAGTTATTAAGTTATACTTTGTTTCTGCTAATGTTGGATTGTACATTAATTGGTTACTTACATTTAACTTAATTTCGATTTATTTATTTATATATTTATGTATATTATTTATGATCAGTATCACCACCATCAATATTATTTATTTTGAAAGTAACTAAGGCTTAGTACTAGTAAGAAAAAGTATTTTGTATGACTATTACCAATGGCATATTTAATATGAAATTTTGACCAGGAATATTAACCTGACAAATATTTTAAAACAAACAAAATTGACCATTCTGCCTAATCCGAAAGAGCGATAATTTTCCGTTAACTTTATATGCAATACTGACTTTTGTTGTTTTCTTTCTTTATTTTTTTCATAGCGTTTAAACGTAATCGCATTTTTATTTTCTGGTAGATTAAAATTCTAATGAGAACTTTATTTATTTCACAACAAAATTTTATAATTGCAAATTGGCGAAAAAAAGAAAACAAGTCGCGATAATTTTTTTAAGTTGTCAAAGTAATCACTTAAGAAAATCATCGAAATCTTCTAAAAAAAAAACGTAGAATCCTGTTTGGGGGGATTGGCTAATAGAAACTTAAGATCTTAATATACACATTTGCTGCTGCTGCTATTATTATTATTATTATTATTATTATTATTATCATTATTATCATTATTATCATTATCATTATCATTATTATTATCATTATTATTATTATCATCATTATCATTATCATTATTATTATTATCATTATTATTATTGTTATTGTTATTATTATTATTATCATTATTATTATTATTGTTGCTGTTATTGTTATTGTTATTGTTATTGTTGTCATCGTCATCGTCATCATCATCATCATCATCATCATCATCATCATCATCATCATCATCATCATCATTTACTCACTAGGAGTTCTCACACAAGCCATCATCAAAGATTTCTCTTTCAGAACAGCTTGTGGTATTTCCAGGAGTTTGTGTGACAACAGGTCTACTCAGATTTCCGGTACTATCCACCTCTTTCGAAATCTTTGCAAAAGAATTTGCGTTATCGCAATAGTCGCTCACCATTGATTTCTCACTGGCGGCGACCATTGGTCTTCACTTGAATTTGGGTTGCAATAAGCCTTCCGAAGGTCCAAGTCCTCTTTGCAGTAATCCAGCGGAGGTCTGGCTAGTTCTTTCTCTTCCCGGTGTTTCCATCCTCCTTGACCCTCATTATTTGGTGTAGGGCCCGTTTATGGTGACACTCACAAAAAAGAGAGGCGGTATCTTACAATTATACAGTTTAAGTTTTTATGATTCCATGCGATATTCCTTTGTGTTTTGTTCGTGTGGCCGTTTCTGTGTCCAGTTTGTGTGTAGTTTCTTTGTAGTTTTAATCTCCACATTCAAGGTTTTACTTAATATCTATGCAGTTTTCATTATTGAGATTCGATGTATTTAAATAAGTAGAGCAAATAAAATTAGAGTTTATATATTCAAATTTCATTTAAAAAGAATCACCTTTCAAATAAAAAATTATTGCTTGAACCTAAGAATAAAATGTTTAAAATAATTTCCTTAACCCATGGATTTTCAATGTAAGTAAATCTCCTCAGAGGAAAAACACTAGCAAAATTTCAATATTGGTTTGAAAGTATTTTGCTAAATAGCACACACAGAGAAAATATTAAAGATGAAATGCTTTTAAGGGACACAGAGAAAAGGAATTAGTGTTGAAAGCAAAAAGGAATATGCTAATTGGTACCTATATACAGTATTTATCATTGAAAACGTACGATTATATCATTAAGTTCCACATTGTTTGTGGATTGGTAGAATATTAATTTATTTTTTATTATTTCGGACTATTATTCTCATCTTTATTATTTGTTGCCTTTGAAATTTTATTGGTTTTGTTTATTCACAACGTTTCGGCCAACTATTCCTCTGGTCTTCGTCAGGTGGTAACCGCGACGGATAGGAACTTCGAATCTCCTAACTGCATTCTCAGCCATCACTGCCATCCGTAGCTGTTGTCGTCTCACCACATTTTGGCCAATTAAACCTCTGGCACGCTTTGGGTGGGATTGAAACCGCTATCTTCAGACAATGCTCATCTGGAACTGTAAGGAATAATATATATATATATATATATATATATATATATATATATATATATATATATATATATATATATATACCAATCGATTGGTAGAATGTAGGAAAAAGTAGAGATCTACTTACATTGACAATTCATGGACGAAGGAAAGTATTTTAATGTTGTATTCTTTGGTTCAAACAATAACTTTTTATTTGAAAAGTAATTCTTTTTAAATGAAATTTGAATACATAAACTTTAATTATATATATATATATATATATATATATATATATATATATATATTACATTATATTATATATTACAGTGGAATATCGTATAGGATAATCACGTTCACACTCCAGACATTTCCTCTATTTACAAAGAGAGGGTCTCTTTAAACGAACGTGAACAATTTCAAAGATGTTCATGTGTTGTTCTGAGTGAGCATGACTAAGCATGGAAAATAAGTTAATGTTGAAATTCATTGCCTAGGACGAGTTTTAAGTACATTAGGAAATACCCGGATTTGTTACTTATAACGTTTGTTAGTGGGCATGTCTTATTCCTGATTTTGTTGTGTGGATGTATTATATTATGGCACCAAAAAGGGGTATGTTACGTTGTGTGTGCATATGAACATGTTCCATAACGACGTACACGTTGAATAATGGGGTTAATATTTCATCTGTATATTCATGTACGTGTAAATGCGTGTATGTATATTCGTCGCATCAGTTAGTTGATCGTCTAGTATGTATATTTTAACATTTATGCAACAGTTCTAACAGGAATCGATTGACATGGACGTATCAAAACAGTTGTAGACAAGGAGTTCTTTTAACAGGTGTAAATAACACAACACATACATGAATTATTTACGAACATTTATTTAATGATTTCAGCTGGCATCTTCAAAGATTACAACGTCTTTACATCCTGGCTGCCTGGAGAAACGCCGCTCCCAGCGTCATGGAGAGATCAACTCCCCTTTTTGAGTAGTCGGTTCTCTTTGATGTCCAGTTAATGATTGACTAGAATCTCCCCAAATCTACATCTCATTAAGAGTCTCACATTTACAGCTGATGTAACCTCAATGTAGTTATTTGCTTATGCAAACCAAAATCATGTTTACATCTATTTTCTATTTTCACATTCCTTTTGTAGGGATATTATTATTTGCTGTCAGTCACTTTTTCCCAATCTAATTGTTTACTTTTCTAAATTGAAGTAGACGCATCGAAACAGTTCTAATAATTGATCGAACGACCCACAGTTAACACAGATACTACGCTATGATCACAGTCCAAAGGGTCACAACATTATAGATGGACTCTACTGGTAAATTTTAAGATCACGCTACTCACGGAGTCGGCACTGCAATTATTTTTGAATCGATAAATTGCATTATTATTATTGTGTGTGTTGGGGTAGAGCATCTGTTGGATAGGATGCCATTACTAGTTTCGTTGTGAACACAGCACGACGTTAGCAATGAAATAGCCATATCCCTTTTTGAACTGAATTGTTTGGCGAATGTCCAACTTACTGTTTATGACTATGAATGAAGAGGATTAATAACTATTAAACGCACAATTCGCGCGGAGACATTAGACAATCAAGAGTGTTCGAACTATGGAAGTAGTGAACGTTGCATAAACGCAAGTGTAATTTCTATTAGTGTATATTTATCAGACAGTGCCCATCCTTAAGTATACTTAAAGGAGCTTTATAATTATAATTTAATAATTATATATATATATATATATATATATATATATATGGTAGATAATATATGTATATATATATATACATATATATATATATGGTAGATAATATAGACGTAATCAATATGACTGACTAATACATAAATACATTGAGAGTGAGAATTACCGGATGATATCTTGCTAAATTGCATCACACATCTAAGGTCAATAAATAGTTTGGCCTAAAGACAAACAGGTAATGCATACATTGACACAACTAATGAAGCACGATCCTAATGTATTGGACGATCTGTTATTACTCAAACGTCAAAATCAATGGCCGATATCATAGACGAATGGTCAGAATGAGGTGAAGTTTCAGGTACATTTAGCGATTTAACGATACAAGCTGATAGTACATAATGCTTGCTATATTAGTGATAGGCAAAAAATATTTCTACTTTACCTCGAAGGTCACATATAAACTAATATATAATCTGTGATGCTTGTCTAGTGGTTAACAACACCCACTTACGATCTGACTGTCCCAAGTTCGAATCCAGTCCGTTCCACAAAAATCATTTTCACTTAAGATGTTGGTAACCTTCACATGCTCGCTCACGTAATGTCCAATGCGTTTCTAGAAAGAAATCTGACTAAAAAGTTCTCGAGGAAACCAATGTCAACAATAAAATCTTCGAAGCCATATATGATGATGCTGGCTTTCTATAATATATTTGTAGTTGTTTTTTTATAATATTGCATTCCAGGACAAGAGTTCATCTTGTCCTGTACAGCATCTTGCTTCGTGCTATTACTTAAGACAGCATCACTTTGAGAAAAAAACAGTGTAGATTAACAATACCGCCGAAATATTATTTGAGCCGCAATTACTATGTGATTTTATATATTTAGTCGGCGTTTACTTGTAGGGAAGGTATCCTCATGTAGCGATATCTTGATAAATCCCTGTACAGAGAGAGCGTAGACACTTGAGGATAGTGTCTAACAAGTATTCATGTTCTCTTTATTGTTTTTTTTTAAGAAAACTATGACAATGTGTTTATTTACATGAATATTTATTTCAAGCTAATCTTTCAAAAAATAACATTTCTTTTTCGAAACAACATATATTCTTTTTCTTTTGCATTGTCCGATGTTTAAGTGGGGTTCTTCAAGACAATACATTTATGTCTGTCAGCGTATTATATGATATTGACCGGGCAACGCCGGAGGCGTGCTGGTCGACCATCGTTATGATTTTTTCAAGCCGAAAAGTTTTTTTCAGCTAAAATATATTTCAGAATAATCAAAATATTCAGATATTTATTTACATTTAATAATTACCATAAATATGAACTTAAAAATGTTGTCATAACAATTTAGTTGACAACATAGAAATAATGATATGTAAAAACATCATTAGTGACGTATACTAATGACGTCATTTAGAGAAGGAGATGGTCTTTTTGAGATACGTGAAAATTAGTTAGAATAGTGTCGGAGTCGCGAGAGGGACAGAGACGGTCGACAGATCCTGATGGCTTCGGATAGAGGGGGGTCAAAAAAAGCAATACTAAGCGATGCCACTTTCTACAAGAAAAAAACACGCTGGAATCAAAAGTTGCCGAATATAAAACCAGAGGCTCTTTTGTTCTTGGGGATAATTTTTATTGTAGGTTTTCCGTTAAGACAAGACAAAAAATAGACCGGATATGTTCCCGATTGGCCAAGTGTTGAAGTCCTAAAATGTGTGTTATTTGTCCTTTGTGTTGTACATGCATTTATGTGTATTGTTGTTTCTGTTATGATCTGTATTTAAAATATACACATACAATTGACTGAAGATAATACGATCACAACGCTTTACGGTCATAGACGAGCACACGTATATACACACGTACACACACTCGCATACTCTCACCACTAGATAAAAATAGAAACGCATAAATATATACACACGTCATATAGATGACAGTGAGTTACAATTATATCTATACACTCGCTACACACAATATAACAGTATCCGTACTAGCGTAGACATATTTTAAAAACATTGCGCGAACAAGTTTAGGATATTGTACAAGAAAACGAATACAAATAAAGGTTGTCGCTATTTACTGACTGTTGAGTTATACGGTCTGTAATCTGACGTTAAGTCGCGATATTTGCGATATTTACAGCTCTCACACTGCGAAGGTATATGATAATAGGTTGAAAGATGGGAAAATAACCATGGCCTTAAGAGGAATTTCACTCTGACTCTGCAAAAATATGTCTGAGTAGTTCCATCGCCATTCTTTGGTGAACGCGCCCAAAGATACCAAGCGATAAATAATAATCTAGGCTTGGAAGTGTGAACCTATGTATCAGCCCGACAGCAAAAAAAAAAAAAAAAAAAAAAAAAAGCCACGGAAATAGTCCAGTTTCCGTCGGATTAATGGTCGAATATTTTGACATAAGTGTCGCGATATTTCTCCACGAAAGTATTAACTCTCGGGTCGAGGTTTTTATAATCGTTAGATATGTCTATTATCACTAATGGGTAAGTCCTCACAGCATTTCGTTTACATAAATACAATCTATTTTAATGTAAGTTTTCGAAAATTAATTTCTTAGGCGTTTCATCTCTGGGAGGATTGGTGTTACATTTTCTAGCAGTCTTATAATATTCTATGTACTTATTAAGTTAAGCTTTTTTTCTCGCTCTGATATTAATATTAAAAGACTCCTTTTTCTATTTAAAAATTATTAAAATAAACTTCTTAATTTACTCAGTCGTAAATATGCAAGCGACTACATGAGGGTTGAACTATTTGCATATGTCTTTGAAAAAGGAGCCTTATTTATTTTTACTATTACGCTACATTTTATTCGTGTCTAGTTTCTAAATTTGCATAATTGCGAGAATTTAAGATGAAAATTTAAAGAATATTAAATATTCATATCTATTTATCTATGTCTCGCTCATATATATATATATATATATATATATATATATATATATATCCGTAATCCTGTCTGTTTGTTTGTTTGTTTGTTCACAATTTGATTAATATATACAAAACTTCCTGCTGAAAACGGTTATCTATATTAATTTTATTTACTATAGGATTTTCTATATAAATAAATAGCATCACGGTCAATATATATACACTATATTGAAGGCAATGTACATAATAGAACTAATCTAATTTGCATATTATATTAAAGAAAATCTTTTTAAATAATTCGCTCAATTAAAATTACTGATTATAGTAATGTAATTGATGGAATTATTCTATTTAAGAGTATTATTTAAAGTTAATTAATTTAAATTATTTAATTCGAGTTATTTTGTACTATTTGCTAAACTGGCACATTTTAAGTAATTTTCACTGATATTTCACTTCCGGTTATGAACGGATATAGTTTTTAACCAAATCGAGAGATATGGTGATAAAATGATTTGTTTTAATTATTTATTTTGTATAAATGTAAAAGTTACAAATATTGATAAAAAAATAAATAATTAGGCTAAGGATGATTTTATTTTTCGACGAAATATTTTTAAATCGTTAGCCCTCTATTAAAGTCTCGGCTATAAATGTCGATTCATTGTAAGGTGTGAGAACGTTTACCAAAAGGTTAAAATTTATTTCCTACGGACGATTTTAAAATCATTTTTCAACTATTCACTTGACTGTCTGAATTTTATTATCGTTTCTATAATACTTTGAAAAAGAAACAAGGTAAAGTAATGCTTTTTATATCAGATATATTCCTCCGCGTTTTTTTTTTCACTTTTTTTTTCTTCGATTTTCTTTTGAGACAGATCTTATGTTTTCCTGTCTGGGTAATTGATTTAGTTGATAATATATATTTGTGTGGGGGAGTTTTGACGTAATTATGGGTTTTTTTCGGGGGAGGGGGTGTCACTTTATGTCTCAGCGTCACTCAAAGAAAAATAATTGCAGAAGTAGAAAAATGTGGGTGTTTTCATCTGTTTAGTACTTCTGCAGTTTACGAACCGTGCTATTTTTTAGATATGATTTACAAGTGTAATTCAATTTTTGCCGTATCTTTTGTTTATTAAATTTTTATGTGAAAGTCCTTCCATTATTAAAAATGGGGTACTTTTATCTACACAACCAAGCATAGTTTATCCGCAAAAATCCTAATTTACATTTTTGGGAGCAACACAAACTGAAAACGGACCTGTACAGTTTTTTTTTTCTACGTAATGTAGAACTTTCGTTTACATTTTTACCAGTGGTACGAGAAATGTCGTTTACCCAGAAGTTTTGGTTTCGAACCTGTAATTACATAAATATTAAAAGAATGCCAATTAGTATTGTGTAATACAAGTATATCCGTAGCAAAGCTCGGGTAAATCGGCTAGTATATATATATATATATATATATATATATATATATAATTTCCGAAAGCTGTGCTGAACTGGTAGTACACACACACACACACACACACACACACACACACACACACACACACACGCGCGCGCGCACGTACACACACACATATATATATGTATATGAATGACCTTGTTGGAGTGTGCATGTGAAAAGTCTCTAAAAAACTCGTCTATGAATATTTGGTCTAGAGAGTGGAAATTTAATATATAGATATTTAGACCGATCGGTTTTTAGCCAGCAAAATTGCTGCCAAGAGGTCAAATTAGAAAACAAAACAGTTGATAATGAAAGCAGATTTAACTAATTTACATACATAGACATACATTTATAACTTAAACAAGGTTATTCTTTAACAGTTTATGTACGTGTGAGCGTAACCCAGTTGCTAAAGAATGAGACTGTTGTTGCGCGTTTCAGTTTCGATTCTAGCTCATAGTACTCAAGTTATGTATTTTTTCTACTTTTCATATCACTACTGTATATTAGTTACAATATGATGATCGATAAGGAATTGGTTCTATAACAAAAAAAAATACGTAATATGTATGAAATAAAATATCATATTTGTGTGTATGTTACGACCAGGCAATACCGGGCGACTTGCTAGTCTCTATTATTATATGAAACAAATTTTGTCTGTGTGTCGTATATGTGAGTTGGTTTTCTATGAACTCGAAAGGGACTTTTATGAAATTTTACATAAATGTACATTATGTGCCTGGCAGTGCTCTTAGATAGGTTTTCTTTATCGGAATATTTTCTAAAAGGATCGATAATCGCAAATCGAATTAATCTAATGAAACAAGGAACAGGCAATTTGACCAGTTAAGACCTTACATAACCTAACATCACAAGTAGATTTAAGAAGATTTTTTTAACACATAAACCAATAGGCTAGACATTTAAATCAGCAATAACTTCTTAGATATGACAGGGCCGCGTTCGAAATGAAAGCACAACTACACCATGGTACTTGATTTTTCAATTTTAAACTTAAAATGAAGCCATTACAAGTAAGTCCAGACATATAAAATTGACACTAGATTCTTTGATATGACAAACGCATGTTCGAAATGAATGTTTCCTTTTTAGAGCACAATTGAAGCATGATGCTTGACGTTTACATTCTAAACTTTAATTCAAGCCATTACATATAAAAATAATTGTAAAAATGAACAATAGGTTCTCTACAGTACATGTCTGCGATGTAGTATGGACTAAGTCACCATGGAGAGGCATGTGCAGCTTCTTCCCGATGCACCGCGATGAGCCGCCAATTTGAGCAGGCAATCAACCATTTGAGCAGTCAATCAATCAATTTGAGCAGGCAATCAATCATTTGAACAGGCAATCAATCATTGGAGCAGGCAATCAATCAATTTGAGCAGGCAATCAATCATTTGAGCAGGAAAAAATGGGCGATTTCACCAATTTCCATGGCAATAAATATATGGGAGCACGAAACATTCGTTGATTATCATTTAATCCCGGGAAACTTCTGGTATCCTTGCTAGTTAATTATAATATAATAATTGCTTCGAAAAAAAGAGTAATAAATTAAAAAGCATCGTTTACTGCATTGTCTTTTCATATTCAACAGTCTGTTCTAGCGCTGACATTCTTAATGCGCACGCGAACAGAAGAACCATACACGTCAACTGCATGTACTCTCTTAACGTCCTGCAGACATTTAAGGTTCACAACTGGGCCGTTTCCTTATTTGCTTGTTTTCTCACGGGACAGACTAAGACACAAAATCTATTTTTTAATGTATGGAAAATTCAGCTTACGCCTACTCTTATCTGGGACAACTATAAAATTTGCCTTAATCTAAAACAATTTCGCCTTCATTAATCGATAACAAATACTACACTTTGTTTTTAGCCATAAAGCCAAAGGATTGACCGGAAGTTCAACAGTCTGTTTCATCTCTATAGATCTTTTCAAGTTCTCCCCTGAAAATAACCAATTCTGTTAGCCGATAACAGATAGAACTATATAATATAACACCAAAGAATCTAACCTTTGAAAGTTTAAGTTCTAGTGAGATTTACGCATTAATCGCTAGCGGCAGTGATAAATATGCTACACGACTTCAGGTAAAACATTTCCAATAGACGCTAACATCTTATTGGAAATTTAAACACGTTTGGAGAAAGATCGAAAAAGATTGAAGAATGAGACGTCCGAGAAGGTCTGACGGAAAATGCTTTGGGATACGAAGGTCCGGATCGATACAAAGAAACCTAATAAATCGGTGTAGAGATGCCCTTCAGTTATTTATGAATATAGCGGTCGAAGAAAAAGATTCGTCACCCTAACATTTCTGAGTTTTCATGCAAACTACAAACAATCAATTACAATAATAGTCAAGCCGATCCAGGGTGTATATTAATAAGCTGTAATCACGTGTAATATATAGTAAGAGATAACTGTGCAAAGTGTAGTATAATTAACAACGAAAGGCAGACAAAACAAACAAATATGTAACAAATAACTATTACCAAACGCAAGGCAACTTAATTTTCTGCTGAAAGTTTATAATGTGGATGCTGATTGTAAGATTTATTGTTATTATTATTATTATTATTATTATTATTATTATTATTATTATTATTATTATTATTGGCTCACATGGAACTTTCACACAAGTCAACAAACGATCTGATTGGAAACCTGTGGTGTTCTCTGGAAACTGATCGACAACAAGTCTCCCCAGACGTCCAGCTCTCTCCTCTTCTTTCGATAGAATTTGCAAATGAATCTGCATCATCGCAACAGCCTCTTACCATTGATTTCTCGCTGGCAGTGGCCATTGGTTTATACTGGAATTTGAGTGGCACAGCCTCCCCAAGATCCCAGTTCTCTTTGCGCTGGTCCAGCCGAGGTCTGGCTAGCGTTCTCTCCTCGGTCTTTCAGTCCTTCTTGACCCTTCTCGGCTCTTTGGTATCACTTTTTTTATTGGGGGGGCGGTGATGAAACAATGGGGGTGCATGATGCGGGTATAGAACTTGTAGATATGCAGCTTCGGTGTTCTTTATTCCCTATAACGCTTCTTCGTTATATTGTCTTGTGTTATTCTCCGCATTCAAGGGTTTCCCTTAATATTTCAGCCGTTTTCAGTATCGTTAGGCGTTGTACTTTTGCAGTTATTCCTCTGATTCGAATTTCTGCCATTCTTTTTTCCAGGTTTTCCGGAATTGTTCCTAGTGCTCCTACTATTATCGGTACTATTTTGATTTTCTTCATCATCCAAATCCCTTTTAACTCTCTGGCTAGTTTTGTGTATTTGCTTCGTTTCTCCTTTTCTTTCATACTCACCCTGTGGTCAGCTGGAACAGCAAAGTCTACGATTTGACAGGATTTTGTCTTTCTTTTTAATTATTACGACATCTGGTCTTCTTGCTTGGATGGCGTTGTCCGTTTGTATGTCCATGCCCCATAGGATTTTGTGGTTCTCGTTTTCGAGTGCTGTTGCGGGTTTATGCTTGTACCATTTATCTGTACGCTCAAAATGCAGTCGTTTGCAAATTCCCAGTGCACCGCCCTCCCCACTTGATCATGCCTGTTTTTGTATTCTTTTTGGGCCAGTTTGTTGCATTCACTTACTATATGGTTTATCGTTTCGTCTCTTTGTCCACATAGTCTGCATTTGCTGTTTTCTTGTGTTTTATCGATCCTTACTTTGATATGGTTGGTTCTTCTCCAGTTATCTTGTGCTGCAGTTATTAGAGATTCAGTTTCTTGGTTTATGTGTCCTTTTTCGCATCCATGTCCAGGTGTTTTCGCTATTCTCATCTTTTGTCATTCTTATGAATCTTCCGTGGAGTTGTTTATTATTATTATTATTATTATTATTATTATTATTATTATTATTATTATTATTATTATTATTATAGTTTCTCTTCCCATCTTATTATTACTATTATTATTCCATTAACTTCAGTTGTGATGTTTTACAGTTTTGTTATTCCCCAAGAGCGGGCTCTAACACCAAAGCAAGTGAGATTAGTCAAAGAGTCAATTCGATTGAAAGCACCTGGCATAGGATGTATGCTGAGTCTTGGAGTGCAGTGAAGTTGTATCTCTTATCTCAGGAGTTAAGCTATTTCATAAGATCATTAGAAATTGAGCCAAGCGCACCTATGATTATTGGCACAATGGAAGTTTTCTTATTTCACAATCTAGCAATGTTTACCCTTAGTTTCTGATAGTTCCGTAGTTTCTTATTCTTCTTGTCTGTTAAGTTGATGTCTTTTGGGCAAGCCACATCAATAATTTAGCATTCATTGTGTTTTTTTGTTCACAATGACATTATCCGGTTGTGAGTTATTTCTCGGTCACACTGAATCATGAAATCCCAGAGAATCTTAACGTTCGCATTTTCCACTACCCCTTCTAAGTAATACTTGTATTATTTGTTCGTAACTTGGGATCCAAACATTAGGCAAAAACTCCAGTGCAGCTTTTAACAAACTTTGTCAAGACTCGTACAAACAATCCGTGACAAGATATTATATTATACAACCTGCACTTATCAATAGTCTTTCCAATTTTTATTTATTACATTTATATTTAGTGTCTGTTCCTGAACAGTAAATATAAGATTTTCTATTCCTCTTTTCAAGTCACATTTTGACAGAAAATCCCGGGTCTATACATTCTTGTATCTTAGTATCTCGCTCAAACCGGCCATGAAGTTTCATTCTTACCAACTCAGTCAACTTTTCTGCTTCGTTTTTTCCTTGTACTTCTACTTATCTTCCAATGAATCTTAACTAGATCTTCCTCTTTCACTA
The DNA here is from genome assembly GCF_053919585.1 of Euprymna scolopes. Lineage (NCBI taxonomy): Eukaryota > Metazoa > Mollusca > Cephalopoda > Sepiida > Sepiolidae > Euprymna > Euprymna scolopes. The sequence goes on from NC_136500.1 coordinate 66,219,169, forward strand.
CTGTCGCAAGTAACATTTCTATGACTGTTAGCTAAGTAGTGTTTAATACTTCTAAGTTCTCCCTCTACACATTCTTCAATCCCAATCAGCCCTCTTCCTCCTTTTTTCCTTGAGATATACAGCCTGAGCACATTAGAATTTGGGTGAAGTGCTCCATACTTGACGAACAGTTTCGTGTCTCTATCCAGCTTTTTCATTTCTTTCTGTGTCCATCCTACAAAATATGCGGTGTATCGGATCAGAGCAACCACCCATGAATTAACGGCTGAGAACAGGTTCCTACCATTTAGTCTAGATTTCAGGAGCAGTTTGAGTCTCCTCATATACACCTCTTTCGTCTTCTCTTTTATTTCATCGCAAAGCATCGTATAAAGTTCAAACACCCTCAGGTTCTTGAAGCCTACTGCATCAGGATCTCCTAATCTTTTACTATTTGAAAAAATGATGGTTTTCGTGGCTCTTCTCTACCTTCGCTTAAGACTAACTATTAAACATTTGGAAATTTCGAACTACATATTCATGTTTTCACTCCATTTCACTCACTTGACTGTTTACTATGCTCTTATTGATCGATTCTATTTCAACTGGCATAAGGCATCTTTTTCTAAGTCTTGGTTTTATCTGATTCATCAGCTTATTTTCCGTCATTTCAAGCATTTCCAGTACGTCAGTGTCACCTTTCTAATTCCTCTTGTATGACCATCCAATTTTGCATTTCACTGCAAACTTATGCCATTCCTTGTTCCACTTTCTTTTCACGCCACCAGATCTCTTCGGTGATTTCCTACCAGTGTAAGAATTGACTTTCTTTGATTTTTGTAAACTCGATACTCTAGTGCTGCCTGTTTGAAGTCCTGGCATGGAGAGTTCATAATCCTGCCCGAAACGTGCAGTCCTCCCTAGATTCAATTCATCTGTATTTGTATTCATCAGAGGAATTAGTTGTATTTGTGGAGGTTCATTTCTCGGTATTTTTATTGAGACACCAACTCTAGATGACTGCTATTAAAGGCTAAAGAGCGCTTCATCTGTCTATATGTTATATAGTTATTATTATTATTATTGTTATTATTATTATTATTATTATTATTATTATTATTATTATTCTTTGTTGTTATTGTCGTTATTTGTTAGGACTTATTAAAAATGAGTCTTAGAGTCTAAGAGAGAGATGTTGCGTTCTGTGTTCGTGTTATGAAGAGATTCATATATATAAAATGTTCATACTTAGAAGTGTTAGTGAGGAGGTAGTGTTGAGACAGTCTTAGTGTTCACATTGTAGATATGAGATGTCGAGACATTGTGTATGTAAAGATATTTTAAAACACATTATATATAATACATATAATGACAATTTCACTTTACCTTTTTTGGTAGAATTACAACACAAAGACGACGTTTATAAAAACACATGATGGGTTTATTTCTTCTCCGACCGGTCGTGGTTTTCTTAGTCAAGAATTCAAAGTTTTGCATTCTATGTTTCAAAGGTGACCGTCTCGCTTCCAGACATTCGACTCCCATCTCTGGACTCCAGACTGTCGTCTGTCGTCCTTGGACTCTCTCTCAGACTCCCTCCGCTTAACTCTAAAGTTTCTAACTATATCGAGAACTTCCCATTTTCCATGACGTCATACACATGTTAAAACATGTGTCTTCTTTCACGTGTTCTGGAAATGCGTGTCCAAAACTTTTTCCTTTGTTTACAAAAGGAATCTTAACCTATATTCGCAGTAACCTATATTTCTAATATGTTAAAACATGTTTATTAAATTATCTTATAGTTACATTCTACAATTGAATTTCATAACAGAATTGACAATGCACATTCTTTTCTTTAAACTATTTTATCTCTAAGCTAAACAATGGTTTGTTTTTACATTCCATTTGCTAATTCTATCTCGTAATTTATTTCTAAACCTAAATTACGAGGTTCGAATTTCGTCTATTCTATTTCATTTTCATTTTAATTAAATCTCTCTATTTTTATACTTACATGAAAAGGGGACAACCCTTGTCATGTAACATATAGAACTTGTTTAGGCCCGCCGGACGTCAAACCGGTACTACCTTACCACTGTGATCGAGTTTATGGTTGCAACCAACTAGTGTTTTTATCGATATGCAAACTCTAGAAAGAGTGTCGGTCAAGACTTAGAGCTTATTCTACCCCAAACCGATACAAACGCCAAGTACCCTGACGACCATATCGATTACAGCCGTGCACACATTTAAACATAAAGATAAATAAAAATTAAAAAAATCCATCACATACAGCAAGCTTGTTGAGAGAACTCCTTGTTCTTGTCCTTGGTATGACTTAAATCAGTAAGATTGTTACAATCGGAAAGTATCCTCGGCGACGACAATGAACGCATTAAACACGTAATATACGTAAATAAAATTAAACAAATCGATCACATACAATAAACTTGTCGTGAGAATACTTGTTTCTATCCTTGGTATAAATTACAACCGGTGACTGTTACAAGCGCAATGTATCCTCGACATCCAAAATCACAAGGACGAAGATGCACACATTTCAACATATTTATAAGTAAATAAAAATAAACAAATCAATCACATACGCTATTATTATTATTATTATTATTATTATTATTATTATTATTGGCTCACATGAAGCTTTCACACAAGTCAACAAACGATCTGATTGGAGATCTGTGGTGTTCTCTGGAAGCTGAGTGACAAGCCTCCTCAGACGTCCAGCTCTCTCCTCCTCCTTCAACACCATTTGCAAATAAATTTGCATCATCGCAACAACCACTTACCATTGATTTATCGCTGGCAGTGGCCATTGGTTTATACTGGAATTTGAGTGGCACTAAGCCTCCCCAAGATCCCAGTTCTCTTCACACTTGTCCAGCGGAGGTCTGGCCAGTGTTCCCTCCTCGGCATTTCCATCCTCCTTGACCCTTCTTGGCTCTTTGGTATCACTTTTCTATTGGGGGAATGGTGATGAAACAATGGAGGGGTGCATGATGGGGGTGTAGAACTTGTAGATATGCAGCTTCGGTGTTCTTTATTCCCTGTAACGCTTCTTCGTTATATTGTCTTGTGTTATTCTCCGCATTCAAGAGTTTCCCTTAATATTTCAGCCGTTTTCATTATCGTTAGGCGTTGTATTTTTGCAGCTATTCCTCTGATTCCAATTTCTGCCATTCTTTTTTCCAGGTTTATCAGAATTATTCCTAGTGCTCCTACTATTATCGGTACTATTTTGATTTTCTTCATCATCCAAACCCCTTTTAACTCTCTGGCTAGTTTGTGCATTTGCTTCGTTTCTCCTTTTCTTTCATACTCACCCTGTGGTAAGCTAGGACAGCAAAGTCTACGATTTGACAGGATTTTGTCTTTCTTTTTAATTATTACGACATCTGGTCTTCTTGCTTGGATGGGTTTGTCCGTCTGTATGTCCATGCCCCATAGGATTTTGTTGTTCTCGTCTTTGACTGCTGTCACGGGTTTATGCTTGTACCATTTATCTGTACGCTCAAAATGCAGCTGTTTGCACAATTCCCAGTGCACCGCCCTCCCCACTTTGTCATACCTGTTTTTGTATTCTTTTTGGGCCAGTTTGCTGCATTCACTTACTATATGGTTTATCGTTTTGTTCCTTTGTCCACAGATTATTATTATTATTATTATTATTATTATTATTATTATTATTATTATTAGAGGGATCTGTGGAAATTTCACAGTGTACTCTTTCATATGTAATGATGTTGGCATTTTGTGAATGGAGACACCCTGATATTATTGTAGTTCTTTTGTTAAAACTGTAAAAGTATATATCTAAGCTAGCAGGGACGCCCGGCCTAGCCTGGTCGTTAAATATTTTACTATTATATTTTAATTTATGCAGATATCGTATATATTACTATAAGAGTCAATTTTCGATCCATTCTTATATATTATAAACCTGTGATTTAAAAAATAAATATATACCCATATGGCTTGGGTGCACCATCTTGAATCGAAACCGAAGCCAAAACTTATGAAGAAAAAAAGAATGTATGCATATATAACTTGATTTCTTTCAGCTATAATCGAAACCGAAACCAAAACCTATGAAGAATTCTTCGTAAAATTATTTTTTACAAGAAATGGAAAGGTATAACAATTAAACGACAGATACCCGAACGAAAAAAAATGAATAAACGCGACACAAAAAATAACACACAAGCTATCGTATTAATATATAGATTAAAATATTTTATGTACCAAATGTACTATGTGGTAATAAATATAATTTATTTAGAAAAAGGAACTTATATATATTAACTTCTTCTTCTTCTTCTTCTTCTTCTTATTATTATTATTATTATTATTATTGTTATTATTATTATTATTATTATTATTAATAATAATAATAATAATAATAATAATAATAATAATAATAATAATGATAATAATAATAATTATTATAGGGGAGTCGCTACTTATCAATGCCCAGAGGCTACTTCAGCATAAAAATTAATGAGTATAAGGTGGTCAGTATGACAACAACTCAAGGATCGTTTTTGGTGGGAATTGGGCAGAATTGAACTATTTAAAGGGAACGGGATAGCAAGAACTTGTTCACATTGGACTTGAAGAAGACCAAGTTGAAGTCAATTGAGAAGCAGATCAGTAGAACATAATTTGCATTTGTTATTGTCACTTTTACTCAGACAAACGTACATCATTTCTCCCATAAAGGTAACTAATTTGAGGATTAAAAGAATAATATGAGAAGAATTAAAAGAAAAACCTAATGCGACTGGCAACCAAAACTTGGCATAGGACTACGGTTTCATTAATGCTCTTAATTTTTATTGGTTTTTACTATTTATTGCAATTGAAATTAGCAATCGACTGAGTGAAATCAACCATCGTTATACCCCCCTCGTATTTAGCTAAATGACAGAAGCGTATGTATAATATATTTTACAATAAATATCATAATTTAAAACTCGTGCAAGTAGATAAGAAATGTAAATTATATTGCGTTTGGTAACAGTTATTTGTAATAACTTTCTTTACACCTCTCTTATGAGTTTTTATCCATAATACCCTTAAGCCCATGATTGGGAAATATAAGAATACTCGATAAGTGTTAATATATATAAAACATAAAACTGATAATGTTGCTTAATTGTTTGCATGTTGAATGTATTGGATTGTGCAATGAAGGACAAATGAGACCCACTGATGTCAAATTGATAGAAACAAAGGGATTTAGATTAGTAGTATTGACAGCAGCGATAATTGATAAGCGTAAGAGGTCGACGACAAAAATAAAATACTGATGGAAATAATAGGCTCACCGTCGCTTGTTATGTTAGTCACCATAACAACAAGTGTTTTGATTTTATGACGTGCATATAATTCAATATAGGAACAACTGTGTTTAAAAAATGAATCTGTAATTTAATTGATTAAACCCTTTCTCCCCGTCTCTCTCTCTCTTTCTCTCACCCTCTATCTATCTCTTATAGACGTGGTGTTGATAATCTCAGTCTTTTCAATAAGTACTATTATGACCTATGTTTTCAGGATTTTCTAATCCTTCCCGCTTTCCTTTGTTCCAACTCACTTAATTCCTTTGTCTTTATAGCTTCTCTCTAAGAACTGTAGATTTGTAGAACTCTCTTCTTCCTACTACCTATAACTTTGGTCTTTTCTGCATTACGAACAATGCGCATCTCCTCTTCACACCTTTCCGTGAGAGATTTTCATTAAAAAAAAATATATTTAACATTTTAAATTGAAGAATATGCCTATATCACACTCCCCAAACCCTTTGAAATATTCCGATTAAACTGAAACCTGACTAAAACTTATCAATCCAATTCATATTGTTAAAATTCCACAACTATTGCAGCTATCTGAATTTTCACGAAGGGATCCACTGGCCTTTTTCCATTTGCATGTAACTAAATAAAGCTACATAAAACATATGAATACATATATAGGGCTTCCTAAAAAGTAACTGAAGAGTTGAGAATTTTTGCCATTTTTACCATTAATTATTTTTTCTTTATTTCAAATATTTTACAGATAATATTTTGAAAATTAATGTTCGATAAATATAGGATTGAACTACGTAGGCAAATTGTGAAATTGTTTTACCAAAATCAGGGATCAATTGTTTTGACTCATAGAGCTTCCACCACATTCTCTAGATTTGAATAGCCCCTACCTTTCTTGTAGCGATATCTTAAAGCAAGAGTCTATGTTAACAAACCCTAAACCCTGCAAGAATTGAGAGAAAACATCAGGAACGAAAAGAGGAAGTTAAATCGCAATCCAAAGATTCCGCAATCTATAATGAATAATGTTTTGGAAAGAGCACAAATATGCGAAGCTGAAAATAGGCAACATTCAAAAGACACTACTTTTCATGAATAGAAATTGTTTAAATTTTGCATTAAAATATCCCAATGTCTTAGTCAGATTGTGTTATAATAACAGAAAGACGTCATAAAAATAAAATCTATTTAAGTTAAAACCGTTCAGGGTCTTTTTGGACACGATGTATTATAGACTAATATACTAAGGAGAACTGTTTCAAAATTCATCATGATCGGGAAATTTGTTTAAAATTAGATCATATATATATATATATATATATATATATATATATATATATATATATAAAATGTATCATAAAATGAGTACACCCCCTCACATTTCTTATTTCTTCAAATATTTAAGTATATCTCTTCATGGGACAGCACTGAAAAAATAATTTTTTGACACAATGAAAATAAGTCTGTCTACAGCATATAAAACGGAGTTAATTTAAAAGCTAAATCCCTGTCAACAAAAGTGAGTGTACCCCTTACGAAAAGTTGTCAATATTAACATACAACATGTCAACTCTCAATATATTTTGTGCCCACCATCATTATCCAGAACTGCATTTACTCTCCTGGGGTTTACCAGAGCTTCTGATGTAGCCACTGGAATGATCTTCTACTCTACAATTACGACGTCGCGGAGCTGGCGGATATTTGAGACTTTGCGCACTTCTTCATTCTGCTTGAGGATTCCCCAAAGATGTTCAAGTCTGGAGACATGCTTTGCCAGTTTATCACTTTTACTCTCAGCCTATTCAATAAAGCAGTGTTTGTCTTGGATGTGTGTTTTGGGTCATTGTCACGCTGTACATTGCTCTGCGACCCAGTTTCTGGAGGGAGGGGATCTAGCTCTGATGCAGTATTTGGAAGTACATGTTAGAGTTCATGTTTCCCTAAACGAAATGCAACTTTCCAATACTTGCAGCAGTCATGCAGCCCCTAGACCATAACATTCCCAACAGCATGCTTGACTGTAGGCATGATACATTTATTTTCGTACTCCTCACCTGGTCGCCGCCACACGTGCTTAAGGCCATCAGAACCAAACAAATTAAATTCTGTCCAATCAGACCCTAGGTCATGGTTCCAGTAATCTATGGGGTTTGTTGACATGTCTTCAACAAACTGTTTGCGGGCTTTCTTGCGTATAACGTTTAGAAGATGCAATGTGCGGCGTATGGTCTGAACACTAACAGGCTGAGCCCCAACCTCTTTAACCTTTGCAGCAATGCTAACAGACCTCTTACGCCGATCTTTCAAATAAAGCATTTGGGTGTGACGCTCAGCATGTTCGCTCATCTTCTTTAGACGACCTATCCGAGCCCTGTTCTGAGTGGACCCTGCTCTTTTAAAATGCTGGATGATCTAAGCCACTGTGCTGCAGTTCAGTTTTAAGGTGTTAGTAATCTTATTGTAGTCTTCACCATCTTTATATGGCGCAACAATACGTTTTGTAAGATCCTCAGAGAATTCTTTGTAACGTAGTGCCATGTTGGAACTTTCAGTGACTGCTAAGAGAGAGCGTGAGAGCTGTACTACAAATTTGAATGCCCCGGCTCCCTATAAACACATGACATAGTTACACTAATTAGTCACTTGACATTTTGGAGAAGGAAAGTAGTACTTAATTTGGACATTTAGAGGTGTAATTTTTTAGGATTGTACTCACTTTTTAGGGGTGTACGCACCTTTGTTGCCAGTGATTCAGCTTTTAATAGCTATAGTTGAAGTTATTTTGAGGGGAACATAAATGAACCCTTTTATATATGCTCCAGACAGACTACTTTCCATTGTATCAAAAAATCATTTTTTCAGTGTTATCCCATGAATAAATATACTTAAATGTTTGAAGAAATGTGAGGGGTGTACTCACTTTTGTGGTACACTGTGTGTCTTATATATCTATATAATTATAAAGCTCAAATGACCTTGTAACGATGCATGTAACCCACTTTCCAGTTTACGACATCCGGTTGCGCATGCGGGCATGACCTGCGCACTAAAATATTAGCGTTATTATTTCGAAATTATTATTTAACATGGGAAGAATGGGGTTTAAAATAACTTAAACGTAATGCAGAAATGAACGATGTAAAAAAAAAGAAAGCAGACAGTATTAACGATTGTTTATTAGGATAATTTAAACGCGTAAAAAACAAACAAACAAAAGAACAATTGGGACGCTGAAATATTACGTTATTATTTCGAAATTATTCATTAACATGGGAAGAGTGCGGTTTAAAATAAACAAAAAAACAAAAGAAAAATTGGGACGCTGAAATATTAACGTTATTATTTCGAAATTATTATTTAACGTGGGAAGAGTTGCGTTTAAAATAACCAGAAATGAACGATGTAAAAAAAAAGCAGATATATCAAAATTTGAATTGTACTATAATAAGTGTTATGGTATCTGTTCAGTGCACATTTACCTATAAGTATCGCCAACCACTTTGTAAATTTTTTTTCAAAAATAATCAATTATAATAAACAGAACGACTCATAGAAATTTATCCATAGTCTTTTTTCATTTTGATATACTTTCATCGAAATGTTTCTGTTATGTCAAAAAGAAAACTATTTTTTACGTCACAAGTGTCACGCTCATACATGAATTCCATAGCTAATATAACATACTGACCCAACGGGTCACGGGTAGTCTAGTATGACGTCTCGGAATAAAGACGAAACGTTGATGAACACATGACTCGGTTTGTTCCTTTTTATTTTTATTTGTCTCTTTCTTTCTCTCTCTCTTTCTCTCTCTCTCTCGCTCTCTCTCTCTCTCTCTCTCTCTCTATATATATATATATATATATACACATAAATATATCCATCTCTATCTCTACCATTATATAAAAGAAACCTCGTCTCTGTTTGTATCTGTGCGTATGAGCACAGCCGTCCCATGACACTTGACTTAAATTAAAGCCATTATTAGCGCACAAGCAGTAAGGCCAGACATATATAATCAACAGTAAGTTCTTTGATATGACAGAAGCCCGTTAAAATGAATGTTTCTGTTTAGAGCCTAATTGACTTTTGCATTTTAAACTATTATTCAATCCATTATATTCAAGAAAAAAAATCTTATAAAATCAACATTAGGTCGCATACAGTGCAATGTAAAATACAATTTACTGTGAACTATGTCACTAGGGAGAGGCTTGTACAGCTTCTTTTCGGTGCACCACAATGGTTCGCAAACTAAAGCAAGCAATCAATTGACTTGATTGAAAAATTATCGATTTCACCGATTTCGATGACAATAAACATATGGGAGTATAAAATATTCGTTGATCATTATTTAATCCCAGGATATTTTTGTTATGCATGGATTAAATAAGCTGAATTGACAAAACACCTATTTTCTGACAAAACTATAATAAATTTCGATGTAGTTTCAGCACAGTCCTATACGTGTCTCGAGCGATTTCTAATAAAAAGGATAAGACGGTGTTCTTCATTTTTTGTTGCAACTGACATCTTGAGTTTTTATTCGTTTAATTTCGCTAATTTTCGTTAAAGTGAAATCAGCAGATAATTTTTTTCTCTAACTGTCCGTATATGTGGCTTTATATTATAATCGTGAATCTTTACGTTCTATCAAATTTTCGACGTGTTCCGTAAACTGATGTGCTGCGTTGGTAATACGTTATGTTTTGGTAATAGAAATTCTGTTTTATTGTGCCGACAGCATCTGTAAAAATTGTTGTGATCGTAGGCTTTCATGTGATAACTATGATCTTCTTTTTCAACTTTATTTGTGGCTCTCAAGCTCATAGTCATATTTACTTTCCTTCCCACAAAGACAACGTACAACATAAGATCAATTTTAATGTAGGTAAAATTCCGCTCCTATAAGAAATGAACTTTAAATTAAAACAAAATTAAAAGTTACCCCAGGACAGATTATACTAATTATAACACTTGATCAGATAGACGAAATCAATCTAATTGACGTAGCATACAATAAATAGGTTTTCTCACTTCCTTATGCATAATTACTTTCATAACCCATTAGCTTTCTCTTAAAATCTCTAAAATTAGTATTTCTAAAATAAAATAAAGGTACCCTTGCATCTTACTTAATGTTTATCTGGTTTTACTTTTTATAAACTCGTCGAAATACTTCCCAGTCCCTAACCTATCCACTAATAACTATATTAAAACATCTAAAACCGTATATTAAAGCATCCAAAAACTATATTAAAGCGTCAAAGATATATATTAAGCCACCCAAAAAACTATATTAACATAAGACAATCTATATTGTAACAACCAATAGACTATATTAAACATCAAGAAACAATAGAAACAGATCAAAAGCCTATATTAAAACATACAAATCTGTATTAAAATATCAACTAAGTATATTAAAATATGAAAATCTACATTAAAGCATAAAAAACTATATGAAAATATAAAATTATATATTAAAACGTCAAAAATCATATTTTCATAGCTTTGTTTATTTCATTATTCATCTGTAGTAAGAACCAATGCTCATACCGTAAACACGTCGTTCACTTACAATATACGTTTATTTTCCTGTCGAAATCAACTTTTCTATCTATACTATCCATTGTTTCTCATTCTCCGAAGAATTCCAGACAAGGTTGAACATTTCTTATGTTTTCGGAATATCACCTTCAATTTTATATTTTTGCAAATTTAACCATCTATAATTTCATCCGTTATGAATGGCATTACTTTGTACATTTTTTTTATATAACATATAAAGATAACATTTTCTAAATATGTTATCAACATGCATAACCGCCATTTTATTCGCAATATATCTAAATACAAATATATATGAATCGTTTCAACAGTAAAAAGTAACTAACACTGCGATTAGTGTTTGTTATACGTTTTCATATTTTGATTTCTCTGAATTGAAGTGTTTCATTTGTCATCAACCATTTCTAATTTTTTCATATTATACATATAAATGACTTCATGAGGTGCGCCATCTCAAATGAGTTATTTTACGTATCATGTATATACGTATAGTTATGCAGATATTACAAGCTACTGTTCTACTCTTGTGTGTCAGTTTCACAATATTTCTGCCAATGTTACCTCTGACCGGCATCAAGTGTACGTTGTTGAACTCGGGGATCTTTCTGGCAAACTCGGGAATCTTTTTGTCAATTGTTTTCCGAAGAGTCCAAACAATATGAATTATTAATCGCCATCTCAAAAAATAAGAAACGTAATTTGTCATTCTATTGGAATGTTTTTTGCAAAAAATTAAATAGCCTTGTTCCATTATTATAGTTGCAATCATTTGACAAAGGCATATTATACAAAATATCAGTGTTTGGCTAAGTAAAAGTAACGATAATCAACTTAAACAAACAACCCGAAACGTTTTAGCTTTACGTTCTTAAAACTGTTTACTTCTCTTCGTGTTGTTTACAGGTATCGGAACTGAAAGACTAATCAAACTTACCCACATCCCAAATAATAAATACACATGAATTGATAGTCGCTTACTGTTCTAAAACATCTAACAATTTTGCGGTTATATGTTTATCATTTTATACTTATAGTTTTATACGAATATTTTCATACTGAAATCATTTTCTTGCATCCCATTCCCAGCAACGTCATGCTAGGAAATAAATAAAACTAGTATAAATAAATATTATATTTTAAATCGATTTTGTGTCAACTATAATTAATGTCGGCAAACCGATTCAAATCTCGCTGGAGCCTTTTTGTGTGGTATGTTATAAAAGTAAAATATCCTTAACAAATTAAAAAAAAGTATATATATATATATATATATATATATATATATATATATATATATATATACTTAATTTAATTAATATACGAGAGTATAAATTTATGCGTAAACTTTAAGTATTTACTTCAAAAGTGCTCAATACATAGGTAGAACTAGTTAGTAAGTTATAAACTATATATGGCGATTAAGCTACACTGAATATTCCGCGTTTCATCCACTCTAGGACTCTTCAGGCTTATGCGCATAAGCCTGAAGAGTCCTACAGTGGATGAAACGCGGAATATTCAGTGTAGCTTAATCGCCATATATATTTTATAACTTACTATATATATATATATATATATATATATATATATATATATATATATATATATATATATATATATGTCAATAAATCTGACAAAATATTATAGTTATAACTACGAAATTTGCCTCGAAGGTAAAATAGTGTTATGATATATTTTTACTTACAAAGATGGACAAACATTAGAATACAAAACGCCTCCCTCCCTTTCTCACCGTCTCTATCACACACATATATGCACACTATATGTATATTTCGTATCTAGAGTCTCCACTGTATGTATAATAAGTAATAAAATATATTTGTACATTAAGGCTTATGCCTGACGAATTCGCACCAAAATGAAACGCGGAATATTCTGTGTAGCTTAATTGCCATATATATTTTTATAACTTACTATCGAGTTCTACCTATGTATTGAACACTTTTGAAGTAAATATTTATAATATGGTATATATATATATACATATATATATACATATACACACATACACACACATATATATGAAAACCGTAAACGAAAGTTTACATGTAAAATTTATGTTTCGACGAAACACCTCAAACAAAAAGCATTAATAAATCTTTATTCTGCGGATTTTCAAAGAATACAAATTCGTCTCTTTGGAGTAAAGACATATGTTAGCAAATTTATACATACAGAAAAGCTAAAAACTTGCTGTCTGTATGAAACGACATTATAGGACAGTTGCCATACAATGCAAAAATAATATTTGATGACTGTTTATAAAAATGAATAAAAATGAAAAACGAACCGAGATAAGTAATTCCAGAGTATAATGACGTCTTTTGGTGAGATAAAGAAATGAAAAAAGTTATTTTATATATATATATATATATATATATATATATATATATATATATATATATATATATATTTAAATATATATATATATATATACCAATTACACTCATACTTACACTTTTAATGTATATATATGCATATATATATGTAAATATTACACATATATATGTATATATATGCATATATATACATATACATATATATGTATATATATATGTGTATATATATAGAAATAAAAATTACAATAAATTTACCAAGGTAATCAAAATGGTAAACTTAAAATATATTATAAATATTAAAGACTTTATATTTGCAAGAAACCCTACCAGATGTAAAAGCTCAATAAAACCGAAAAGGAAATAGAGCTCATAATATGAACAAATGATTAATAAAACATGTTAAATGACATCTTGAAAAAGAGTTAAAAACATTTAATTTTAAAAAAGAAGCACAAGATAAGTGGATAGTCCTTAATCCGCGGAGTTTCGAAGAAATACTCTCCTTCTCATCAGAGGGCAGGAATTAGAAAAAAAGCGGGATCGGATTTTGCATGTAAAAGTATTTAGTGAAACTACAAGTAAGTCACAGATCTTACTTGGTTAAAAAAAGGGTGAGGTAAGGGGAGTAGGAGGTAAAAGAAAAACGCTAAAAAGATTTCATATGAATGGATAGTCCGATGAAGGGTAGAAAATCCAAGAATGGTAAAATCCAAACACGGTAGAATTAAATTTTTTTAATTCTACCGTGTTTGGATTTTATATTATTATAAATGATAACGATGATTATTATGATTAATAAAACATGTTAAAAAACATTTTGAAAAATAGTTAAAAACATATATAATCTGAAAAGGAAGCAGTTAATAAGTGGACAGTACTTACTTTTTGTTACCAAGTAAGATCTGTGACTTACTTGTAGTTTCACTAAATACTTTTACATGCAAAATCCGATCCCTCATTTTGCTAATTCCTGTCCTCTGATGAGAAGGAGAGTATTTCTTCGAAACTTCGTGGATCAAGGACTATCCACTTATCTTGTGCTTCCTTTTTAAAATTAAATATGTTTTTAAGCCTGACGAATCCTAGAGTGGATGAAACGCCGAATATTCAGTGTAGCTTAATCCCCATATATATGTTATAAATTACTAACTAGCTACAATTTTATGTGAGTAAATGAAGTAGTTATATATATATATACATATACATATATACATATATATATACATATATATACACGTATATATATACATATATATACACGTATATATATACATATATATACACGTATATATATACATATATAAATATATATACATATATATACATATATTAATTTATGTGAGTAAATGAAGTAGTTATATATATACATATATATACACATATATATATACATATATATACACCTATATATATACATATTTATACATATATATACATACATATATATACATATATTACCGAGCCGTGTTTTTAGTGACGGAAAACAGATTTCACGGAACAGGCAATGCTATCCGCGCTCTGTGCCAAAATGCTGTCGTTCTGCGCGTTGAATTTGGCGTCGACAGTGAATATTTTCTCGCTAGAAAAGATGACTTTACCAGCGTCCGTGCCATCCTTCATTCGATTCAAGAGAATCTTGTCACTTTCCAACCTCTTTTATTTCTGCAATGTCGTAAGTTGTTGTCTGCTCGTCATCTCCAAGAAGGACAATTTGAGATCTTCTTTAACAATGGTTCGAACGCTTTTTCCGTAAATTTCAAAGCTCATAGCCATTTCCCTGTGGGGTTTCCTCCTTATTCGCTTCCTAATGACCTTAATTTTGGATGATATGCGAACAATTCAGTGTCGTCCACATCTGGGTCGATAATCTGTGGTCCCAAGTTCTCTGTAGCGCTTTACCGTATCCGAATTGTCAGTTTTGAGGCTTTTAAGAGCTTGACAATCTCTGGATTTGTCTTTCCCGCGCAATCTAGCTGGATAATAGCCTCACGTTGACCCATTTGAACAAAACAGAAATTAAATTTAGGGAAATTTGGAGCTAAAACAGAAAATTATAAATTTTTGAAAAGAAAATTGGATCGGGGACTTTCTCCGGACCCTCTCTCTCTCTCTCTCTCTCTCTCTTTATCTCTTTCTCTCTCTCTCTATCTCTCTCTCTCTCTCTCTCTATATATATATATATATATATATATATATAAAGTACCACGCAAAAGTATTGGATACATTACATTGTTCTTCATAAGTTTAATTAAGGTTCACAATTTTACCTAAAATTTGGTCGATATATTCCTATTACTATTCTAAATTATATTTGGAGTAGTAATTACAAAATCAAAATTTAGAAATGTATATTTAAGGGAAAATATGAATTAACAAATGCAAAAGTAATGGATACACTTAAAAAAATTCTTTTTCTGAAATAAATTTAAATGATTTTTGTTTAGCGTGTTGCTATAATGCAAACGAGTTATCACTGACCAATCGGAGAGCTTTATATTAAAATAATTTTATAAAACTCTTCTAGTTTGGACTCACTCCTTCAAAGTCAACCAGTTCATTTATAAAAATGCCTAAAACTAAGGAGTTTTCAATAGACATTCGTCAAAAAAAAAATCATTTATAAGCACAAAGAAGGAAAAGGGTATTGAATAATATCAAGGGAACTTAATCTACCACTTAATACAGTTGGAAACGTTCTTAGAAAATTTTAAAACCCTAATGAAGCTGTTGCAAATTTTCCAAGATGTGGTCGGCCAAAGAAATTAAACGAAAAAAAAATCAAGCTAGGCAAGCAGAAAGGTACAAAAAACATTTCCTTACTCGTGGTGAAATTCAAACCGACCTCAGAGAAGCTGGGATTAATGTGAGCAAGGATACAATCAGTAGAGTTCTAAATCGTGCAGGTTTTGTATCAAGGTCCCATTATTGAAGCTTAAAAATGTCAGATCACGTTTGAATTATGTTAAAACATATGGGGAACACCCCCAATAATTTTGGAACAAGGTAATCTGGTCAGACGAAACAAAAATCGACATATTTGGAAGCATAGCAATTTCGTGTTTCAGCAGGACGATGATCCCAAGCATACTGCCAAACTAACCAAAGACTGGCTTAGAAATAACGGAATTGACGTTTTTATTTGGCCCAATCAGTCTCCAGACTTCAACCCAATTGAAAATTTGTGGAAAATGTTAAAGATCAATGTTCACAGGAGGAATCAACGAAATATTCAACAACTAAAACAGTTCTGCAAAGAAGAATGGCGAACTATACCTGCATATCTTTGCAAAAACATGTGTGCAACTATAGAAAGCGATTGGAAGCTGTTGAACGCAATAAAGGCTATGCAACCAAATATTAAATCAATGTATCCAATACTTTTGCGTTAGTTGATTTATATTTTCCTTTAATATAAACTTTCTAAACTTTAATTTTATAATTATTACCCCAAATATTAGTTAGAATAGCAATAGGAATATACTGACCAAATTCTAGGTTAAAATCTTGAACCTTAATTAAAGTTATGAAGAAAAATGTAATGTATCCAATACTTTTGCGTGGTACTGTATATATATATATATATATATATATATATATATATATATATATATATATATATATAGTGCGTTTCTTAGAGATTTAGTTACTACAAACCTAGATTCTTTTGAACTCTATGCTTTTTAGTTGACTATTGCTAATAACTTTGTGTTTTGACAGCAGTCGTTTATCCTTTATTTTTTTTTTACTAATACCCGCCGTTTGTTTTTAGCGAAACTCATTGGCAATAAACCTCTTCAGTATCCGAGTATTCTCCGTGCCATTATCAAAAGAATATTAATGGTGCATTCTGCCCTCGATCTGATCATTTTTGTTTGTCTCGGTATGAGCATTTATTGTGGAATTAGTCTATGTTGCTGCCATTTTTTTGTGAATGAGCGATTATGTAATTTTCTCATCTATTTTTGTAGTTTTAGTTACATTTATTTCGAGTTTACCTCCATATATAATATATTGATTGCAGAAATTCCCCTCTGAACTAAAGTACTGTAGGTTTGCAACAACAGGTTCCACATACATATTAATTATGTCAAAATTATTAGCCATTATATAACTTTAGAACGGCATTTTAGACACATTTAGTCGTTATAATAAAATACTACATTGCATCCTAGGAACAATACCATCACAACAGCACTAACTTTTGAAGAAGTAGTTCCCATTTTTTCCGTCTAAATATCAAGTCCTCCTTTCACATATTATCTTATGTACTTTAGAACGGCATTTTAGACACATTTAGTCGCTATAATAAAATGTTACATTGCATCCTAGGAACAGCACGATCACAGTCGCATCATCTTTAGTCCTCGTACCGCCATAAGTTAACATCGGGATATACATATAGAGATATTGTGCTTTCACTCCTCGTAACTTGATCATAAACTCATAGACATACCATAATCTTCCCCATTTCTTCTTCATAAATAATAATGGATCCCTTGACAAAATCCGCTATTTCTGATTGGCTGAGTGCTGAACATCCTCAGATTCATGAATATGAGTCTTTTGGATAAACGGACGCTTCCTAACATTCAAACATAGCGTCTCTTCTCCACATGTTCTTAAGCAAAAGTTTCTATTTATTTTATATTAAATACATCGTAGGTGTATACTTTTCTTATGCACTCATATCAGTATCGTATTAATAATTTATTACAGTCGTATTTTTGTTTTAGTGTCTGTATGTTTGTGTGTGTGTACGACTTACTAAAATTCTTTTTTATGCTAAATACTTATTTTTCGATTAAATAAATCGTAGATGCTGAAGCATCATTTTAAAACAATCTTAGAAGTATGTCCGACTGTCTAGGGAATCTCACAGTTTTGGCCCCATACATGACGTCATACATGACGTCATTTGTTGTAACGTAATCTGATATGATATAATATGGTATGACGTCATGCATGTCGGCATCAGTTATAACGTCATCTGCTATATTATCATCTACTATGACGTCGTCTAGTATCATAGCATATATATATTGTACGTATATATGCTATGACGTCATTGTAAACAAACAAACGAACAAGCCAACAGACAAACAAAAATACAGGAATACGGATTTATTATAATAGATACATTGATTGATAATATTTTCTACGGAATTGAGTTTCAAATAGCCTCTGACAACCAAGTTCAGCTTCTGGCCTTTTCGTGTGGTTTGGCTACAAAACCCGGCGAAACTGTTCATAATTATGGGAAAAGGGGCGCTTTTAAACCAATCACTTTGGGCAGGTAGGGCTCACCAACTTTAGATGGTAGCTCACATAGGAGAAGGCAACTGATTCAAAACCTCAGCTGCCTTTCAGGGTTACCCCATCCAGAGAAATGCTAAGAGAGTAAACCCCAACAGGAAACCAGGAGACGGAATCTCTAATGCGTTACATTGTCATCACCGGAAACTCATGCATCGCAGTTAGAATAAAACCGTATCGACTGTCTTTCCCTTGGATCCTCTTGATTCGTGGAGCTGAGAGGAGGGGTCTTCTGCACGGGCAATAGCTATTTTTCCATTTTACTCTGCCCAAGCTATGTAGCTTCCATGCTACACAATCCTCTTCTGGGACGGTCGGTTACCAAAAAATTGAGTGATTTATTTCACTGAAGTGTTCAGCCGAAATAAACACACTAGCAGAAAAGAATACCCATTTAACTCTCATAGTTAACCTAATGTTTCCCACTAGACGTTTACTATCACGACGCGTACAAGCTAGAGCATCGTAACACGTAATCACTCAATCAAATGACAAATAATTACCAACTGAATGTTATCGCTGAACTGCTCGATTTGTTTAATTCAAAAGATGATTGACGTAACTTGTTTGTAATGGACGAATAGACACAAGTTACCTTTTATTCCAATATCAGTTAGTTTATCTAAAGGTCTGCATCACATAGAAGAACGAATAAAAAAAAAGTATAAACTTGATCCCATAGGAACGTAGATGGCGTGATCATCTCTAAGTATAATAAACGAATTATAATATTTTTCATTTCTCTTTTATGAAAGATTATCTATATCTACAATCAAAAGACTTAAACAAAAGATGCTTTCATTTATTTTTCCTTACATTTTTAATAGACGAGGGACGACTCTATTATTTCCTTTATATTGTAATGGTGCTCTTACTTTCCCGGTGACTCATAAAATCTAATATGTAAAATATATATATGTGGTACAACTACACGATGTTAATGATAATGTCATAAGTAATTTGTGTCTATCTGTTCGCTTTCGAATGAGTGACATAATGTTTTTTTATCTAATGTATAAGCACACACTTATCTGTCTTTCCCTATATTATGATCATGCACTAGAAGCAGAGCTGTCACGGGAAGAATAAGTAGAGAAAAGGTGTAAAGCAAAAGGGCAGCACTTGATCGAGAAAAGGAAGCGATCGGACGTTTTTTGACTATTAGGCGGAGTGGGTGAAAAAGCTGAAAGGCACGCACCGACAAAGAAACGTGCGTAAAAATATGTCTTAACAGGCATGTTCGGCGTCTGCGTGATATTTTGAAACACAGAGAAATGCGTAGTTGAAAATTACTGGAATAAATGCTTTTTCGGATTCACCTAGAAAAATGCTGAGTCTTATCTTGTAAAAACCGTTAATCAAAATTACATATGTGAGCCCTTACCATTGTTTTATCATAACTCTATTTGCATAGAGTTATAATACGAGGGACAGTCAAAAATTAATGGCTCCAATGTTTATTCCGCCAGAATACATCAGAGAGGATTGCACATTACATAGTAATGATCACCGAACTTATGCATTCCATACCTTAAAATTTAATCTCTCTGTTGCAGATATTGACAGCGTGAGATCATAAAAACAACTTCTGTCAAAGGTGTGCATCAGAAGCAGAGATGTGTCATTGAATTTTTGGCGAAAGGCCATTGAGAATATTAGTGACTATATAGAAAAATAAATTCTGAGTATACAAACAGTCGCTCAATTTAATCGTACAAATTTCATCTTCGTAACTCTTCAACTTTTTTAGTTAAATGTATAGGAGGCTTTACCTTTGGAACAACGTTCGTGTTGCAAAGCGCACTCAAGGCGCTCATGCACAGCTAACGTCCATCGCTGGCAAAAGTTCACTTAGAATGGTGGTGACTACGCAGAAAAATAAATTGTGGATCACAAAAGGTCACTCATTTTAATGGTGTCCCTCACGTTTTCGTAGATCTTTAACTTAATAAAGAATGAAAAATAAGAGGATTTACTTTTAAAACATCTTACATATGTGCATATGTGTATGAGGATTCACTCTTAAACTGAATAGCGATGGTTATGAATTTTGAAACATAACTAG
The DNA here is from genome assembly GCF_053919585.1 of Euprymna scolopes. Lineage (NCBI taxonomy): Eukaryota > Metazoa > Mollusca > Cephalopoda > Sepiida > Sepiolidae > Euprymna > Euprymna scolopes. Next base: position 66,239,793 of record NC_136500.1, read on the forward strand.
CAAGCTTTAAGAGTATGTAATTCATTAAATTTGGTTTTATTTAAAGGCGATTCCGAGGGAGTGAAAGCCTTTCAGGAAAAAATCCAGATATCGCCCAGTTTTGTGAAATTTTATAATCGTTATTTGACATCAATTATTCTTCAAACGTCAGCTTCTGTCTATATCGTGAAATGTTTGCACAGCATGTATTTTGAGAATTTAGATATTTCAGATTTGCATTAAATTTCATTAACCATTAGTTGACAACAATTAAGCAAGGTTCACTCGAACTCAATTCGTTACACTTAAAATTCTGTAATGATTTTTGGTAAAAATTACATTAAGGATTCAAGAGATAAGATTTAATAGCATAAAATATTAATTATAATCGTCGTAAGAAGACAGAAATGTGGTGAAAATATATTAGTTTACTTACAGATACAAGAATAGCATGATGTAATAATAATCACCTGGTTTTGTGTAAAGAAGCGGTGCGCTCTTATTGTAACAAGGCGTCGAAGACAGAAATCAGCAGCGGCCATAGGATAGCTGACTAACAAATGTATTAGATGCAGTAGCCTTTTTAGTGATATGCAAATTAAACAAGTGTGCACGCGATGATGTCACGGGCAGAATAAGTAGAGAAAAAGTAAAAGGGAAAGGGCAGCACTCGATCGAGCAAAGGGAGCAATAGGACGTGTTTTGACTATAATGCAGTGGGGGCGAAAAAGCTGAAAGGCACGCACTGACAAAGACACATGCGTAAAAAAATGTCTCAACAGGCATGTTCGATGCGTCCGTGATATTTTGAAACACAAAGAAATGCGTTGTTGGAAATTATTGGAATTACTTGGATTCACCTAGAAAAATGCTGAGTCTTATTCGTATTTTTATGTCCTTCCGTGTTTGTTTGTTCCTGCGACGGTACCAGACAACGTGTGGACCCGAGTGGTTGAAATATAACGACCACGTTACATATAATTATTTTTGTTGCCGTAATCACGATTTTTAAAAAAAGGGTCAAAATGAGGAAAAAAAATCACTGAGAATGGTGATGACTACATAAGAAAATAAATTTTGGAGCACAAAAGGTCGCTCGTTTTAACGGTACTACTCCCGTATGTATGGCTTTTTAACATTTTGAATAAAAAACAGGAGGCTTTACTTTTGAACGACCTACGTATGAGCATGTGTTTATGTATTTCTATGCATAGGATTCACCCTTAAACTGATTAAGCGATAATTATAGGTTTATAAACATAGCTAGTAAGCTTCAGAGTATGTAATTAATTATAGATATTTCAGATTTTCATTCAAACATAGTTGACAGCAAATAATCAAGATTCATTCCAATTTAATTCTTTCTTAAAACCATATTAGATGTGATGTTAGATATTTTCTACGATCAATATCCTGTAAAAAACGTTAATCAAAATTAGATTAAGGATTCAAGAGCAATAATTTAGTAGCATAAAATGTTAATTATAACCGTCGTAAGAAGAGAAAATTATGGTGAAAATATACTGTTATAATTATAGATACGAGAATAGAACTATGTAACAAGGATCACCTGATTTTGAGTGACTCATGTTTACAGATTTTCTCAAAATGATTGTCGACAGCAAACTGTAAAATAAACACTGATTGTATTTTATGATGATTATATAATACCGAAATATTATACCGAATTTTTACCCCAAATAGAAAAAATGTTCTAACCATAAAACAATAGAAGCAAAGCTTCTTTCTTAGAAGTGCACGACCGTGGAACTCTCTTCCGTTTGCCTGTTTCCCACCTGACTACAACTTGGATGTCTTCAAGTCCAACATAAACAAATTCCTGATGTACCGCCTCCTTAAGTAAGAAACTTTATCAAATCTCCAATAATAACGATTACTACAATAATATCCCATTGATTACTGTACACGCAATAACCCGTATCCCCGAGTGGCTCCTTGATAAGTGGTGCCCTCCATGCCCCCCCCCCCAAAAAAAAAAACCATAAACTCTTTTCTAAACAGCTTTCACCATTGGTACATTTCTATTACTTTTGAAATATTTTTGAGGTTAAACTTCTGACATTTCTTAAAGTGTGACGATATATAATCATTTTGTCCTTAGATAGGTAACCTTATATAATTAAGATTCACAGTATTTGGATTCTTCGGACTACTGTTCTCATATTAAAAGTTTAACTTACGTAACGTTTCGGTCGATGTAACCGCCGGCTATATTGTCGAACTCGAGAATATTTATTTCCAACTCAGAAATCGGCTCGTAATTTTGAACGGAACCCTTTACTTAATTCACAAAGGTAGCATGCTCTCATTCCTTTAGCTATGACCGAGTAAAAACATTAATTAGTTTGCAATTGTATTTTTGCGATGGCCGCACTAAGGATTGCACCTCTAATCGCCAAGATTTTACTTTTAAAACTGAATTTTTGCAAGTACTGGAAACGTTTTTTATTCACTGCCCTATGGGACCTTGGGAAAATTCTGATACGAATTATTTATGGGACCATAAACCTATTTTTGTTTCGAGATGTAAATATCACTATTTATTTTTTTTACATATTACTGCATACATGTATCTCTATATATATATTCCTAACTACTTTATTACTATATATCAATTTGTTATCTGTTAAGCATAATTAACGGCTCCCATATGTTGTTACATTCTATACTAGGTCTGCTTAGTGGTTGATCATCACTCAGCATATGCGCTATATCTTCCAATTGTCTCACTCCCTACCGTTCGTCTTGGTCTAGACGGTTGGAGATTACGTCGATCAAAACGTTGTGCAAATAAGACTCAATATGCAAACAGTTTGATCGAAGAATTCAAATAATATGATTAATCAATCATTATCTGAACTCCCAGAACCGTAATACAATTAGGAGTTTTATATGACGTGAGAGAAAAGAACATTAACCTTTCCCTGAATGCAATATTACGGTTGATATGGAACGATCTTTCTCTTTTACTTTGAAAATAGTCTCTGATAAAGACTTGAATTTAAAAGTCACATGAGCCCCCTCCTCTAACATCCAGCTTGAGTGAAGCCCGGCATATATTAATGATGATTAGGGCTATGAAAACAGCATATTGTTTTCATTGTTCTGACTCTCGAGTATATATCCGACACAGTTAGACACAATAAATCAACCGAGAACCATATCACTCTACTTAAAAAAAAACATATAAGATATCAATGGATATATACCTGAGAATCAAAACAAGGAAAAGAATATGCTGTTGTCATAGCTCTAATGGTGTTATAAAATTCTTACCAGAAAGATAAAACTAAAACTATGAATTATAAAATGGAGTTGTTGTTAATTTCTTTTTTACGATAAACAATTGTTTAGTTTGCAGACGCAATTGAATTGCATTTAATAAACTGATAGCGCAGTGTTTTATTTAAGTGAACTTAAAAAGAATTTTTTCATTAAAAATGTCTAGACATTTTGATTAATTTTTATATAAAGAGCAAAATTCTCGTTTCTTCTGTCCATTATTTTATTCTTCTATATTAGCTTCGTGGATATTTCGAATTTTAATGGACGCAAACTCATAAAACATGCTTTTATGATATCTTAGACTTACAGCAATTTAATTCTTATCTTTTTCTGTTAAAATATTTCCACCAAAAAAATTCAGTTAGTTTCATTAGATATTTAACTTTACTTTCAGATTTCTGAGAATTAAAATCCGGACATGACTTATGAAATGACCTGATATCTTTCTCTCAATATCTCAATCTCTCTCCCTATCTCTTTCTTTCTCCCTCACACACACACACACACACACACACACACACACACACACACACACACATATATATATATATGAGTAGGTAATCATTTTTGTGTGTAGTATTGTGATGAACTTTGAAGGATAGTTTATTATAGGATTTTATAATGAGCATGTCTAGAAACGGTAATGAGTGATTTAATTTTTCTTCCTGAAAACACGCAAATAGATAACATTAAAGACAAATAAGACTCAGTCGAACCCTCAATAAAGTTTAGCTATGAAACAGAAAACAATCACTCATTACCTTTTCTAGACATATTATAAAATCAAATAATAAATTATCTTTCAAAGTTCACCGCAAAACTAAACTATATATATATATATATATATATATATATATATATATATATATATATATATATATATACAAACACAATAATCTCCCCTTTTTATATATGCTGAAGCTACAGTACCCGCACTTGCGATGGTGATATTTAGATAAAACTTCTTTAAAAATCTCATTTTCGGGCCTGGGCCCAGCACGTTCATCACAAATACAGTTCGTATTCGATCTGTGTTTATATAATATACAGCGTATTTTCTTTTCTTTCATTATATAGACTTTATACTTTATATTTACTGATTTTATATCTGTGTCTTAACGATTATACGATCAAGATATTTCCGGGAATTACAAAACCTTTTCGCGCGACTGTTTGCTATTACGGACCCATCATTAAATCGAGTATTCAGACTATTAATATAAAAGTCTAAGACGCTGCCTCTTAATGCAGCACACAAGATAAATATTCACCGCATAAATAAATAGCTGCGCATGACGTCATCATCATGTTACACACCGTGTTTATTGGAGTAGCAGAAACGAATATAGTTGTGTTTCATTTTTCTCGTGGCATTAGTTTTGTGGAGGTGTTGTCTATCTCTTGTTCTCTTTCGCTTAAGCAGTAGTCGTTATCGTTGTGTCGTAGAATTAAAACGCAGTTATAACTTTAAAGATTTAATAATTGTTCCGTGTAGATTTCTTCCACACCATTAGCACTGTACTGTATTAATGTTTCCCGAAAACCGTCACCCATAGAAGAAAGGCAACGAAGCTTCGAATTCCACGGATAAAACTACAGGAAACATGCGCACACTTATTTTTTTTGCCACTCAATATCTTCTCATGTCAATACCGGAGGGCTGTTTATTATGCCACAACATATATGCTAACTTAAGAGTCTATGATTACGTATATTGAATAATAGTCGAGCGACACCGGAATAAACAAGAATGAAAAGTAAAGTAACAGAAACTACCTGGTGATGCCAAGTTCCCAGAAAAAGAGTAATCGTGAGAAAATAGTCCAGATTCTAACCTGGGACGTAGACGAGGCATTAATAGTAAAAAATAGGAAAATAAGGTCAAAGTTATCTAATGGTAAGAAAACAAATGGTTTCGGGTCAGTTGGGCGTACACACACGGGAAGCAGAGTGTTACATTATTCAACAACGCATGCTACGCATCATTCTGTCGCAGCACTCCCATCACAATCTGCCAAATGTGACAAGTCACGTGCCGATTGTAAAAAAAGTTTGTTTTTATAGATAAAATAATTTGTTATTTATTTGATAAAACATCATATTCCGGACACGCGTTTGATGTCATTAAAGTACAGTGGAATGGAAATAGAGGAGATTGAAAAAAAACAATCGATAAAAAACAAGTATACGTTCGTATGTATCGGAAAATGCAGAGCTGACCTTTATATTTACATTAGCAAGGCTACCCGGCGTTGCCCGGTCGTAGAATACGCTTAAGTATGATATTTTGATTAATGCATATCTCGTATTAGTATTATATAATAATGGACACGATATGTAGTAATGATTCCAAAGGTTAAACAAAATGACTCGTGCGCCATCACCGAGAATCGAAACCAAAACGTTTAGCTTTCGATTTACTTTTTCCTTTGACGTTAACGAGTGTACTATAAAGACATATTTATCGCAAGGCTAAAAATTAAAACATAAACTAATAGTTATTACATCATACATGTATATTCGTAACGCCGTCTTTCTGCCAACATCTGGAATACTCCATTTTTTTTTAATTGTCACTCTTTTGCATTGATTTTCCCCCGCTTAAACCTAAATATAAAGTTTCGAATTGGGTTCGAATACCCTATATATGAAGTTCCATCTTTGGAGACTAAAAACTGACATAGCAATTTTGTAGGCAATTGTTTTTTAAACAAAAATATATACGCATGCATAAATATATATAGAAAGAGTTTTGTGTTTACTATAAGCTTTTTAAGCAAATATTACGCAAGTATAAATCATGTAGAATCTCTGCATGAATATAATTACACGTATTAGTTAACTAAAGAAGATCATCCTTACCGAAAAAAAACTAACAGGGAATTAATAAAAATGAACGTTTAAAAAATATGAAAATTAGCTTAATCTTTTGTAGATTAATGCAATTCCACGATCCATATATAACAACGTTCTATTTTCTTTTTAAATAAATAGAAAAAAACGGTTTTTAATATGAATATCAATACACAAAAAATAAAATAAAATAAAATTTATAGGAGTATAGGAAATAGATTGTGAGATAACGCGCGTTATCAAATAGACAGAACTTGGTGCCGTTTTGATCAATTATTGTAGCGTCAGAAAAAAGAGTTAAGTGACTTTCCAGTTTATTCTGTATTTTTGCTCTTGAAATAATAAGAAGTATTTGTATATACATGTAGAAAGCAAAAGAAATAAAACTTACTCAAATTTAGATAAAAATTGTTTAATATATTTATTGTTTCGATTCTATTTCGATTTTGGGATTTTTTTTTCTACTTTCGACTGTTTGCACACTTATCTAATATATAAAAGCCTATATGTCTGTCTGTCTCCATATTTTCAAACTGAACGTCTTTGGAAACTAAAACCCACAGAGCGGCGTTAGCGACCTCAAATTTTTGGACTTTGTACGTACCGTTCTTTTATGGGTCTTTAACTGGTTTTATAGTTTTTAATTGAACTTTGTACGTACCGTTCTTTTATGGGTTTTTAACTGGTTATATAGTTTTTAATTGAACTTTGTACGTACCGTTCTTTTATGGGTTTTTAACTGGTTATATAGTTTTTAATTGAACTTTGTACGTACCGTTCTTTTATGGGTTTTTAACTGGTTATATAGTTTTTAATAGAACTTTGTACGTACCGTTCTTTTATGGGTTTTAACTGGTTATATAGTTTTTAATTGAACTTTGTACGTACCGTTCTTTTATGGGTTTTTAACTGGTTATATAGTTTTTAATTGAACTTTGTACGTACCGTTCTTTTATGGGTTTTTAACTGGTTATATAGTTTTTAATAGAACTTTGTACGTACCGTTCTTTTATGGGTTTTAACTGGTTATATAGTTTTTAATTGAACTTTGTACGTACCGTTCTTTTATGGGTTTTTAACTGGTTATATAGTTTTTAATTGAACTTTGTACGTACCGTTCTTTTATGGGTTTTAACTGGTTATATAGTTTTTAATTGAACTTTGTACGTACCGTTCTTTTATGGGTTTTTAACTGGTTATATAGTTTTTAATTGAACTTTGTACGTACCGTTCTTTTATGGGTTTTTAACTGGTTATATAGTTTTTAATTGAACTTTGTACGTACCGTTCTTTTATGGGTTTTTAACTGGTTATATAGTTTTTAATTGAGCTTTGTACGTACCGTTCTTTTATGGGTTTTAACTGGTTATATAGTTTTTAATTGAACTTTGTACGTACCGTTTTTTTATGGGTTTTTAACTGGTTTTATAGTTTTTAAGGGAGAAAAAATAGGTAAAAATTGGAAAAATCCTAAAAATTTTTGTGCATTCATCTTAGTTATTTTTAATTTTGATTTTTAATCTGTTTATATGAGTGTCACGTTGGTACAGAGATAACGTCACCAGCTTTGAATGCCACGGATTCGGTTTCGATACTAGTTGATGGCACCCAAATGCTTTTCTTAATCTTGAAATAACGACTCTTTTATAATACATACAAAACTTAGATAAATTAAAATATCATAGTTAAGCGTATTTTGCATCCGGGCAAAGCCGAACACCAGCTAGTTTAAAAATACTGTGTTAAAACTATAATGGCGTACGTTTCTTTTTTTTTGCGATTTCATACAGAGTATGATTTCAGAATTAAAAAAATAAAGCTTGTTCAGTGGCGAACACGCTTAGGAGCGAATCACTTTTAAAGAACATTAAACCATTGGTGCCTAAAGAAAATAGGGGATATAGGGTGTGGCTTGGCGACATACAGAGGTATTTTAAAGTAGTACGGGTTGCAGATGAAGACAAATTTCAAGCTTTTCTGACCCCGGTTGATGAATTTGTTCAAAGATGTATGTTAAACAATGTATGTTTAACTTAGAAAGAATTGAAAGCATAATTAGAAGAATTTTATGGGGTTGTGGCAAATCTAAATACGCATATAGTCGAATTAATTAACATAAAACAGAGGAATTCAGGACTATATGCAGAGGATAGTACGGCTAGCAGAGGGCTCATACAGAGGAATAAATGCAGGGAATGAAGTAGTTAGTAAACAAATACTAGGATGTTTTTTTAGATGTCGTCAGAGATCGAGTCGTTAAAATGACGGTAATTACAGACGCAATGCAAGATATCCAGACAGTCTATTAGAAAGTCTTAATCGGGGTAAAATGGAAAATCCGGCTTGATGTAAGCCAGGAATATGAAGACGAACCCATGGATGTTCGTCAGTCTAAACTCGGATTCAAGTTGACGCATTTGGTCTAGTCAGATTCCCAAAATACGAGGATGGGCGAAAGAGGGGGAAAGGGAATGGTAAGTAAAGGGTTAGTACATGAAACTCGGGAGAGGGAAAGAATGAAGCAAGTTATTAGGTATTATTATTGTGGCGAAGAAAGGTTACACATACAGATTCTGTAGACAACATTTTTAGTTTTAAACTCTACTAGCAGGGCGATCCGACGTTATCCGGGATTGAATAATGATCAACGAATTTTTCACACTCACATATTGTTATTGTCATCAAAATCAGTGAAATAGACCATCCTTCCACTCGAATCGATGTCTGCTATAGTTAGAAATCTATCGGGATTGCAATGGATGAAGGTCAACATTCCTCCTCACAGCGTCTTAGTTCACAATGTATTGTATTATAGATTGCACTGTAGAGAATCCACTATTGATTTTATAAAAAGTATTTTCATATAGAATCTCTTGAATTAAAGTTTAAAATCTAAAAGTCAAATATCATTAGTAAGCCAGTAATATCTTATTATAGCATAGTAAAAGTTCTCTCATTAAGTGCTAATAACTATTTGTCATTTTATCATTAGTTCCAGCAATGGAAGGTTAAGTTAAAATAAAACAAAAGAATCGGTTATGCCGTCGAAAATAGGCACTGATTTTTCCAATTACGATATCGATTCCGATAGCCCCAAAAGTTCCAATTTTTCAGATTCCCGATTCCGACTCCGACTAATCGTCTCACACGTAAACATTAATTTCAAACGTGGCTGGTATTACTGCTTGTGCAATGATAATGGCTTAAACTTCAATTCAAAATTAAAAGTCAACTATCATTGTTGAATTGTCCTTTAAACAGAAACATTAATTCCGATCACGCTCCTGTCATACTCAAGAAGCTACTGTTGAATTTATCTGTCGAGTCTTACAGCGCATTTAGCAATGGAATTTCTCAAAAACTTGTTAGACTGTGTTAACTTTTGTTAAAATTGACTGTTTTTTTATCGGATTATTTCGATTATCGATTATAAATACTTATCGAAGACATTCCGATACAAAATCTATCTAAGAACACTGCCAGTGACATAAAGTACCTTCGTGTAAAATTTAAAAAAATCGGCCCAGCCATCTTTGAGTCCATAGGGAATGAACTCGCACGCACACACACACACACACACACACACACACACACACACACACACACACACAGTTCATTTTATATAATAGTAGACGATACTCTGTACTCTAAGTAAAGGACGCATCGGAGGTAGAGGATTACGAACTCGTTCTTGAAAGGAGATTCAACCTATTAAGAATAACATTTAATACTATGTCTAGTCAAGCTATGTATATGTTTGAGATAATAATCATTATTCATTCCATATATTCTTCATTTTTAAAACATAACTCGAAAACATTTTATGATATAAGAAGCATGTCACACTGACACTATACAATAAATAAAATTAAATAAACACGTAGAAAAATGCAAGGTGCAAATTTAATCAGGAAAATACGATGCACTAATCAAATGGAAATTCAATATCTCCAATTCACACGCACGCGATGTGGATCTCTACATTCGACACAAAAGTTTGTATGATATAAAACAATCTGTCAAAGGTTTTTCTTGTTTTGGTTTGTGTTTCCAAGGCAGAACGAAGTGAGGGAAAATGAACTTGCCCAGAATACACTGCTAACGAAAACCGGAAATTATATTTTTTATTTATTTGTTTTTGGTAAGAATAGGATATATAATAAACGGTTCAAACTAAAACAGAAAAAAAAAAAAAAATTCACGCCAAGTGATAAGTCAATGACGTCATCTATTATCATACTAATGAGTTAATCAACGTTTTTTTTTACCTTTTAGTGAAATTATATCCAGATTTTAATCTTCGTAAAAATGAGATAACAATATTCCAAAACTGTTCTTATGGGAGAAATTATTTTATCCCTGTATACTCTTAGTGACTTATAAACCGTAATAAAGTATAATTCATACTTACACCAAGCATTAATTAATTGATTGTTACAATTACTGTTGATTTACAAAAGTAAAACATTTGAGTTGTGTTGCCCTGTTTATTGTATGTGGTTTCCTTGGTATACATCCTAATTGAGTCTCGGGTTGTTGTGTATAGACTACCAATTGCGATAAAGTACGTTTTTAAAATTTTTGTTTTAGCCTATGCAACCACATTTTATAAAGCAAAGTGAATACAACACGGCATTGTTATGCAGAATGAGAAATACCGTTGATGACCAATTAAGATCTACAGTTCTGGACTTTTTAGATGAGGGATGATTGTTTATATTATTATTTTGATCGGACTAGTGTTCTCATCTTATTATCTTGTTATTTGTCTAACGTTGAAGTTGGTGTAGCTTTCGACTATCGTCAAGCATATTGGTCGTTATCTTGGAAAAGAAAAGAGAAAAGTTACTGGCTCTGTATATGGAAACCACGGCCAAAAAAACAAAAACAAACAAAAACAAAACAACCCCAAGAATACGAAACCACCTACGGAGCTAGTAACGTTCCTCCTTCCTTTTCGAAGATAACAACAAACATGCATGACGAAGTGCGAAGACTACTCCGACCGAAAAGTTGCACAAGTAACACTCATGATGAAGAGAATAGCCCAATAAAGACAAGTAATATAAATTAAGATCTAGTTGAGAACATAAATAAATCTACAATGAAAAAAAGTATTTACACTGTAAATTATAAGTGAATACGAAAACTTGGCGAAAGATAATCAAAGGTATCGATTTATGAAGCATTGGACTTAAAATAAATACTCATCACATTCCAGAGCATGTAATGTGGCAAGCTCGGATATCACAGGGAATAGCATAGCCAACAACATTACATTTAATAAAATGACTCTCAACATTAACTTGATGTGATGGTAGAAATTTATCGTACGATGAAATAATTAAAAATAAATAATTGTTATAATTAAAAAGAAATAATTGTTATAATGAAAAAGAAATAATTGTTATAATTAAAAGGAAATAATTGTTATAATTATAAAGAAATAATTGTTATAATTAAAAAGAAATAGTTGTTATAATTAAAAAGAAATAATTGTTATAATGAAAAAGAAATAATTGTTATAATTATAAAGAAATAATTGTTATAATTCAAAAGAAATAATTGTTATAATTATAAAGAAATAATTGTTATAATTAAAAAGAAATAATTGCCATAATAAAAAAGAAATAATTGTTATAATTATAAAGAAATAATTGTTATAATTAAAAAGAAATAATTGTTATAATTAAAAAAAAATAATTGCTATAATTATAAAGAAATAATTGCTATAATTAAAAAGAAATAATTGTTATAATTATAAAGAAATAATTGCTATAATTATAAAGAAATAATTGTTATTATTATAAAGAAATAATTGTTATAATTAAAAAGAAATAATTGTTATAATTATAAAGAAATAATTTTAATAATTCAAAAGAAATAATTTTTTTAATTATAAAGAAATAATTGTTATAATTAAAAAGAAATAATTGTCATAATTAAAAAGAAATAATTGTTATAATTAAAAAGAAATAATTGTTATACTTATAAAGAAATAATTGTTATAATTAAAAAGAAATAATTGTCATAATATAAAAGAAATAATTGTTTTAATTAAAAAGAAATAATTGTTATAATTAAAAAAAATAATTTGAAATCTGATTTTAACTAGTTTTGCCAATTTTGCTACAATTACCAATTCGGTTCTAAATTCCCGATTCCGATATAATTATCGATTCTGATTCAGATTTATTTTTAATTCATACGCTGTTTTTTTTTATTTTTTATTCACGGATTACCACAAAAGAAACCATATAATATGTGGAAATATTTTCGCAAACGCAACACTACACTTGTAAGAGTAGTATCTATATCTGTGTAATGTCTAGTTTAAACTCAACAACCATTTATCATTTTATCATTAGTTCAAGCAATGGAAGGTTAAGTTAAAATAAAACAATTAAAATAATCGTTTATGCCGTGTAATTTTACGATATGGAATGGTTAATTGTAGCCATAGACCGATTCATACCATCAAAAATTCCAACAAAAACCTAACAGCCAGCCATGGTTCTCCTCAGAATGTGCTGCTGCCATCGCCAACAGAAATCACTTTTTCCATAGCTACCAACGTAATAGATGCACTGAGACTAAAGATGCTTTCAGGAACGCCAGAAACCACTGTAAAAGAGTAATAAAAAATGCAAGGGAGCTATATGCCCAGTCTGTTAAATCCAAAGTAGCTGATCATCGGCTTGGTTCCCACCAGTTTTGGCAAATAACAAATAGGATCCTGAACAGAAGTGTGCGTTCTATCCCAACCATTATCAACGGACCAGATGTTATCTCGTCAGCTTCAAACTATTTGCCAAGAACTTTGAAGCTAATTCTACCCTATGCGACGAAGGCCATCAACTCCTCATATTTCCTCCTATAACACAGAACGCGCTAGGTAACATACAAATATCTGTGCATGAGGTCGCCTAGCTAATCAAGAACCTTGATTCCAGTAAAGCAACTGGCCCTGACGGCATCTCAAGTATAGTGTTAAAAAAGCTTCAACGAGAACTTGTTCCCATACTTACAAAACTGTTTAAGCGTTGCCCTAGGGAGAAGTGCTTTCTAACACCCTGGAAAACCTCACCAGTATGCCTTGACAGAGTACAAAATAGATTTCGTGGCTTAATGGGGGATGCCCTTTTCTTTTCCCTGCGACCTCTCTCTACCACAGAAGAGACGTTGCAAGCCTATCTTTGTTTTATCGTTATTTCCATGGCAAGTGCTCGTCTGAATTCCAATCTCTGGTCCCCCCTCGCCAATCTTTTACGAAAAACACCCGTCTAGCTGAATCCACTGTGAAAAACTTTCCCTACTCTTTATCTATGCCTAAATCAAAACGTAGATTCCATGAACAAAGCTTCTTTTTATGAACTGCATGCATGCGGAACTCTGTTCCGTCTGCCTGCTTCCCACCTGACTACAACCTGGATATTTTCAAGTCCAACGTAAAAAAATTCCTGATAAACCGCCCACTTAAGTAGACACTTTATTAAATCTCAACACTAACGTACTGTACTTACAATAACCCTTATCCCTGAGTGGCTTCCGGGCCTTGATAATTGGTGACCACCTTGTAAAAATAAATAATAAAATATCGATTCCGATAGCCCAAAAGTTTCAATTTTTCAGATTCTCGATTCCGACACCGACTAATCGTCTTACACCAATTTAAACATCTGTTTGATCCCAACAAAATCTTGATGCATTTGCAGACATAAACATGCATTTTTCGTATATAAAGAGATAATATTGTCTTCCTGGCAAATACCTAGTTTTTGAGTGCATATATAATCAATATCTATATAATAATTTATATAAATACTAGCCGTCCCAAAAGAAGCTGATGGTTAAAATAAATTCATAACTTTCTTAATTTTTTATATTTTTCTTTTATTTTGTCAGATAATCTAGAGTAACCTTTCCAAGGTCATCAAAATTCGTTATACTATCGAGGAGTGGATATTTATCGTAAAGTCGTATTTTCGGTTGAATGAGTCAATATTAGAAACTCAAAGAGAATTTTGACGAAATTTCAACGCAAAGAAATTCCCCTACTTCCAATGCAATAAAAGCTATGGTGGCTCGATTTCATGAGCAAGGGTCTGTATGTGACCACCCTAAATCTGGTAGACCCCATACGGCAAGAGGTGATGAGAATCGTCAGAGATTAGCAAAGAGTGTGGGCGAAGACCCGCCCACATCAGTAAGAAGGAGATCAAGTCAAATTGGGGTCTCTCGATCATCTCTTCACAGAATGCTTCATGAAAGGGCAAATTTCCATATAAAATTCGATTGGTGCAGGAGCTTCAGCCAATGACTATGGACAATGCCCTGCAGAGAGCACAAGAGTGTGAAAATGAAAATGGTGGACATTTGAATAACATCATTTTTCATAACTAAAATTAGACCTTGTGAAAAACATACCCTAGATTAAGCTATCTAAATAAAATTAAAATAAGTAGACTATGATATTTTGCTATATCGTAAAAAATCATTGCGAGGCTCATCTTCCTACATATAAAAATTGGTAAGCATAACTTAAATATTGAGGAAGTTAATAATTGGTAAGCATAACTTAAATATTGAGGAAGTTAATAATTGGTAAGCATAACTTAAATATTGAGGAAGTTAATAATTGGTAAGCATAACTTAAATATTGAGGAAGTTAATAATTGGTAAGCATAACTTAAATATTGAGGAAGTTAATAATTGGTAAGCATAACTTAAATATTGAGGAAGTTAATAATTGGTAAGCATAACTTAAATATTGAGGAAGTTAATAATTGGTAAGCATAACTTAAATATTGAGGAAGTTAATAATTGGTAAGCATAACTTAAATATTGAGGAAGTTAATAATTGGTAAGCATAACTTAAATATTGAGGAAGTTAATAATTGGTAAGCATAACTTAAATATTGAGGAAGTTAATAATTGGTAAGCATAACTTAAATATTGAGGAAGTTAATAATTGGTAAGCATAACTTAAATATTGAGGAAGTTAATAATTGGTAAGCATAACTTAAATATTGAGGAAGTTAATAATTGGTAAGCATAACTTAAATATTGAGGAAGTTAATAATTGGTAAGCATAACTTAAATATTGAGGAAGTTAAAAATTGGTAAGCATAACTTAAATATTGAGGAAGTTAATAATTGGTAAGCATAACTTAAATATTGAGGAAGTTAATAATTGGTAAGCATAACTTAAATATTGAGGAAGTTAATAATTGGTAAGCATAACTTAAATATTGAGGAAGTTAATAATTGGTAAGCATAACTTAAATATTGAGGAAGTTAATAATTGGTAAGCATAACTTAAATATTGAGGAAGTTAAAAATTGGTAAGCATAACTTAAATATTGAGGAAGTTAATAATTGGTAAGCATAACTTAAATATTGAGGAAGTTAAAAATTGGTAAGCATAACTTAAATATTGAGGAAGTTAATAATTGGTAAGCATAACTTAAATATTGAGGAAGTTAATAATTGGTAAGCATAACTTAAATATGTAGGAAGTTAATAATTGGTAAGCATAACTTAAATATTGAGGAAGTTAAAAATTGGTAAGCATAACTTAAATATTGAGGAAGTTAATAATTGGTAAGCATAACTTAAATATTGAGGAAGTTAATAATTGGTAAGCATAACTTAAATATTGAGGAAGTTAATAATTGGTAAGCATAACTTAAATATTGAGGAAGTTAATAATTGGTAAGCATAACTTAAATATTGAGGAAGTTAATAATTGGTAAGCATAACTTAAATATTGAGGAAGTTAATAATTGGTAAGCATAACTTAAATATTGAGGAAGTTAATAATTGGTAAGCATAACTTAAATATTGAGGAAGTTAATAATTGGTAAGCATAACTTAAATATTGAGGAAGTTAATAATTGGTAAGCATAACTTAAATATTGAGGAAGTTAATAATTGGTAAGCATAACTTAAATATTGAGGAAGTTAAAAATTGGTAAGCATAACTTAAATATTGAGGAAGTTAATAATTGGTAAGCATAACTTAAATATTGAGGAAGTTAATAATTGGTAAGCATAACTTAAATATTGAGGAAGTTAAAAATTGGTAAGCATAACTTAAATATTGAGGAAGTTAATAATTGGTAAGCATAACTTAAATATTGAGGAAGTTAATAATTGGTAAGCATAACTTAAATATTGAGGAAGTTAATAATTGGTAAGCATAACTTAAATATTGAGGAAGTTAAAAATTGGTAAGCATAACTTAAATATTGAGGAAGTTAATAATTGGTAAGCATAACTTAAATATTGAGGAAGTTAATAATTGGTAAGCATAACTTAAATATTGAGGAAGTTAATAATTGGTAAGCATAACTTAAATATTGAGGAAGTTAATAATTGGTAAGCATAACTTAAATATTGAGGAAGTTAATAATTGGTAAGCATAACTTAAATATTGAGGAAGTTAATAATTGGTAAGCATAACTTAAATATTGAGGAAGTTAATAATTGGTAAGCATAACTTAAATATTGAGGAAGTTAATAATTGGTAAGCATAACTTAAATATTGAGGAAGTTAATAATTGGTAAGCATAACTTAAATATTGAGGAAGTTAATAATTGGTAAGCATAACTTAAATATTGAGGAAGTTAATAATTGGTAAGCATAACTTAAATATTGAGGAAGTTAATAATTGGTAAGCATAACTTAAATATTGAGGAAGTTAATAATTGGTAAGCATAACTTAAATATTGAGGAAGTTAATAATTGGTAAGCATAACTTAAATATTGAGGAAGTTAATAATTGGTAAGCATAACTTAAATATTGAGGAAGTTAATAATTGGTAAGCATAACTTAAATATTGAGGAAGTTAATAATTGGTAAGCATAACTTAAATATTGAGGAAGTTAATAATTGGTAAGCATAACTTAAATATTGAGGAAGTTAATAATTGGTAAGCATAACTTAAATATTGAGGAAGTTAATAATTGGTAAGCATAACTTAAATATTGAGGAAGTTAATAATTGGTAAGCATAACTTAAATATTGAGGAAGTTAATAATTGGTAAGCATAACTTAAATATTGAGGAAGTTAATAATTGGTAAGCATAACTTAAATATTGAGGAAGTTAATAATTGGTAAGCATAACTTAAATATTGAGGAAGTTAATAATTGGTAAGCATAACTTAAATATTGAGGAAGTTAAAAATTGGTAAGCATAACTTAAATATTGAGGAAGTTAATAATTGGTAAGCATAACTTAAATATTGAGGAAGTTAATAATTGGTAAGCATAACTTAAATATTGAGGAAGTTAATAATTGGTAAGCATAACTTAAATATTGAGGAAGTTAAGAATTGGTAAGCATAACTTAAATATTGAGGAAGTTAATAATTGGTAAGCATAACTTAAATATTGAGGAAGTTAATAATTGGTAAGCATAACTTAAATATTGAGGAAGTTAATAATTGGTAAGCATAACTTAAATATTGAGGAAGTTAATAATTGGTAAGCATAACTTAAATATTGAGGAAGTTAATAATTGGTAAGCATAACTTAAATATTGAGGAAGTTAATAATTGGTAAGCATAACTTAAATATTGAGGAAGTTAATAATTGGTAAGCATAACTTAAATATTGAGGAAGTTAATAATTGGTAAGCATAACTTAAATATTGAGGAAGTTAATAATTGGTAAGCATAACTTAAATATTGAGGAAGTTAATAATTGGTAAGCATAACTTAAATATTGAGGAAGTTAATAATTGGTAAGCATAACTTAAATATTGAGGAAGTTAATAATTGGTAAGCATAACTTAAATATTGAGGAAGTTAATAATTGGTAAGCATAACTTAAATATTGAGGAAGTTAATAATTGGTAAGCATAACTTAAATATTGAGGAAGTTAATAAAATTTAAAATCCGTCAACTTTTTGGTACACCCCGTATAAATACTAGCAGGGAAACGTTCGTCCTTTTTTATTGCTTCATCCCTTAATCAGATATTATGATTTTTATTATTGCTTTTTAATTTTATAATGTTCAAATAATATATAAAGTAAAACAGATTATAACGTTTGGTGTTCATCAACATAAGGGGCGAACGCAGACACCATACTTTTATTATAAACTACCTTTTACAAAGTAATATAACTATTGGTTTTCTATGTTATAAATTATACCGTCATATTCTCGAGCAAGCAGACTGACAGACAAACATAAATAACGCTTCTATAATAAAATAAAATAAAAATGTTTTATTACCCTAGTAAAGTTACTATCATACATGTATGTTATGGATAAGGTTTTCGTGAATTTAATTAAAAATCAAAAGGTGATGAAGCTCATTTATTGGCCATCTTGTTGACAATTTAATATCTCTCTTTACTAGTAGTTACTTGTGAACATCCGAGAGAGACACAGAGAGAGAGAGAGAGAGAGAGAGAGAGAGAGAGAGAGAGAGAGAGAGAGAGAGAGAGAGAGAGAGAGAGAGAGAGATTATATATAAAACAAAAAAACTTTATGTGTAAGCCATGTTTAGTTTCAGAACAGTTTAAGATAGTTCGTTGTTCTAAACAAGTCTTGAGATGGGACAGGTTTGCAGTAGACAGAACAGTTTCCGATGGTTCGTTGTTCTAAACAAGTTTTGAGAGGTGACTTGTTTGCAGTAGACAGTTCCACAGGGCAAAATATTCTTACCGTGTTGAGAGAGAAAAACATGTGAAATTGCTACGGAAAGGGTGTAATATTTATGGAGCAATTCTGGTTTTTATTGGGAGGTAGCAGAACGTGAATTAATTCGATTCGTCAGTTCCTAGCAGCAGCGTTTATAAATAGAATCGTCCGTTTGTGTGGGATCATACCCCATTATACTTCTTTTATGATGGGATGTCTCCTAGCGGCTTCGGCTGCAGGGAGACAGGGTAGTACCAGTCAAGGATTCGTCACTTGACACTCAGCCCAAAAGGTGAGGGGCCGGGAACCGGCACAGCACCTGTTGGACTAAGGTACACCGCCTGGGTAATACCTAGGATGTCCACCCTCCCAGCCCTTGCCACCGGGCTTTCCGGTGGGGCAAGTTTATTGCTTGCTGCCTGAGGCGCCCCGACCGGGGAATGCCGACGGGGTTACTCGGGCACTTTTTAAAATTGCAGGAGTGCCCCTCCTTTAGGGGAGCCTGCGGGTATCCCACTTTCCAGGCTTTGTGCCAAATATTGCCAATGTGGGCGGCAATTAAATAACTACCCCATAATACATCCAGTGTGATGGGATGTGTCTCCTAGCGGCTTCGGCTGCAGGGAGACAGGGTAGTACAAGTCAAGGATTCGTCACTTGACACTCAGCCCAACAGGTTAGGGGCCTGGAACCGGCCCAACACCTGTTGGACTGAGGTACACCGCCTGGGTAATACCTAGGAGATCAACCCTTCCAGGCCTTGCCACCGGGCTTTCCGGTGGGGCAAGTTTATTGCTTGCTGCCTGAGGCGCCCCGACCGGGGAATGCCGACGGGGTTACTCAGGCAATTTTTAACATTGCAGGAGTTCCCCTTCTTTAGGGGAGCCTGCGGGGTTTCCACTTTCCGGCCTTGTACCACATAATGCTGATGTGGGAAGCATTTATATATATACCCCATTCTTCGTCGTTAGGATAGGATGTGTCTCCTAGCGGCTTCGGCTGCAGAGAGACTGGGTAGTAGTACTCGTCAAGGATCCGTTCTTGACACTCAGCCTCACAGGTGAGAGGTCGGGAACCTAGGAGGTCCACCCTCCCTGACCTTGCCGCCGAACTTTCCGGTGGGGCAAGTTAATTGCTTGTCGCCTGAGGCGCCCCTACCGGGGAATGTCCACGGGGGTGCCAAGGCAATTTTTGATGAGGCAAGAGTGTCCCTCCTTTAGGGGAGCTTGCCTATTTCCACCTTCCGGCCTTGTGCCACATTTTGGTGTGGTGGACACCAAATAAATAGCTACCCCATTATAAATCCAAAATATTGTAACAGTGTGTATGTGTGTGTGCTATCCCTGTGGGCTCGGAAACGGTTGACCCGATTTAAAAAAAAAAATTCTGGGAGTGTTCTTACGTATTGTGTGTACAGAGTTTTTTTTATGTCAGGGGCGGGTTCGAAATGAATGTTTCTTTTAGAACACAATTGCACCATGATACTTAACTTTAATTCACGTGATTATGTAAAAATTATTTCATAAAAATAGCAGTTGGTACTTTGATAAGCCATAGGTTCGTTCGAAATGAATGTTTCTGTTTAAAGCACAGTTGAATCATGATACTTAAATTTTGCATTTTAAACTAGACATGCAGCCATTATTTAAGATAACTTTATGATATCAACAGTATATTATCTATACTTCCATATAGACTACAATGTATGGTGAACCAAGTCACTGCGAGGAGGCAGCTGAGTTTTCTCCAGGTTCATTGCAGTGGGTTCCCAAATAATGCAACCAATCAATCGATTTGATTGAAAAAATTGGCGATTTTATCGATGGCGGTGACAATAAAAATATTAGAAATTTGGAACATTTGTTCAATCTCTGACAACGTGGGTCTCCCTGCTTGTTAACCTATATATTTTACTTACTCAATTACTGGATACTTATTTTATTTACTAGTAGTTACTTCTGAACATCCGAGAGAGAGAGAGAGACAGGGATGCTGCTCTAAGCCTCTCAACCTTCTAGGACTATATGCTGCATATATCGTCTCTAAAATTTAGACATAATCTGTAATCAGTTGAAATGACTCTCAATACAGCATGATTTAGTTAATCAATCAACAAGTTTAAGTTTACTCCAAGATAATAATTGATCAACACAGAATAATTCATTTAAAGTCGAAAAACAAAAAATAATTGAATGTTTGTTAAGAAAAAGAATAAGTTTGATTTACATATTTTTAAAAACTGTTTATTAATGTCAGAAGTTCATGTAAAGTTATTTTACTGTTGTAGTTTTTAGCAATGTTTCAGGAATTTCATCCCTTTGTATTATATTTAGAAATTCATCCGATTGCAGACATTGATACCGTCACGTGATAATTACGATCAGGATAATGTTCACTCCGGATTGTATGGACCGATGCAGCTACCAGTAAATGTTTAACGGCTGATCGAAACTTGTCCAACTGTTACAATTGGGCAAGCGACGCTTCACCTGTGTTGAATCAATCCAAGTATGTTTATAAAAGGGGTTTTCAATTGTTTAACTGTTTCATCGTTTGAGTTATCAGATTCGCATTTTCACCGTTAAACGCGAAGCATGAACAGACGTAATTTGGTTTAGATGCGTCCAATCATATGTGTTGAGTTTTTCTGTTTATTCGTCATTTAGTCAATCTATTGTGCAAAAATACTCGTCCATCTCGACGATCGCTGTATTTTCTTCTTCTTCTTTTTCTTTTTCTTCTTCTTCTTTTTCTTCATCATATTCTTGTTCTGGCCGTTTCATCTTGACGATGACCGGGAGCGCAAATACTAGTTTACAAGTATAAAAAGTAATAACACGCACATTAACAACAGAAAACACAAAATACGATAAATTTTGTTGTGGTAATCTGTGCATGCGTACATCTTATCATAGTGAAAAACCTATAGTATATAACCTATAATATATAACCTTTAATATATAACCTATAATATATAACCTATAATATATAACATATGCTATATTACCTATGATATATAATCTATAATATATAACCTATGATATATAACTTTTAATATGTAACCTATGATATATTACCTATGATATATAACCTATAATATATAACCTAGCATATATAACCTATAATATATGACCTGGCATATATAACCTATAATATATAACCTATAGCATATAACGTATAATATATAACCTTTAATATATTACCTGTAATATATACTCTATAACCATAACCTATCATATATAACCTATGATATATAACCTATAATATGTAACCTATGATATATAACCTATAATATATAACCTATGATATATAACCTATAATTATATACCCTATAGCATATATATAACCTATAATATATAACCTATAGCATATAACCGATAATATATACCCTATGATATATAACCTATAATATATAACCTATAGTATATTACCTATGATATATAATCTATAATATATAACCTATGATATATAATCTATAATATATGACCTATAGCATATACCTAATAATATATAACCTATAGCATATAACCTATAATATATAACCTTTAATATATTACCTATACTATATGACCTATAATATATAACCTATAATATATAACCCAGGACTAGAACCTCAGTGTCTCGTCTTTTTTAAACGGAAAATGATTCGCGTCTCAGCCACTCTTAGATGAGCGTTTATTTCCCTTGTTTAATCTTTTCTTCTATTTATCCCGATGAAGGCACGGGGAAAAATAGTATGATGCTGTTATATTTGAATAAAATGTCTTTATTAATATTAAATAGCTTTTAGATATTTTAATAGAAGACCTCAGTCATGCACTAATAGAAAATGGGTTTTGCAACAAATAAATAGTCTCGTTAATCATACATAGTCCGTTCACACATCATTGAGCTGCGAGTATTATGTAGACAGTCGCCAGGATATATTTAGTTTTCGACTAGTTTTAGGGTAGTATAAAGGTTAGGTTTATGGTAAGGTTTAGGGTTAGGATTAAGGTTAAGGTGACGATTAGGGTTAAAATTGAGAGCCCGGCTTAAGGTATGATAAGAGTTTGGATTAGAGTTAGGTTTGGATTAGGATAAAAGTTAAGGTTAGGATAAGAGTTGGGTTTAGGGTTAGGCTTAGTGTATGGTTTAGGGTTAGGATTCTTGCTAGAGTTCGGATTAGGCTTGAGTTTATGGTAAAGTTTAGGATAGGATTACGGTTAAGATTAAGGTTAGGTTTAGAGTTAAGTTTAGTTTTGGGTTTAAGTTTAAGCTTTGGGTTAGGGTTGCATTTATTGTTAACTTAAGCTTAGTGTAAGATATAGTTTGGGATTAGAATTAGGTTAGTTTTAGGGTAGAATTAAGCTTAGCATAAGTTTAGATGAGTTAAAGCATATTGATAAAAATGTGCTAATGATTAACAACTTTTTAAAAAATATTTCAATTTAGATAATATTATTATACGCATGGGATAGGAGTTACTTCTGAACATCCGAGAGAGAGAGAGAGAGAGAGAGAGAGAGAGGGAGAGAGAGAGAGAGAGAGAGGGATGCTGCTGTAAACCTCCCAATCTTCTAGGACGATATGCCGCATATATCTTTTAAAATCTAGACATAAAGCTGAAATGACTCTCAAGAAACGTGCTTTACTTAATCAATCAACAAAGTTTACCCCAAGATCATACTTCATCAACACAGAATAATTTATGTTATAATAATATAATGTAAAGTTATTTTATTGGTGTAGTTTTTAGCGATATTCAAGGATTTAATCTCTTTGTATTAGATTTAGGAAGTAATCAGATCGCAGATATCGATACCGTCACGTGACAATTACGATCGGGATAATGTTCACTCTGGATTGTATGCACCTGTGCGGCTACCAGTAAATGCTTAATGGCTGAACGAAACTTGCTTAACTGTTGCAATTGGGCAAGCGACGGTTCACCTGTGTTTGAATCGATCCAAGTATGTTTATAAAAAAGGGCTGTTCATTGTTTAACCGTTTCTTTATTTGCGTTATCAGATTCGCATTTTCACCGTTAAACGCGCGGGATGAACAGAAGTAATTTGGCTTAGATGCGTCCAACCACATGCGGCAAGTGTTTTTTCTGCTTATTCGTCATTCAGTCATTCGATTGTGCACAAATACTCGTCCATTTTGACGATCGCTGTATTTTCGTTTTTTTCTTTTTGTTCCCATTCTGGCGGTGTATTCTTGAATATGGCGTAGAACGCAAACCCTAGTTTACAAGTATAAAAATTAATAAAACGCACACTCACAAGAGAAAACACAAAATACGTCACATTTTTTATTGATCAGCCATAATGTGTGTGTGCATTGCCCTCCCGCGGAAAACGCCTATTCAAACCTTAATGTCCACATCTTAATTAAGTTCCACTCGATTAACTAAGACTCAATTGCGACCATACGTTTGTCGAGGCTAGCAGTGTCGTTACCTCTAAGTGAGCTCATCTCGGCTAAGGTAAAAAATTTACCTGATCTGTAATGAATCGCAAATTATCAACGGTCGCAAACTCGTCAACTCTCCTGAATTAACTTTGTCTTCGATAACATATAACCTATGGTATATAACCTATAATATATAACCTATTATATATAACCTATAATATATAACCTATGATATATAACTTATAATATATAACCCAGGAGTAGAAATCCTCAGCGTCTCGTTTTTTTATAAACGGAAAATGATTCGCCGTCTCAGCCACTCCTAGATGACTACCGATCCTATATTCGAGCGTGTTTTCCCTTGTTTAACCATTTACTCCAATTGTCCTGATGAAGGCGTGAGGAACGTTAATAGTATCACGCTGCTATATTTTGAATAGAATAGTCATGGTTTTTTCTTTATAAATATTAAATAAATTTTAGAGAGTTTGTAGAAGACCGCAGTCACTAATAGAAAAATTGGTTTTGCAACAAATAAATAGTCTTGTTAATCATACCTAGTGGCTCACACGCCATTTAGTGGAGCAGCTTAATGTGATTTTTTGCTAGAATCGTTCATTTGGTGATACAAGCATGGAATTTGGCATCAATAATCTCTGTAAGTTACTTTTTCAGAAAAAAGTGCTGGCCATCAAAAATTCCAATATGGCGACCATTTTTTTCAAGATGGCCGCCAGCAAACCACAAATTTCCATAAACGTTCATTTTTTCCAACTTTTATGCCTAAAAAGGACTGCTAATGCAAGGATGACAAAGTGGATAACCTGTTTTTGCCTATAAAATGCCCCCAAAAGGCTTGCAAACCATGCTAGCTATCCTGAAGAAATCAGATGTTCTTAATTCCGTTACCTTCCTCACTCCATACAAGCCCCTGAATCAACCCATTGAGAAATTGTGACGAAGGCGGCACATCTCACGAGGATCAAATTAAGTACCACCGTTTTTTTCCACAGAAGGAGAATTTTGCAGAATATTATGACGAGACTGTATGTCGCTCACTACCAGGGCACACTGGTGACAGACACTGCTGTGGAACTCAGCATGGGGTTCAATATCAGCTAAACTCCAGTTTAGTATCCCAAATGCTATCTAGCCAGCCCCTAAGGTTGGATAGCCGCACCTGGATTGACAGGATGTGCCAGCGCGGGAGAGCCGAGCCAAGGATGACAAGGGCTTTATTGTTATCCGGATGGTGTACAGATCGCACGGGATTTAAATGATATTGGATGAACGATCGGGTTAGGTGTAGGGCAGCAGCATGAACCTAACTGTATCCCATACATCAAAGTGAGCAAAGGTGGTAAGGTGATAAAAGGATAAACCCTCGGCCTACACCACTTCAACGACTCTTACGATGGATGCCAAAACTAGACAGCAAACTGACTGGAGTAAATGTTGCCTTTATCAGGTTGACAAAAGAGATGAAACTCTAATTTCACCTCTTAGCTCATTCCAGAGGAAACAGGACTATGCTGGTTATGCGAAAATTGCAAAAAATGTGCCTTTGTTTTATGCCCTTAATGATATGCCAATACCCTTTAATCCAGCACGGTTAGATGAAGGAGAAGACATAGAAGCCACACTGATACGAAATAAAGCAAAATATCACCAAAGCTGCCGACTATTGTTCAATAACACAAATCTGTCAAGAGGACAGAAAAGGAAAATAACCCCCAGTACATCAGGCACAGAAGAGAACCGTGAGAAGAGACAAATGACCTCAGACCTTCCAGAGGTACAGTGCTTCTTATGTGAAGAAGAGGATGAAATATCAAATTTAAGACAGGCAATGACCATGCAGCTGAATGAAAGGCTTAATCAGTGTGCCCGGACCCTAAAAAATGGAAAGCTCCTAGCAAAGTTAAGTGCTGGTGATGTTGTTGCCCAAGAGCTGAAGTATCACACTCGATACTTGGCACAGTTATACAACTCAGAGCGAGCACATCTTAATGTCATGAAGCAAGAGGAGAATGACAGCGGTCAAGGGAAAGACGTTTACCCCCTAGCGTTTTCAGAGCTTGTGATCTACATCATGGACAGCATGGTTACCGGTATAGAAACAACACCAGTAAGATATGGCCATTGCTCAACTACTGCAGTTCAACTGTTACTCAAAGTACAGGGAAGGTTCAAAATCTCAAAGACATGCCAATGACCGTGAAACGCCATTTGCTGTTTATGTTGTAATGAAAGTTTTTGCAAAGACAAGAAAGAGACAACTGATCGACAAGCTGCATGAGAATGGAATAAGCATATCTTATGACAGTTTTGGAAATATCAGGACAGTTGGGTGAGACTGTTGTAAAGCAATATGTGGAAGATGATGTCGTGTGTCCACCAAATTTGAGGAAAGGGCTGTTCACAACATCTGCTGTAGATAACATAGATCACAACCCAACAGCAACAACATCAAGCACATCTTTCCATGGTACAAGTATTTCAATGTTCCAGCACCCAAGTTCAGATAATGTAAGAGAAGCACGCATCTTGGCCAATGTTGTAGAAGGTCGGACGAAGAAGGTCCCGGATCTTCCAGAGTCATATACAAATATTCCACCAGCCTTCTTCCGTAAGAAGAATCCAGAACCAAGCATCCGTGATGACTTTTCACTTCCAGATCCCAGTCTTTTCCAAGAGGAGGTCAAGCTTGAAAATGAATGGTTGGAAAAGGTCCATAATACCACTGATGTAGATGGTTCACCAAATGTAACATGGTCTGCCCATCATGCAAGCAACCAAAGAGCAGAATTTGTGACTAGTATAAATGCTTTGCTGCCCCTTCTGCGAGATCAAGCACACAGTGTTGCCACCATAAAGCATGCTATGGACAAAATCAAGGAAACTGTGTCGTTCCTCAACCCAGGACAAACACCCGTTATAACAGCAGACCAGCCACTCTATGCAATAGCGAAACAGATACAGTGGCATTGGCCAGACATATATGGGGATGACAAGTTTGTAATAATGTTTGGTGGACTACATATTGAAATGACAGCCTTTAAATGAATAGGGTCAATGTTAGAGGGCAGCGGATGGACTGGTGCACTTGTTGAGGCAGAAATAGTATCTTCAGGCTCTGCAGATTCATTTCTATCAGCTACAAATGTTACAAAGACTCGCCAAGCTCATCAGGTTACAGCAAGCAGTTTATTCAAGCTATTGAAGAAAGGTTACAGTGCATATCATGTTGAACAGGAAGACAGTGATGAGAAAACTGTCACCTTTGAAGAGTGATGTGGCTTCCGCAGTAAAGAGAGTCCTCTGTTTCAGTTTTGGTTCTTGATTCTGAACATGGAGCTGACCATTCTGACACTGATAGGTGCTTTCAGAGAGGGAAATTTCGCATTGTATCGTGAATCTCTGGCAGAACTGATACCCTATTTCTTCGCAAACAACAGTGTTAATTACGCACGATGGCTTCCAGTTCATCTTCGAGATATGATGAGCTTAGAGAGGCAACACCCAGAGGTTGCACAACAATTCCAAAATGGAAACTTTGTAGTTCACAAATCTGACAGGCATTTCTCATCAGTCGCCATTGACCAAGTCCACGAACAAAATAATGCTAGCATCAAAGGAGATGGTGGAGCTATTGGGCTGACAGAAGATCCAGCAGCTCTTCGAGGATGGATGATGGCTGGGCCAGAAATAAGGAAGTTGGTGGCCGACTATGAAACAGCGTCAGGGAGTAAGGATGTGAAGAGTGACACTCGTCACCATGAACAGTCACCTGCTACACATCTTCAGAAGGGGAAAGAACAGTTGAAAACTTTTATGGATAAACTTAACGGTCGTCAATATTTCTACCAGTCCATCGAGAAGAACAGCATAAAGTTCTTCAAAACGGGGACTGGCCAAAGCAAACAATCTGAGAAGAAACTGCTAAAGGAGGATTGCCACCTGTTTTCCCACCTTTTCATCTCTTGCCAAACTAGAGGTTGTGATCTACAGGAATTTTTTAAGCATGAGAACCAGTCGTTTTCCCCCTCTCTCAGCAAGAATGATAACCTACGTCGAAGTACCAAGTCAGATCTTGTGGAAATTCTCCAAGGGCAAGTCCAGCTTCCAGAGTCCAAGCCAGAATCTGATGTACTGATTGTTGATTGGGCTTCACTGGTGAATGATGTTGCAGCAAAAACACCAAAGATATTTGAGGAATATGCCCAAAACGATATTCTTCCCTTGGTGCAGAACTACAGCCACACTCACAAGAGAACAAATATCATTTTTGATGTATACCATAAGACCAGCCTTAAGTCAGAAGCTAGATCTAAACGTAGAAAGGCCATCAGGAGGAGAGTTACCGCAAAGAGCAAACCGCCTGCAAACTGGAAGAGCTTCCTTCGAGACAGCACTAACAAATCAGAACTCTTCCACTTCCTTGCCGATGCCATAGCTGAAATGACTACAAGCAATGCAGTCCTTGTGACTAGGGAGGAAATCGTCCTTACCAGTGCCAATTACACCAACTTCAGCTTAGAAGAATTGGCACCCTGTACGCATGAGGAGGCCGACACACGGATATTCTTACATGCTTGGCATGCAGCTAAGGAGGGCTACAAGTCTGTACTGGTTGATGCAAATGACACAGACATTGTAGTAATCGCCATATCGATGATGCCTTCTCTCACAGCAATTGGTCTTCAGGAAATGTGGGTGAGATTCGGCAAGGGGGAACACACCAGGTGGATTCCTATACATGACCTTGTGTCCAATCTAGGACCAGAGAAATCCAAGGGAATGTTGTTCTTCCATGATTTCACAAGGTGTGATGTTGTATCTTCTTTCAATGGCAAGGGAAAAAAGACAGCCTGGCAGACATGGAATGTATTTAATGAAGTCTCAGCCACATTTGCAAAACTCAGTCCCAGCCCATCTGAAATCGAGGAGTCTTATCTACAAGTATTGGAGAAATATGTAATTCTCATGTATGATAGGTCCAGTGCAACCTCATCAGTAGATGACGCAAGACTTGACCTCTTTGCACGGAAGCAAAGGTCATATGACTTAATCCCACCAACTCAAAATGCACTCAAGGAACATGCTAAAAGAGCTGCCTATCAAGCAGGTCATGTTTGGGGAGAAAGTGTCATACGTTATCCAGAACTTCAGTGTCCTTCAAAGTGGGGATGGTCAAAAGAAGATGACTCTTGGAAAATTGTGTGGACTTCACTGGAACCGATTTCAAAATGCTGCAGTGAACTGACAAAATGTGGATGCAAGACTGACTGTGCTGGAAGGTGCAAATGTAAAAAGACTGGGTTGCATTGTACTAAACTTTGCAGTTGCCCTTGTCAAGCTTCTACAGGAACACTAGAACACTGAACGAGCTTAAAGTGAGTAATATTATGACAACAAAACCAACTTAAGCTCGATAAACGCACTGTATTATACAATAATATGCTGAAATTTTTCAAAATTTGGACTCCTATGGTGGCCATCTTGGAAAATGGCCGCCATATTGGAATTTCAGGTGGCCAGCACTTTTTTCTTAAAATCTACTTTCCAGCGAATATTTATGCCAAATTTCATGCTTGTATCATAAAATGAACGATTGTTTGGGTAATCTGCTCCACTAATTGGCCTATTGCTACGAATAATATGTAGATAATCGTCAGGATATATTTAGTTTTAGGTTAGGATAAGGGGAATATCAAGGTTAGGTTTAAGGCAAGGTTCAGGGTCAGTATTAAGGTTAAGATTACGATTAGGGTTAGGCTGCGGGCTAGGGTAGGATTTGAATTAGGGTTAGGTTTGGATTACAGTAAAAGTTAGGAACAGGGTTGGGTTTAGGGTAAGGCTTAGAGTATGGTTTAGCATTATGATTAGTGTTAGAGTTATGATTAGGGTTGGATTTATGTTTAAGTTTAGGATAGGATTATGGTTGGGATTAAGGTAAATTTAGAGTTAATGTTAAGGTTGGGATTAGGATTTCGTTTAGGGTTAGACTTAAGATTAAGGTAGGATTAGAGTTAACATACGTTTAGATGAGTTCAAGTATATTGATAAAAATGTGGTAATAATAAACAATTTTTAAAAAATATTTCAATTTAAATAGGATTAATATACAGATGGGATTCCCAGTGATGTATCACTTCTATCTTTATATCTGCATTCAGTAATCTTGAACTTCTCCTCGTTATTGAAATCAAGCAGTGTCAATGTCGGACATAGGTGTTAGGGAATGTGCAAGCCCTACTTAAGCATGATACGTGCTGTTACACGTACAGAAGATATCCATTTTCTCTTAAGACTGACAACTGGATAGGATGTTTAGCTATTGATTGCTACGTACTAATTCATAGTATTTCTATTACAATACTCTAATCATCTTTTCACTAAATAATTCATGTACATATATATATATATATATATATATACACTGCATATATATACACTGCATATATATACACACACATTGCATATATATATATATATATATATATATATATATATATATATATATATATATATACACTGCATATTCATTATAATAGCCCAGTACCCATTAGATCACCGAAACCAAGCAACGTTGGGCCTGGCCAGTACTAACTTGAGAATATCAGGGGCTATTTGTGCTCTCTGCTTATCTCGGCATTGCTTTCACCCGTCCTGGACTCTTCGTTACTGATGAAATAAAAGAGTGCTTATCAGCAGAGGTGTGGTTAGTAATCGCGTAACACTTGCTCAAAACCAAAACGCGCAAGCACCTTTATATTGTGTATCCATCGTATCTCAGGATTGAAGAGAGCACATAAATAACGATTATTAACGTTTACTACGGTTGTTAGATTTACATGAAATAGAAAGTACAAGTCGTGCAACTCTTGTTGTGAATGAAAGGAAGTCTCTTTAAAATACATGATCTTTTTTTTTATTTTTTAAAATAATATTTGATGCTAGTGATTATTTGATTTTCTGGATCAATAAACACGAATCTGTTATGGGGATTTACAAAAGCTGTAGTTATAAAATTGATTTTAAAGCATTTAATTTTCAGCCTTGTCAGATGCAAGACCATAAATCTATTTTATATTTTGTGAAATTCTTTTGTGATTATCGCGTTAAAAACACACACACATACACGTATATGTGTATACTTGTTACTACTCCCCGTATATATTTATATACATACACGCACACACACACGTATATATATATGTATGTATGTATGTATGTATGTATGTATGTGTGTGTGTGTGTGTATGTAGACTGAAATCTGTGAAATTCATCTGTATTCACCGCGTTAGAAACACACACATATGGAGATACTGGAATTTGTAGGAATCTTCTGTGATTATCGCCTTACAAGCACACAGATACACACATTTATATACATATATATATATAAACATGTATATTCACCGCTGGTTTTTCAGTCAAATCGATTGCCAACCCTCGTTGAGGATAGGTCACGGTGCACCTGAAGAACGAATCACGTGCCTCTGCGAAATAACTTAGCCTAAAATACATTGTAGTTTTCATTGCACTGTAGAGAACATACTGTTGATTTTATAAAATCATTTTGATATAATAGTTTGGGTTGAAGTCAAGTATCTTGGTTTAATCGTGCTCTGAACAGAAACGTTCACATCGAAGGCGCCCCTGTCATATCAAAGAACATACTGTTGATTTTTTTATGCCGGGCTCTTCGGCTTGTACTGTTATAATACTTCTCCAGTTTATTTGGCATGTTAAGTTGTATAAGAGTAATAACTTTGGTCAAAATCATGCTGTTCCTTCCTTTATTCGATTGTTTTGATTATTGATAGTTATAAGAGATAGTCCGATACAAAATTTATTTAAGAATGTTCCTTGATACGTAAAGTACACTTATGGAAAAATTCTAGAAATTAGCGCTGTCATTCCGAGAACCGTAGGAAACGAACTCACTCAGACACACAGAGAACTAAAGTGACTTTTGTATATATATATATATATATATATATATATATATATATATATATATATATATATATATTGTGTACAGAAAGTTGTTAAGCGCGTATTTATATTTTGTTAGATGAGACAAGTCATTTGTACCGTCGGTTTCAAGTCCGATAATTAGAAACGTTTAAGATATCCTTATCAAGCTCTCCTCAGGCAATATTCGTCTATTTTATAACCGGAAGTGGGAAATATAAATACCTTGCGAGTTCGCAATATATTTAACACTTCCGGTTATAAAATAGACGAATTTTGACTGCAGAGCGCTTGATAAGCATAACTTGAACGGTCCTTATTATCGGGCTGGAAACCGACGGTACCAATAACTTGTCTCATCTAACAAAATATACATACGCGCTTATATTTCGGATTTTCTTTTGATTGAGCACTCTGCTGGATTTCTTTTTTAAAAAAAAATAATATATATATATATATATATATATATATATATGCATGCCGTTTAAGTATATGTTGATTGCAAATCTAGTTTGCCTTAACTCGTGATATTGCTTTAAGTTGTGATTATCGCGTTACAAACACAGACACATACAGACAGACACAAACACACATACACATATATGTATACTGTAATCTATGAAGCTTCTCTGTGATTTTCTTGTTACAACTCCCTGCATATATATATATATATATATATATATATATATATATATATATATATATATATAGAGAGAGAGAGAGAGAGAGAGAGAGAGAGAGAGAGTCATCCACGTACAGTACTGTTTCGCTGTTTCACAGCTCATCAATGCGGCTAGAAAACAACTACCTCAATATATATATTTGTGTGTGTGTTTAGATTGACATTTGTGAAATTCATTTGTGTTTATCGCGTTACAAACACACACACATATAGTGACTGAAATATCTGAGATTCCTCTGTGATTATCGCGTTACAAGTACACACACATAGATATACATGTATGTATATATAAACATGTATACATGTATATATATATATATACATGCGTGTATATATACATGTCTATCTATACATGTATATATATATATATATATATATATATATATATATATATATATATATATATATATATATACAGCCTTAAATCTGTGAAAGTTATCTGTAATTATCTGGTTACAAAGATAAGCATTTTTATATATAATTTGCTTTCCTGTAATTTCTCTATTATTAAAATTCCCTTATCAAAGCTTCCTTTTCTAAATTGCTTGTCTAGGGCGCATACCATTAGACACAGTGTTGATATTTAGTGTGAGAAAAATCGAGCTGGCTAAATTGCAGAATATAGATTAATAAAAAAATTAAAACGTTTTATTTTAATATATTTTTACATCTAGTTCAAACCCAATGTCAGCAAAGTTTGTCAAAGACAATTCCATCTGTATGAAAAATGTTAGTACTTGCATAGTTTTCTTCATACTTCAGTTGACCTCCATGTTAGGTTCATAAACTTGTATTATCGGGTGATTCCTGGACTTTATAAGGTGTGCCTCAATAAAAGAAATCCGCCGAATTTATTTTTAATATATATTTAATTTTTACACAACAGATATCACCCGTTTATTTCAGTTCGATAAAAACGTTATACCTTTTGATTTCAGATTTGAATACTAATGTCTGGATACTAGATGCCCCCTTGACCAGATTCAACGCATAAGGTGATCTATGAAAAAAAAAGAGAGACAATGGTGGCTTCTCAAGCATCACAACGGGCGTACATGAAATGTGCCTTGCGTCGTGCAGTTCTTTGCCAAGTAACAGATCATGACTCTAGATCAACTTTTCCTAATCCTCAGATCATGCAACATGAGACTGCTGGCTATTTACCAGGTTAAAGACTCTGCTCAAAGAAAATCATGTCGTCATTGGAGAAGAGATCAAGCTATCTTCTACGATGGGTCTGCTGAACGTCAAAGAAGAGAACGTCGGAGAGCGCATTAGTTGATGGCAGAATCAAAGTAAAAACTGTATTAACCCTGGGCGAATTACTTTGATCTGGGCAATAAGAAATTGCTCTGTAGTCTTTTGATTAATAAAACTGTATGCTTATCAATTGTCATGTTTCTTTCCGTTTGAGTGCGTAACTTTTAGATTATTATTTTTCTTATTTAATATTAATCGAACGCAAAATGATATTACACGATATTATCGAAATCAAAAATGCAATATTGTAAATTAAAACGAAATTATAAATTATTAAATTTCACTTTCGGTGTAAAAATAGTTTATTTGACATTTATACACGTAATTAACCCCTGTAGTAATACAAGCGTTCACATTCAAGGCGCTTAAAACTTTTTAATGGTAGCAAAGATTCAATAACTAATCTTAAAATGATAACATTTAATTAAATAAAAAAAACATCTCACATACAAAATCTGTGTTAAATAGCGAATGTTGTATTTGGGTGAAAGATTGTGAGTAACGCTTAAAAGTCAGGTTAGAACCTGCAAAGCCGAAGCCGGTAAAACTTCGTGAAAGCCAATTTATGGTCTTTTCAGCCGAAAAATTTAGAAAGCGGAAACGAACGTAGCCGTTTCCAAAGGAGGTCCGCTGAGGTTCGGAGTGGTCATATACAATGTATTTATCTCCTTATTTACCTGGCGTTGTCTCGAATGCTGGTAATTATCAAAATAAATAAAAATGATTTTTATTATATTCATGAATGCACTTGATGAGTATCAAGGGTGACATACAACAATGAGCTACTTGCATATTGATTATTGAAATTTATACAATATATATATATATATATATATATATATACAATGTATATATATACAATATATATATACAATATGTATGTACAATATATATATACAATATATATATATATACAACATATATATACAATATATATATATATATATATATATATATATATATATATATATATATATATATATAACTCAAATCAGCTTGCTTGCTCGGGCGTTTAAACCGTCCATCCGGTTTCTGACTTTCGTTTTCAAACAATTCCTCTGCTTACCTATTTCATGGCCGTCCTATCCTAAGTCACATATTAAAGGTCACTACTGCTATTCAAAATATACACAAGGTCAACAATAGTTTTTGTTTTTACTTCTTTTAACGTGTTTTATTACAAATCAATATAATTTAACTCTGTTGAGTTAAAACAATGATTTCAATAAAAATATGCTATATATAACAATAATCATACTTATAACCATATTTACTGCTTTTAGTAGCGCTCCTGTAGATTCTGATGATTTATTTTTTCAGGCCTTACTTTAAAACGTTTTCTCTTAAAGAAAGCGGAAGGTAGAAACTTAGTTTTAATAGTGCTTTTAGTAGAGCCCCCTTAATTTAGTGTCTGCAGTAATGCTCTGGAGGCGTTCTGAGTTTTATGTTTTTCAACATTTTTCGTATTACCTTTAAAGGGCCAACGGGTAAACTTGTACTATTTAAAAAAATAGCGGGAGTCGGTAAATGCAAAAACAACCTTAAAAAGTCGTAAATAAATAAATAACAGAAGACCAATCTTTTCTCCAAGTGAAAAGTCGCAAAAAATGAAAACAAAATAATATTAATGGCAGAGGGGGACTGAAGGAGCCAACGTGAAATCAAATTTGTAAATTGATTCTGAAAACAGGGGATCGATTTACTAGAAAATTCTATTTTTTTTACTAATACATTTCAACGGCCTTTTATGATAATATGAAAAAAGGAATTTCTTTAAAAATAAAAATTTAATATATGACTGTGAGGGATTCATATCCTATAAAAATTTAACGTAAAATAAGACCCCACTTCTTGGCGACGTAGTGAGACATGTAATCGTTAAAATTTGTTCAAGTTTGGTGGTGGGGGTGGGGACAGAAAAATAAAAATGAGGTTGGGGCATAAGTTTCAAGCATGTTAAAAATACGAAAAATACTTCAAAACCTGTGTGTGTGAGGAGCTTTTTACTTTTTTAAAGATTTGCTTTAAAAAGGTCTCACCCTTAAATATTACTTAAGTAGTTAATTATTGTTTCCTGATATTTTTAAGGCTGTTAACACACACACACACACACACACACACACACACACACACACACACA
Organism: Euprymna scolopes; assembly: GCF_053919585.1. Taxonomy (NCBI): domain Eukaryota; kingdom Metazoa; phylum Mollusca; class Cephalopoda; order Sepiida; family Sepiolidae; genus Euprymna; species Euprymna scolopes. The sequence goes on from NC_136500.1 coordinate 66,276,050, forward strand.
CACACACACACACACACAACTAGGGTGGACCTGTACCATGTATACTCCCTCTTGTATTGTTTTCTTTTCGTTTAAAAATTTTTTTTGACAGATTACACCTCTCTTATACAGAGGAATTTTCATTTAATCTAAGGACAATAATGTTAAGACCTTTATTATTCAATGTATTCCGTATTGTTTTCACTGGTTGCCATGTTTATTTTTGTGCGCGCGTGCATTCAATTTTTTTTGCGCGCGAAATTGCGTATTGTTTTCATTGGTCGCCACATTTGTTTTCGCGCGCGTGTGCATTCAATTTTTGCGCATTTATACATTAATTCTGTATACTTACTTGCACTTTTATGCATTCATTCTGTATACTCACAATTTCAAAGCCAGCTATAACATATACTGACCCAACGGGTTATGATTAGTCTAGTATATAATAAAAAGAGGAAATAAGTCTTTCATTAAAGCAAAAGTACAAAAAGGTATTCATCATGGGACACAAAAGAAAGTTAAAATAGCATTCTTATAATCAAGCTGTGGTGGTGATTGGGACAAAGGAGGTTAGTATTTTTAGGGTTTGTTTAACGTCAGTTAAATTAGTGGCATTGAGTTTTGCGATTGTTTACGACAGTAAAGAACAATTTACAGACAATTTTGAGTGCGCAACAGTTTACGGATAACTTTGGGTTTGTGGCAGTTGAGGACAGTTTTTACGTTGGACACCGTGGCAGTGCTAAACAAGACCTCGGTAGACGACTATGTAGCGGTTGACCTTAGCGTGTAGAGGGTGTCACACACACTAAGAGTATAATTGATGTTTCCAAAATATATCGTAGTTTGTGTTTTGAGGATTTGTTTTATTTTATTTTTTATAGAAGTTAACCCGTGTGCGCCACCTTCCAGCAGTCGACAATGTAAGAAAGAACGACATGACCAGAGCGAAGGCGAAAGAGAAGACCACAGAAACAACAAGTTGATATCTGTTGTCCTGCTGGGAACTACATGCTTGGATAACTGCTCTCATCATATTGGTAAAATATTTCTAAGATGATTTCGTATTTCTACTGGGTTTTAGATTCCATTTCAGTGATTAGTTAATCATCTTCACTTAGTTTGAGATTCACGACCCTCCTGTCTGCTTTATGTAAACATGATTTTTTCTTGTTCCTTACCTTATTGCCACATTATATTATTTTAAAAACAAAACAAAACAAAACAAATAAAACCGTTTCTTTCAAAAGGAAATGCTATATTGCAACCTGCCAACCATTATATCCTTAACAGAGAAACATTGTTCTACAGAAGCACATGCTGGTATTAATTTCCCTTTCGATTCATTCTTTCTTTCCAATCAATACTCATTAAATTTTGACAGTACTCCCCTGATAAATGCTAACCAGTTCAATTAGTTTATAGATTAAAAATATTTTTATTTCTTTAATTTAGTTATTTTAGGCTTTTACATGATGACATTCCTAATGCCACGCATGTACAATCTTTTTATGTATTGATTAGTCATCAATTACTAAGGCCGAGATCTACTCGAGGATGAGGTCGAATGATAAAGTGAATTAAATGATGAACAATGCTATGAGACGCTTTAAAACGATGAAAAGTAAGGATAATTTGGATCACCAAAGGCCAAGTATTTGTTGACTTCAGACTTGAAGACCATCATGTTCTAGTCTACAAAGAAGAAGTCTCATGGCAATGTTTTTCAACTATCGAATATTCTATATTTTAGGAACACATGAATACAATTATTTTCACTAGTGGTAGCTAGACGAGTTCTTGCAGTTTACTGGTGTAACGTAGCGAGGGGAGGAGATTTGTCTTGCGTCATTATATATATATATATATAGGCACCGCCAAAAATGGCCGCAAAATCAAGTTGTTGTTGTTTTTTAAAACTAAATTACATTTATTAAAATCCATTATTTCTGAGTAATTTTTTTTTCCAGAAAGATAAACCCCTGAATTTTATCATATAGAAAACAGAATAATGTAAAACTTTTTCTACTATTTTTAATTCAATTTTAAATGTTAAATTTTCCCAAAAAGTTAACAATTGACATTTTTTGTCTTGCACAAAAAACGTACTTAAATATTAAAAAAAGGGGTTTTGAAATAATTAATTAATTTATTTATTGTCTAACTAAGATTTAGGATGATTTTCTAAGAGAATATGCAAAAATATTATAATATAAGTACCTGAATTTCAAATAATTCCACTTATTCATATAGGTAACCAGATATTTCGCGTCGACGAAGAGTTCAGATCGACTCTGTTTACGTTTTCTTTTGATAAGAAGAAAACTATGGAAGACCAAACACGCCAAAAAAACTTATTTTTCAGTGACGAAAATTTCAATGTATTATTAAGCTGAGGCTGGCCAGTACCAGATGGGTGACCATTTCTATGAGTTTGGTTTTTAATGTGGATGTGTGTGCGGGCCAGGCTCCCCAAAATGGGGGGGGGCAATTTAAAGCAGAATAAAAAAAAATTATTTCAGCGCGTTTGGTCCACCGTAGTCGAAAGGCGGCAAACGTTTTCAAACGAGATCGAAAAAAATGATGCTATTTTTAACACAAAGGGCACAATATTTATCGAATTTTTTTTTGTATCGATTATTCAAAGCATGCTCTTTTTAATAATGGTCATGCATTATTCGGCTCGCAAAAAAAAAATTGTTAATTTATTTATCAAAAATTTTAAAATGGCTTTTTTCATATAAATATTAAAAAAATTTTTTTTTTGCTTTGCTTAACTTAAATTAATTATTTTACTTAACATATTCACCGAATTTCATACTTCAAAACTCAAAAGCGGGATAATTAAACACAATCGAAGTTCTGATATTCAGACGTCAAAATAAGGTATGCAAACAATTTTTTTTTAATCTATAATTCTGTCCCTTACAACAACACAACATGTTTTGTTCAGTTTCAGATGATTATTTTAAGCATATTTGTTCCCACTTCAAAACAAGGGGGGTTTTGTAAGCAAAATAAAAATATATATATAAATATCGTTTATGAAAAATAAGTACACTGTTATAAAGTTCATTCTTCTAATAATCGCTGAAAATTTCGTATTGATCGGATAATTACCTGATTTTTGGTAGATTTTTAAAAAGACGGTCCGTCAAAAAGTACTGACCTGCCCCCCCCCCCCAGTTTTGGCGGTCGTATATATATATATATATATATATATATATATATATATATATATATATGCGATAATAAATTGACCATACCCTTTTTCTGTTTCTTGGTCTTTTCTGATCGATTCTTCCCTCACTGATCGATGCTATAAAGAAACATCGAACGAGAACAGAACGACAATTTTCTAGCATGGATTACCTTATTTGCCTACAAGTTGACTGGGTGGAAGCCATCGCATTGTTGACTCACTTCTTTTGTAGCGTTTTTTTTTCTTCGACACATATTTATGTCCAAATCGGCACATCTATTTCGCACAAAATCGGAAGTCAAACTGTACTTGCATGTTTTTGCTTCATGCTCTCTCTCATTTCTTGTCAGGTTTCTTTCACACAAACCGAATGGCATTTCAGGTGCCACCTCTAACCCTAGCACAGCGTATGACATACGTCAACCTTAACACTTTGAACTCTGACCAACCTACACAGAAAAATCACAATTTTCAACAAGTTCCCATAAGCCGGGATAGAATATATATAATAGATAATTAAAACAAATTCAACGGACACTTTTACATAATCGCTCCATAATTTACAAAAAAAAGAAAAAAAGAAAAGATACTCTTTCAAAAATTCTCTCATAAAATAAATACCCTGGAAAAAATAACATCATCTGTTTAAAAAAATAAAAACAAAAACAGCTAACACGCGTAATTCGCCTTAAACAAGTCTTTTATTTCTCTTTTTTCTTTCCTTCCGTGTGGGCAACTATATTGACAGACTAAACAACGCGTGCCGTCGTTTCATAACGACAAATCAAAACCCCATGCATTCAACCTTGCTTCTGTCTTTCTTTTTCTTTTTTTTTCTTTCTCTCTATCGCCGTTCCATTATAGATCATCAGACCTTATAATTCAAATCATAATTCAACCACATTCTAACACATTTTTTTAAAAGAAAAAATTGAAAATTCTTTAAGTGTCGAATGTAATTATAAAATCATTATTTTTATTTATTTGTTCATTTTTTGCCGATATTTCGCTTATAAATAGCCTCATTAGGGTAGGAAGTCCGATCCGTAATTTTTTTTAAACATTTGCTTTTCTTCATTTTGGTATTATGATGGAGGCAATGCCTCGGAGTAGAAGACAATAAGAATGTGTGTCTTCTTTTGGTAGATCCACGTATGTTATGCGCCGATTATCGAGCGGGAATTGGAATAAGAAGATCACACACTTTTTGAAGACACTTATTTTTAAATAACATTTTACTGAAAAATTTGAAAAAACTTTAAGTGATGATATTGCTTTTATTTATTTTATTTTCACCGATAAAAAAAAAACTTCCTACCCCGATGAGGATATTTATTAGCGACATATCGGCGAGAAAATAAATAAAAACAATGATTTTATCATTACATTCGACACTTATGGTTTTTTTTTTAATTTTCATTTAAACATCTTATTTCGTTTCCTCAAACGTTTAAGTTTTCATACGTTCAACACAGTTTTAAGCACAATTCTTTTTTTTATTGTGAATTGCAACACAATTCGTTTGTGTTCACTCGCAAACAGACGATATGTATGTACATATATCGCGTACACACACACGCACACACACATCCGGGTTGCGGATGGGGGAACCCCCTCTACTTATGTAAAGTAGGTAGAGGGAAGCTTCGAATAACCAATAAGAAGCCGTGGACAATAAGGAACAACCATGAACAATGCCAAACAAAAGGAATTCAGACTGGACGGCAGTCGCCCAGGAAAAAAAGGGCCCCTCAACCTGTTTACGCACCAGGCAGAAAGAGGAAAGAAATGGTGTGAACCTTCTTGCCTCAAAAGGTGGTACCCCAATCATCTTAGAGGTCACACAAGGACAGCAACCAGTCCATGACCAAGATGGACCAAGCGTCCTTCCTCCAGCCCGTTTGACAGATCCCAAAAGAAACAGGCGGGGGATTAAAACCCAGCCATGGTCTGTCGAGCAAAAGAAGATCCTTCTACACTGCTACCACTACTCAAGGTTTGAGAAATGGGGACGCAGCGCAGGAAAGATACTAACCGAGGCTATAAAAGCATCAAACCTCCCAGCAGAGAAAAAGCACACACCTTTACACAACCTGCGATCCCTCATCTCACAGATGGGAAGATATATCCCACAAGAGGACGTAGATACCATTAGATGTGAGGCTCTGAAAACCGCAGAAAAAGACTACCAGAAGGTAGAGGATGAGGAAACAAAACTTAGACAGGAGGTGGTATGAGAAAGGAAGAGAGGTGGACACTTATATGGGCAACGGATTATGCTAAACAAAAGCATAAAAGACAAAAAGAAAGAACAGCAACCTGGTGGGGGATCTTTTTTAATTTTTATCCTGGAAAAGCAAGCATTCAAATTCAAAATAGGCAGTTAAACAAACCAAAGGACTTTTCACAGGAAGCTGATAAAGGACACCATTACTGTAGATAGTCCACCTGAAGAGGAAGCCCTGGAAAACTACTGGATGCCTCTATTTGAAACAAAAGGCAAATATAATTAAGAGGCCCAGTGGATTAAAGATATTATTAGGCTCAATGAAACCAAGCCTCAGATGCCAGAACCATTCATAACTCCTGGTATGATAACAAGAAAACTGACACAGTTATCCAACCACAAAGCACCTGGCATCGACAATGTCCAAAACTTTTGGCTGAAGCAATTGATTGCACTCGACAACCACTACAGTGATTGCTTCTGCAAGATGCTAAGAGATGAAGAAGCAGCACCACCCTGGCTGACAGAGGAGGACACCAGCCTCATACCCAAGACCAAGGAGACACAACGGCCAAATAAATACAGGCCAATATCCTGCCTTACAACTACCTACAAGCTTTTCACTGGTCTGATAGCCGATGATATATATGACCATCTATCTTCTGGGACCTACCTTGAAAAAGAGAAGACAGGGTGCAGAAGAAAATAACTCGGTACCAAAGACAAGCTATTAATCAACAAGACCGTCCTAGAAGACTGTATGAAGAGACACAAAAACTTGAGCTTGGCATGGATTGATTTCCAGAAAGCATTTGACAGCGTACCACACTCATGGCTACTTTGGTGCCTTGAGTTATACAAAGTCCACCCGGTCATTAGACAAACACTGGCCGCTCATCTTCAGATGTGGAAAACTACAATATCATTAAATCACAATGGAGGAAAAACCATCATCTCTGAAGTAAAAATCAAGAGGGGAATATTCCAATGTGACAGCTTATCTCCCTTACTCTTCTGTATGGCATAGACCCACTAAGCAAGCTCCTGAATAAAAATCCGAGCGCCTACAATTTGAGTCAGGGACGCCATCGAGATCCAAGCAAGAGAATAAACCATCTGTTATTCATGGATGATCTTAAGCTGTATGCTAGCTCTGACACCGATCTGCACCACCTTCTGCAGGTAGTACACACATTCTCCAGTGACATCGGAATGAAGTTTGGCCTGGATAAATGTGCCAGATGTACACTCAGAGCTGGGAAGAAGACCCACACAGAAAATATGCAGCTTAATGAAAACATCGACATCAGGGATCTAGAAGAGCATGAGCCTTATAAGTACCTTGGCCTCAAGGAAAACGAGAACATACAACATGCCAAGATGAGGGAGAAGATTAGTAAAGAATATGTACGCCGGGTAAGGAAAATCTGCAAAACCCAGCTCACCAATAAAAATAAAATTACTGCCATAAACCAGCTTGCTATGCCAGTAATAACATACAGCTTTGGTATCATTGACTGGCCACAAAAATGCATCAACCGGCTAGATGTAAAGACACGGAAGCTACTAAGGCTTCATAAAATAATATACAGAAATCAGTGTCTACCAAGGCTGTATTTGCCCAGGGGAGAAGGAGGTCTGGGACTCTCAGAGATTAATCATCAACATAGGGCAACTATTGTGAGCACCGGTCAGTATCTGAGAAGCTCCCAGAATGACACCCTCTCAATAGTATATGAACATCAAGAGACAAGAGCCAGCAGAACAACATCAGTCACCCAGCTGGGCAAGCATTTTGGTCAGGGCTGTCTCTCAGATGAGGACGAAACACCAAACAAGTGTGCCACAGAAATAGCAAGGAAGAGCCGGCAGAAATATACCGAGACCTTTCAACAGATGAACCTTAAAGAATGGAAACAACATCAGCGTGCAAATATTTTCTGGGGGGACTCTCTCAGGAACACATAGATAAAGAAGGTTCTTTGGACTGGCTCAAAAGGGGATCCCCCCACCACGATCAGGAAAGGGTCATAATGGCTGCCCAAGACCAGGGATTGATGATCAATGCATTCAAGAAGATGGCAGGGATCAGTAACGACAATAAATACAGATTCTGCCATACAGAATTGGAAAGTGTTGGCCATCTGATATCAAGTTGCAAAGTTCTTCTAGGGGACGGCTACTATACAGCGAGACATTGTAGAGTATGCAAGTACCTCCACTGGACCATCTGTAAAAAATTAAACATCCAGTGTAGCAGCAAGTCCTGGGAGTATCAATCTGAAAGAACAATTGGAAATGACTTATATACCATACATTACGACCATATAATTCTTACGGCCACCTACCTTGAATATGCTACTGTGAAACCTGACATAGTTATATGGAATAAGTCAGAGAGAGTTGCAACCTTGATTGAAGTGAGTGTTCCTAATGATGGCGGTCTGAACAGAGCTGAAAGAGAGAAACAGACCAAATACCAAGGTCTCATGTATGATATGAAAAGAAACTAGAATCTTAAGGGGATATCAATCATACCAGTTGTCATAGGTGCCACAGGACTTATGAAGAAGAACCTGAGGTCCTACCTAACTAATATTCCTGGGGAACAAAGTGCAAAAGAGATTCAGACAATTGCACTTAAGGGAAGAGCGAGGATACTAAAAAGAGCTTTCGGTTGGTTTCAATAAAAAAGCGGGGCAATGTTGGCACCTGGTTTGGCTGCCCCATACCCAGCATTACAATCTTCAAAGGAAGAAAAATAAAAAAACACATATATATATATAACACACACACATACATATATATATATAAAACACGCACACATATATATATATAATACACACACACATATATAACACACACACATATATATATATAACACACATGTATAACACACACACATATATATATATGTAACACACACACACACACACACACACATATATATATATATATATATATATATATATATATATATAACACCCATATATAACACACACACATATATAACACATACACACACACACACATATATATATAACATATATATATATATAACACACACATATATATATATATATATATATATATATATATATATATATATACATATAACACATACACACATATATATATTGTTATTAGTTTTCTTTTTGATTCCGACCACAAGCACACTACTTTTTTCACTTACTACGTTTTTTTTTCACATTCCATTATTGAAATCATTCGTATGTTTTTCTTTTATATGTTTTTCTATTTTTTTTTTTCGTCTGACGATCGTTATTCTCCTTTTTTCTTTGTACGTTTGATTGCATGTCTGTCATTTCTTTGACGATCGCTTTCCTTTTTCATCCTTGTGGTCAACCCAAGTATGTTGTGTTATTGTCTTTATGTATCCATGTTTTTCATCGTGATTTGCTGTCACGTCTCGATACGTAACCAATTTGTGATAATTTGCGCCTTCGTCTTTATATATATATATATATATATATATATATATATATATATATATATATATATAGGGTGACCCCCCCCCAATAAAACGGGCCCCAACTCTTATTAGGCCCCGTTTCTTAGTGTTTTGTCCGAATGAAATGAAACTTTGGTCATAACTAGTTTATTATATTCAAAATATCACATCAAAACACTAGGGTTTTTGGCATTTTTTTCTCCGTTGACTTTAAAATGCTCAGAAAAACAATTGAATGTCCTCTGTTTTTTTTTTTGGTCACTGTACACACACACACACACACACACACACACACACACACACATATATATATATATATATATATATATATATAACTAATTCGCGATATGTTCTCTTATTCCTTTCTATATAAAGTATGTATGTGACTGTGTCTATCTGACCACCGCTACGTGCGTCTTGCGCTAACGTGTGTGGGTGTGTTCTAATAGCCTATTTTGTAATCGTTTCTGTTAAAATTTGCCGCGTATATCCGTACACATTTCATAATATTTATACAAATCTTGTATAGAGTTTATATACATTTATATAACCGGGTGTATATACACGCGGTCGAGCTCTTTTTGAAGACCTTTAATATGTGTGTTTGTTTCTTCTTTATAGTTATGTTGTCAAATTTACGCATTTTTTTCCTGTTGTTTCATCTCTCATTTTGTTTCGCGTGTACGCAGGTTTCTTCATGGCATAACATCACAATAATTGTCCTCGCAGCACCAAACAGACAATGTAACGTAGCGGGGGAGATTTGTCTGTCGCAGCTATATCTTCCTCGGTGTGTCTTTTTGTCTGTATCCATGTATGTCTATGTATGCGGTCAGCATCCCTCGTATATATATATATATATATATATATATATATATATATATATATATATATATATATATGCGATAATAAAGTTACCATACCTTTTTTTGTTACTTACTTTTTTCTGATATATTCCTCTTGTCACTGGTCGATACTGTAAAAGAACATTCGATTAAAATAGAACGCCGATTTCTTGCATGGATTAATTTATTCTTCTACGAGTGAACTTGGAGGAAGCTATCGCATTGTAAACTTATTTCTTTTTTAGCATTTCTTTTTTCTTCGAAACATATTTACATCCAACTCGACACGTCTGTTTCGCACAAAATCGGAAGTCAGACTGCACTTGCATGCGAGCCAAAAGATATAGCCTCTCTTTTTTATGCTCTCTCTTTTTCTTTCTTTCCACGTTTTTTTTTCACACGAACTGAATGTCATTTCAGGTGCCACTGCTAACCCTAGTACAGTGTTTGGCACACGTCAACCATAACCCTTTGAAACTTTTTTACACTTACCAACCTGCACAGTAAAAATCACAACTTTCAACATGCCGGCGAAACTCTGGGAAGAAAGTGGTTGTAGCATAATCGAGCATTCGATTAAATGAAAATAGAGCAGAAAAAGACTAGTAATTAATTTCCTGTGAGAAAATGAAACCGTATAGAAAAGGAAGAGGTTTCTCCCATAATGAAGTTGCTAAGTCGGTTCTGGACTATGTTAAGCAAAGAAAAAATATTCTGAGCGGCGCTTTCCAGATGTGGCAGCAGTACTCCATCTGTGGATTATGTAACTCATATGTAACTTATATGTAACTTATATGTAACTTATTATGTGTTACTTATTATATGTAACTAATTATATGCAATCTACAAAAGAAATGTTTTGCATCAGGAGTCGCATGTTTTCTTTAGCGGTAAAATGATCTTGCAATTTTCCTCAACGATATATAAATAATTAATCAATGGCTATAATATTTGAAGTTTACAAAAAACAAGCCCGATAGTCATTAGCCGCATGCTCTCATGTAATGAATGAATGCGTGAATGTAGGATTGACATGAAATTCTTAAAGATAAACTAAAATGACCAAAAAATGGGCTGAAATGACTAAAATAAACAAAAAGTAAATGACTTAGAATGACTTAAATGAACTTAAGGATGAATTGAATAACCTTAAGAATGACTTGAATGCATAAAAATAACTGGAATCCTTCAAAAACAATTTGAACAGCATGTAGTAAGAACAGATACTACACTTTGATCTTGGCCAAAAGGCCAAGAAAAGGGTATTTATTTGCTCTCCCCCCCCACCGAGCAAATTAGGCACAAGGCCGATTTTTAATGTGAGGAGTAAAGGGGAAATGGGGACCAACTCCCCGGGGAGTAGGGGAGCTGGACAGTGACGATTGGCATGAAGGGCCGCCCCTACATTAAACAAGGTCTTATATATGGGGCTGCCCCCCACATATGGTCCCAGCTTGCAGCATCTGCCGGAACAGACACTACACCTTGATCTTGGCCAAAAGGCCACGAAAAGCTTAAAAAGCTAAGAACAGCATCTATTAACAACATACCTTTGATCTTAACCAAAAAGGCCAAGCACAAAAGTGTTAGGACCGACCGACCGACCGACGGAGTTTCTTATAGAGTTGCTTGCACGCGACTAAAAACAACAAGAGAAGAACGAATGGGAATCTACAGAAGAAAGTAGAAAAAGAATTGTTGAAGTATACGCAAGATTAAGATAATTAAAAAAAAAAAACATTTCTGAATTTTAAGACGAGGATAAATTATTTATATGATTTGGATCCTTCGAACTACTGTTCTCATCTTGATTGTCACTTTCATAATGTTTCGGTCGATGTAATTTTCGACCTTCTTCAAGTGTACCTTTTCGACTCGCAGCGTAGTGGATAAAGTACTAGGGAAATTAAATTGTAAGGTTACACTTTGTTGGTGGTTGTAGCTTGAGTCTCCAGTGCGGGTGACACTCCAAAATATAAATACAATTACTTAAGACCCATTCATAGCTAAAGCAACGAATGCATGCTATCCCATGCATAAATTAAGGGTCCGTTTGAAATTCTGTGCAGATTCCGGGGTTCGATATAAAAAAATTCCGAGTTCAAATGAAAGATTCTCGAGTTCGCCCTGATAAAATTAAACTTGAGGCAGGTCGTATGTGTAGAGGACTAGAATATATAAATCCTAAGCCCGTCACAAAAGAAAATAATGAAACGAATGGGATGAAGGAAACAGAAACTCAATTGCTGGATAGAATAAACGTGTCGTTTATTTACTGTTGAAGAATGAATGTTTTAGGTATAACACGTGTTCATGTCCGCGCGGGTGTAACCATCGTTTGTTGCGGGACTGGTAGTATAGAAAGAAATGGAAATGTCTGTTCATCTCACGTTCGGGTCATTATCGTTTGTTCGCGCGTGGGAAGAGAAGTGAGTAATGTAATGAACGAGAAATGGCCGTCCAGCACGTAGAAAGAGAAAGAGAGAGGATTGCATCAGTTAAGCTGTGCGCCATGTTACCAGTCAGTTACGCGGAGTTGTTCTCAGGCACGTTGTAGATGAGTTGTCTGGTTGATGAACCAAAGAAAAAGGGGGAAAAGAGAGTGAGAAAGTCAATCCAGTTCATGGAGAGAGAAAGCGTATAAAGTGTACGTACGGTCTATTAGCTTCTTGCCCCACATGGTAGCAAGTGGCGTGAGGCGCGCCTGTCGAAACGGCGGCGGCTGGTCCGTAGACCACTCACTTCGGAAGCTGGTTCGAAAAAAAGCTGCTTATTTCTCTTGCTTTTATAGTTGTTTCCGGTGGTCTTTTGCGCATGTGTGTGGATTTCCTTTGAAGAGGAAGTGACGTTGCCCATGTGTGCGTACGTGTGCGCGTATATGTGCGTATATGTGTGTAGTCCATACATTTTATTTTATTCAATTGTGACTCGGGTTGAAAAACTTTTTTTTTTCTATGGAAAGAGTTGTACTTAAGTTCGGCTGTTATTTATTAGGAAATGCCTAAAACGGAAAAGTAAATCGTATTTTGTGGTTTCAGCAAAAGCCTCAGTTCTTATGTTGTGGTTGGATGAGCTTGACTCGCTAGCGAAGTGAGAAAATATTATTCGAGCAGCGATATTACTATTGAAAACAGGAACTATGAACATTTTTTTTTGTAACACAAGCCATTTTATATGGTATGGATATTGTGTTGCATGTTTAATTGTACAATTTTTCTTCGTAACTGCATTACTGCTACTGAAGGATAAAAAATGGAAGATTTATCTAGAATGTTAATGTAATTTTTGTAGACGCAACAAAAGGCGCAATCCGAGCTAGATGCACGTAGAGAGGAGAAATTATTGAAATGGCAAATGGAACAAGAAAAAAAGCAGAAGAAATTACAATTTGAACAAGGAGAAAAGCAGAAGAAATTACAACTTGAACAAGAAGAAAGGCAGAAGAAATTACAATTTGAATATGAAGAAAGGCAAAATGAACGTTTTGCTAAAACACTGGAACTATTAAAGACTAATCGAGAAAATGTCGACAGTACTAATTTCTCGCATACAACTATATTTAATAGCATGGACACATTTAATTATGTGCCGGAGGAAGAAAAGACTTTTGAAGCATACTATACAAGATACGAGGGTGTATTTCAACTTGACTGCAAAAGTTGGCCAAATAGCCAGAAAGTGAGCCTTTTACTCAGGAAGTTGGGTGTAAGAGAACACAACAAGTTCGTAGATTATATACTACCTAAAAAAACTATGGAATTAGATTCCATGGAAGCTGTAAAATTACTAAAAGAATTATTTAATCCGAATATATCTTTTTTCATAAGAGATGGTTGTGTATGAATCTAAGAAAGATGGACAACCAAGATTATTTGACATACGCATCAGTTGTCAATAAAAACTGTGATAATTTTAAGCTAGTGGAACTAACAGTAGAAGATTTCAAATGCCTAATCTTCGCACAAGGGTTAGTCTCCACGAAAAATGCAGAAATACGCAGACGAGTGTTGTCTAAGCTGGAATCTGAGCAAGATTTAACACTTCAGAAATTAGCAGAGGATTGTGAAAGGGCCATTACACTAAAAAAGAATTAAAAAAAGATAGAAGAATCCGGAGTGGCATATGTAAGAAAGGTTAGAAAACCATACACACCAACCAAGAACTATACAAATAAAAGCAGTCAAAACGTAATGAGATATTCCAAATACAATAATTATAATTATAGTAAAGAATATAACAAGTCTCTTCCTAGATATAACTGTAAGAGATGCGCAGAAAGACATTGGGAATCGGATTGCCCTTATAAGAAGAAAAATGCTACATTTGCAAGAAAATCAGAGACAAAAACAATTGTTGCAGATATAAAGATTTCACCAGAAAAAGAGTGCAGCAAACAAAATCAAATGAAAAATTAGACAAAAATCGGCGAAAATACATAAAAGCGGAAATATTTAAAACGCCAATAAAATTACAACTGGATTCAGGATCCGATATTTCTATAATAAATTTGAATACATGGAAAAAGTTTGGTAAACCAATCATGATGAAAACAAGTAAATCAGCTCAGACGGTAACTGGTGGTGAGATAAAATTTGAAGGAGAAGTTATCCTTCCGATAAAATTGAAAGGGATTACGAAGAAATTATAAATGTTCGTATTGAAAAATAGCGAAAACCTGTTTGGAATAGATTTAATTGAGAAATTTGGACTCTGGGATAAGCCAATTAATACATTCTGTAAAAAAATAGAATGTACTACTCCAACAACAGAAAATATAAAAGAGGACTTAAAAAAAAATATTCCCTGATGTATTTATCACTAAATTAGGTCGTTGCAATAAATTTAAGGCCTCGTTTGAACTTAAAGAAAACACCATCCCAATTTTTAGAAAAAAGCGAAACGTTCCATTCGCTGGGTTGGAAAAGATTAATAAAGAATTAGACAGATTGGAACAGACAGGAATATTATCAAAAATAGAACATAACGACTGGGCAGCCCCTACCGTATATGTAAAGAAAAAGAATGATGAAATCAGAGTGTGCGCAGACTTTTCGACAGGTCGAAACTCCATAATGCAAGATTACCATTACCCTCTACCAATCCCAGAGGAAATATTCACAAAGTAGAATGGTGGTAATGTCTTCTCCAAGATAGACTTGAGCGACGCGTATTTACAAATACCGGTCGAGGAGAATTGCTCAAAAATACTATGCATCAACACGCATAACGGATTGTACAAATACAACCGGTTGCCCTTTGGCATCAAAGTAGCGCCTGCCATTTTTCAACAAGCGATGGACACCATGCTAAGTGGTATTGAGTGCGCATGTTCATACCTGGACGACATTGTTATCAGGAGCAAATCCCTAGAAAAACATAAGGAGCATTTAAAACAAGTATTCACTCGAATACAAGAATTCGGGTTTAAAGTAAAAGAAAATAAATGCGACTTTTGTATGAGCGAAATTAAGTATCTTGGACATATAATAAATAAACATGGGCGACGTCCAGACCCAGAAAGATCTACGGCAATAAAAAACATGCCAGCACCTAATAACGTTACAACCTTGCCCAGTTTCTTAGGACTCGCAAATTATTACCTAATAACGTTACAACCTTGCACAGTTTCTTAGGACTCGCAAATTATTACCAATCTTTTATTGAAGGGCTGCATAATTTGCGAGCTCCCTTAAATGAGCTGCTAAAAAAGGACACACCTTGGAACTGGACACAAGAATGTCAAACCGCTTTTGACAAAATAAAGAGCGCACTAACATCTGAATTATTTCTAACTCACTATGACACAAAATTACATATAGTCGTCGCTAGTGACGCTAGTTCCTACGGCATAGGAGCATGCATTCAACATATCATGCCTAATAGATCTAGAAAGCCGATAGCTTACGCTTCGAGAACGCTGCTTCCAGCAGAGAAGGCGTATTCACAGATTGAAAAAGAAGCGTTGAGCGACTAAATTCCACCGATATTTATATGGTAGACAATTCATACTAGAAACCGACCATAAACCATTAGTCACAATCTACGGATCCAAAAAAGGATTGCCTGTATATACCGCAAATAGGTTGCTGAGCTGGGGTACGATCCTACTGAATTAAGATTTCCAGCTACACCATCTAGCATCGAAAAAGATTTGCCATGCGGATGGACTTTCAAGACTGATACCACAGAAACATAATTTGGAAGAATAAGTGATTGCAGCAATTCGAACAAACGTCGAAGTGAAAAATATGATAGCAAAAATCATTAAAGAACTACCGGTAACATTGTCGGACATTAAAAGATAAGCCGATAAAGATGAATATATAAATGATATAAAAGAAAAAATTATAAATAGCAAAAAGGTTCAGGAAATTTTTTCCATATGTAACGATGTGTTATATAGGGAGAGAGTAGTAATACCTAAAACGTTGCAGAAGAGGATTTTGAGAGACTTCCACACAGGACATCCGGGGATAAATCGGATGAAGTCTCTAATAAGAAGCTACGTATTCTGGCGTAACATGGACGTCGACATAGCTACAACAATAAATAGATGTGAAGGATGCCAGTTAGCGGCAAAATCCCCACCTATAGTACACAAACCTTGGCCGAAAACCGACCACCCATGGTCGAAAATCCACATGGTCTTCGCTGGTCTAGTAGGAGAAAATTACTACTTAATTGTAGTAGATAGTTATACAAAATAGCCTGAGGTAATGCGTTGCAGGAATCCAACAACGAACAACTCAATAGGATTCCTACACGAGTTATTTGCACGATTTGGTGTACCAGACACACTGGTCACTGACAATGGAACTCAATTCACATCCAAAGGCTTTAAGGAATTTCGTGACACGTTCCAAGTAAAGCATATCACTACTCCGCCGTATATCATCTAAGATCGAACGGCCTCGCGGAGAGGTTCGTGGACATGTTAAAACGAGCGTTGAAAACATCCATTGGGATACCAACGGAAAAAGCTTTGCAACAATTTTTGCAAATATATAGGATAACACCGCACCCTAATACCTCGTCAAACATATCACCAGCTGATTTAATGTTTGCCAGAAAGGTGAAATCAGCGTTTGATAAACTATTGCCAAGACAAGCAATTGTCCGAAGCACTACACGCATGATAAGAAAGAAATATAACTCGATAGATCGAGTATATTTCAAGTGCTACAGGAATAACACTTCTTACTGGGAATGTGGAGTAGTGGATAAACGCATTGGTAATTGTACATACATGATTAAAGGTCCACAAAATATACATAAAAGGCACCGGAACTAAATAAAAAAAACGCCACAGTCAAGATGGTGATTATACAACAGCAGTCGAAGAGGAGGAAACCATGGACATCATATACGAATCCTTTAATTTGGAACCGCCTCAATATACACCTGAACCCCGAAAGCAGGTAGAAAAAGAAAGCTTAATGGACCATTAATGTTAAATCCACAGAGAAAAAGATATTGAAATCTGTGCGACTTCAAATCTTGGGAGGAGGGTGTTGTGGTGGCACACATTCATTTGCATGTGTGGATAGTAATTACACATAAATATGAACGACTCAGTTAGTTTGAAGGTGTGTTCACCAGAAGCCACCGAAGGCCGCCGAGAGCAGATATGTTTCTCCAGCAAAGACTCTCTTGTTTGACACGATTATGTAAATATCCTGTAAATATACCTTTTCCTAATACACTTCTTATTTGATATAACTTTGTTTGTTGAGTAGTCATTAATATTGCTTTCTACGTTACTTGTTTCAACCTACAAACTTAACATTAACACACACACACACACAAACACACACATACACAAAAACAAATTTATAGGAGTATAGATTCATTGATCTTCTTTTTTTTTGTCACTGCATAAAACTGAGCGTAGTTTTAAGATTATTTTAATTATATTCTTCTAGCAATGATCCCAGCATTTCATTTCTTATAATACGAGTGAGGGGTCATCCAATGTCAAATATCTATACATTTGCATGATCATTACGATCTGGATAATGTTCGCTTTGGATTGTATGCCCCAATGCAGCTACCAATAAATGTTTAATGGCTGAACGAAACCTGTTCAGCTGTTGCAATTGGGCAAGCCACGTTTCACATATGTTTACACCAGTCCAAGTGTCTTTAAAGGCGGCTTTGTCAGTCGGTGCGATTCTTTCTTTAATTTTTGGTCCCCCAACAAAAATAGGGTGGACCTGTAAATTCATCCTTGTCTGTTCGTCCGTCCACTTGTCCGCACTTTTCTCAATAAATACGCCTTGGAAATTTTTGAAATTTTGCACAAACATTAAACATGATATGGGAAAAAAGTAACAGAACAGATTTTTCAGAAAAAAACTCCGGTTGGCCATCTCCGGGTGCTTTTGGCGTTAAAATGGCTAAAATTGACACTCTTGTGCTTATTAAAAAAAAATTGATGCCTGAGTTTTTTTTTTATAAAACTTTCTGAAATGTTGTAACTAACTAATTTCTATATAATTTTGTTTGTTTATAGTTCGCGATAACTCTTGGGTGTGTGACGGGGACTATTTTAAAGCTAATAAAAGCACTCCATTTTAGGAGTATTTTACCATATTTTTCCAAAATTTTCTGTGTATGTCTATTTCTATTTAGCAGTTTTGCATCGTGTTGAACTCCAATTTAAATATGTTAAGGATTTGGGGACTTTTGCAGCTAAATGGTGGGGGGTCAAATGATGGACTTAGTCATTTTTTCATGATCCAAAACTCAAATTTACATATGTTAAGGCTTAAAACTGCACATTTTCACCAGGATTTGACGTCCCCTGGGAATTTTTGGAGCTAAATGGGGGGGTAAATGCTGAACTTAGTCATTTTTTATGCCTCGTTCACTGTGCACTCACGGGAGACCATGCATGCTTCACTTCTCATCGTTAAATAACGAATGGACATATGTAAGTATAAATGCCTCCAAACATATCCATCGAATGTTTTTTTTTGTTGCTAGGTCATTTGGCCAGTTTGTCACACATTAATTTTAAGTAGGCAATTTGCCGTTCGATCAGCATTAAGTATGAAATAGTATTTAGAAATTTAATTGAAGATTTTCGACACTAATAGAAAATGGATTTTGACACGAATAAATAATCTCGCTAATCATTCGTAGTGCGCTTACATGACTTGATCTATTGTTGTGATTCTTATCTAGAAGATGGATTAGTGTTAAGGTTCTGGTTAGTATATGTTTAAATGATTGCAAGTGTATCGATACAATTTTTTTGATAATTTGTATTTGGGTACTTTGTAAAATTAGTTAATAACTAACCCAGCCAGTTAGTGGTATGCATCCTATTTAGATATACATCGACTAAGATTTGAGGTTAGCTTAGAATTAGGGTGAGGATTAGAGTATGATAAGGTTTTGGGTAAGGGTTGGCGTCAATCTCTCTACATTGAGATTGACGAAACCCTGATTTCTCTGGAGTCCCAATTATAACTTGACTTATTGCCTAACTGTACGCTCATGGGAAAGCAAGTGTATAAAGACTCAATTGGACGTGGCCTTTAGGCTAAAAAAATGTTCGTTTCTGTTTTCGGTATAATGAAAGAAAATCCTACTGAGGTAATAATAACACCAATCCACAGTGCCCCTTTTGGAGTAGTAAAAACCGACACAGTGTCTAACTCTTTCTCTGTTGAAGGCAAATAAATTGGTAAGGATTCATCAAACCGATACTTTTATTCCACTTAGACACCACCCCCTTTTAGAGAATGACCAATTTGTTTTTGGTTCTGAACAACCCCAAACAGTAGGTGTTCTATTATTTAGAAAAGGTTGGGAGGGCCTTACTAACTAAAAATGTTCTGCTTTTTGCTCTTCCCCCACTTCCCGTTTTATATCAATTGCCGTGTTTGTATATAAGTATATTAATAAAATAATAAGAATTTCCAACAAATTTTAAGTTATCTTAAAATTGGATGGCCTCTAGTGTAAATGTGGTATTGTGGTCACTGAAATGATTCTGTAACAAAGCCACTGACACGTATACAAATTATCAAGTCTCGCGCAAGCGTGACGTCACAGCGTGATCGAAGGAAGAAAAGAGAAAGATAACCTGAAAGAAAAAAAAAACAGGTGCCGACGAGGGAGGAGAAAGCTCACGTATCGACACGGCAGAGTATTTTTAATTGCGTGAAGGACGACAGGAATATTTAAACAAGGTGCAGGACTCATTTATCCTTTGAACTTTTAACAAAATTTTCAGACAACCGTATATAGCTAAACGATTTACAGGTATAACAACTGGTTATAGCTGCAGACTAAGAAACGGTTAATTAACCCTGAGTTGAAAAGTCGAAATGCGATCGTATTATCGCTGGCTTGGGAAATACGTGTCAGGCGGTTTGGCAGAATATCTTTCTTTTGTATTTTTCCGAGAAATTCATACATAACATCGGGTCCGTGTTGAAATGTAATGACAACGTTACAATTCTAGTTAAGTGTAGAATATATTTTTTATCATTTAAAAGAACCAACGACAGACATTTTCCTTTACATTTGTGGGTGCCTTTATTTTAAATATAAATGCTTAATTTTTTAAAATGTGGTATCTGTTTTAATAATAAATGTAGGATAAATTATTTGTATTTTGGGATCATTTGGACTACTATTCTAATTTTGTTTTCTATTCTTACAACGTTTCAGCCGAAACACTCACGTGTATCATGTCGAAATCTGGAGTCTTCTTGTCGAATTCGGGAATCCGCACGGCTTGTTGGAAGGAACGGTGAAGAAACTTATGAATTACTAAATAAAGTTTCATGAAACTCTTAATGAGGTTGAAGTTGTATCCTCAGCGCGAGAGAGATTCTCAGAATACCATCGCGACTTCTAGCCGGTTATGCCAGACGGAGTTAGAGCATATTACTCCCGTGGATTAAGTAAAAGGTTCCGTTTGAAATTCCATGCAGATTCCCGAGTTTTATAGAAAGATTCCACACGAGAAAGATTCTTCACGATACTCCTGAAAAAATGGGAGGTTAGATCGGACGAAACGTTGTGAGAATGACACTCATCGATATGCATACTTCGGACTAACCAAACAGACAGCAATGTCTCGTCCCTTTATTGTTGAGGTACCTTCCAATTTAATAGTTTCTTTCCTCGAACTCTCTCACTTGTTTAGGGTTGAAAAGACTATGAAATACACTGAAGATGAGGATAATAGTCCGACAAGTACAAATAACACAAATTATGAATAGTTATCTCGAATATGCAGAAACATAAAGATACATACGTATAGAATTAGGCAATTCCAACTTTTTGATCTCACTTTTAAAAAAATTATTTTGTGTGTAACTCTGTCCCCGTGGGGAGGCAAGTAAATGATTTATCAATATGACTGAGGTCCACATATGAGAAAATGTGTTTGTTTGTAAACCTGTCAGGCTTTACTTCGAAATATAATTGTAAAATACGTCCATGCATCTATACAAAAGGCTCCGTCCATCCGGCAGTAAATCATGCTTCAGTTATGCTAGTAGTCCTGCCCATGATCATGAAGGCACACGTTCGGTTTTTTTTTTCGTTCTTTTTCTTAAGAATGGAGTTACCACTTATAAAGGCCCGAAGACCGCTTGAGGATAAGTGTTAATGAGTGTACGATAGTCATCAGGACAACAGCATAGTAATCGTTTTATTTATTTCTTATTACATTTTAAACCCAAACCAGGCACAGTGCCACTTTAGTGTAGGGGCTACTATCAGGAACATAAGTGGCCGGGATAGGGAGTTGAGCAACAAAATTTACGCTTAAACTTCTGCATGTCAGTACAGTTAGAAAAGCAGGAACCCGGAAAGGAATTCCAGAATCTAGCAGTTCTGGGTAAGAAACTATAAGAATAGACGGTTTTCTTACATCTAGGGATCTCCAGTACGTAGGGGCGACTTTGGTGCTCTTGGGTTTGACGAGGTATTTACGTCGAGGGAGTATAAATGCTTGTAGTTCATCGGAGTATGCATTATTAAAATACTTGTAAAACAGGCAGAGGAACAAAACATTGAAGTAGTGGGAATTTTGTATATTTTGGTATATTTAACGGGTACGACTCAGCAAGAACTTGTTTACATTGAACTTGGTGACGACCATATTGTAGTCAGCTGGAAAGCAGGCCAGCGGAACGGAATTCCACATGCGAACAATTCCAGAAAAGAAGCTTTGTTCATGGAATCCATATTTTTATTTAGGCACAGGTAGAGTGAGGGAAATTGTTCGCACACTGATAAAGGCTTTTTGCAAGAAAATAATAAACAGGATTATATAATGACAATTTTTATACACACAAATCTACTTATCCTGCATTCAATAGCTGGTATAGAATAATAACGTCGCATATCAGTGGAATGGTTGTGCATGGTGCTTGTAAACTACTGCTACAGGATATGAGTAAATATGAGAGAGACACATTTAAAGCTATTTCAATATTTTTAAATATTTCACATTTAAAAAATAAATTGACGTTGTTTAGATAAGAAAATCACAGTTAACAAAATAACAACGTTAGGAATTGCATTAAAATTTTGATGGCCTTTATACTTAGTGTTGGATACTCTTCCATAACAGAAATGCAAACAGCGTCCATAAGCGATTGTGCGTACTTCGATTTGAGATGACGATCACTGGAAAGGCTTGCTTATTCTGCCACTTCACATAACTAAACATTGGAAACGTTCATGGCTGATCAATCTAGGAATGCGTTACAAATCCAATCAAATTGTTCAGTGCTGATCGAGGGAAAATATCCTTTAATTTTATTTTCTAAACGTGTCAAATGCTCACTAATAATATGGATTATCTCGATAACGCACATTTTGCAAACTAATTGAAGTATATCTTTATAATATATCTGCATCCCTCTCTTCCATATTGAAACCTTTTTCTACTTAAAAGTACGTAATTTATCTCTTACTGTGAGTATGTTTTAATTTTTGCCTTCATACTATTGAAATGTTTAAATATCTTACTTAAGTATTATATTTAAGACATCGACAATTCATTTTTACAATACTTACAAAATATATCAAATTTTTCTTTTTCAAAAGTGAAAATCTTAAAAAAATCCTGATATGCCAAATAATACTCTAATCACTAATATGAACCATTAAAAAAATGTACCAATTAAACGCGAAGTGATAATAATTGATTTGAAAACCCCGGCGATTTTAAATTAAGCTTGTCATCATGATCAAACAATTAAATGGCTTCCAGCTATTTTTCACGTTCACCCCTAACAAGGCATATCTTCACTGGAACCATGTCTGGAAAAAGAATAACAAGATGTTGGTTTACGTTACATTTAAACTCTTGCATATGAATACAACCGAGAAAAGGGGTAGCTGGAAGAGAATTCCAAAGTCAAGCTGTTCAAGGAAAAAACTATTAGAGTGGAAAGCTTTCTGGCATTAAGGAATCTCAAAAATGAAGGGGCGTGATTTCGTTGCTAAGCGGATTTGTCAGGTATATGTATGTCGAGGGGGCACAAGCGCAAGGAGTTCATCAGATCACATTCCTTAAATTATGTAAAACAGTCACAGGGGTGCAACATTGCGGCAATGGGACAGGTGTTCTCGCGGCACAATAGTAATTATTTGACGGCGCACTAATGTACCGAGGAACAGTGGTTGGGAATCGCAGACTTAGACATAACATTTACACCGCTACACGCGTAAATTGAATAAAATTGAAATAAAAAAATTGAAAAAAGAGGGTTTGGTTAATATTTAGAGTTGTTTAAATTATTCTCTGTTTTTCTGTGCTTTTAAACGCATCCATTTTTCATCTGGGTTTCACCTCACTCCGGGGGAATACTCGTATTTCTCTATCATTTGGAAAGTATATTTCACTCACTTTGGACATAGTCGTCTTGACAAAATGATTACATACGAAGCGACTGTTGCATTGCGCATCTTTAATTAATGCTTTAACTACTTTCAACACTCATTTATTGTCATCTTTATTGGTCGAACAACTTTTCTTTGCTTTTGATGCAACTCAACTAATCAATAAGCAATTCTATTGTAAGTCTTTAATTTTCTTTTTTTATCAATCAAACAATTCCATCATCGATCGTAGTTTTAAAGATATTTTGTCACATGCCTTATATTTCACTACGCATTGTTATTTATAATGCTCGACTTGGTTTCCACATCTTCGTGGCTATTATCAGAACGTTTCGACCGTTTTCAAATTCATTCTTGTTCAGGTACAATATGGTAAATTTAGAAACTGTCATATAGTCTGAACCCATATCTTTTTTTTATTAGAGTTATCGGCAACAATATCTGAATTCCATTTTTCCGACCATTTTATATGGTTTTAATTAATTTAATAAAATCGTTATGCTGCATTTAATCAGAATTGAACACAAAACCCCGAGACACCTTAGACACTTTAACCAACACTTTCGTTATCGCAATCATTTGTTTAAACGTTAAACCATTGTAAGAATAAGCCTTATTCATTTGCTTACGTGGTGAAAATTTGTCTTTTATGTAGACACAGTGTTACATAAGAAAAGGACTGTCCCCTTTCCATGTAAGTAAAAAAATAGGGAATTAATTTAATGTAAATATGAAATAGGATAGTCAAGGATTCGAACTTGCGAAGCTTCTCCGTTAGAATCAAAACACCTTCTAGAAGTGAGAGGGTTTTAGAAATAACCATGTAAAGAAACTTTGAATTCCTCAAGAGAAATCATGGACTGGTCATGAAATAAAGGATGTCATCATCTTTGTGTATCTGCGTCTTCTGTGTTCATCATTACAACGAGAAATGTAACGTGTTTATATTATATGCACAACTGTCAAAACGTAAATGTCAAACGCACTATATCTCGGTTTATCTATCAAGATATTCATAAATCTCCTCTCATTGAATTGGTTCTCTTGTAGTAACATGCACACTGTCTATTATATATATACAGAACTATCTCACTCTTTATATGTACTCTGTCCCTATATCTCATCAATATCCCATCTCTTACAACTTGAAAACTCATTAGGACAGTCTCAATCTCACACATAAGACTCTCACAAATAAGAAGAACAAATACATACGTCACCCCTTCAAAAAGATAACCATTACATAACAACAGGACCAAGATTGATCTAAATACCCCTAGATAACCTTCACACTGACAACATAGTCGCCGGATATTACGTCGAACGAAATATTAGAACAGTAATTCGAAGAAACCAAATGATACGAGGAATTTTAAGATGGATTGTGTAGTTCAAAGAAAATATAACATTACGCGCCCCAGGAGTAACTTTCGATGACTTCAATATGACTTTCCACGACACCAAATACAGCCTGATCGCCACCATCTGCCGAGTATTCGCCGAGCTCCCGACGACACTTTTCGAAAAGGCATGATCCCAGTTACGGAACCGTATCGACATGGTGATTGAGAGTGAAGGCGGCTACATTGAATGGATGTCCGCTCTACTACATAATCAAGGTACCTTAATTGATTATTTTTCAAAAAAAGCTTTTTAAAATTAAGGGTATATTTTTCTTTTGGGCGGCAAATTTCTCGTTCCACCCTCTACCAACTCTAAACAATTGCATACATCAGGTTTGGCGCTTATACACGATGTTCTTATTTAATAAAATATCTGCTTTGTGTATGAATTCAATTAATCTGATGACTGGATTGTCTCTACAGTTAGTAACTCTATTCTTTTTTCTGACTCAATACCTTTGCTCTTATTGTATGTAGAAGAATTTCAGCTTTATATGTCTTCAAGGGTGATATCTTTAAATAAATTGCAAGTATAATTTGCATCCTGCTATTACTGCGTTCGCTGTTGAAGCAAACTTTGGTATGCGTTCTTTTTTTCTTCTTTATTTCTTCTGATTTTTATTAGATTGGGCGTTTTTACTCTCGAACGGAGGATAATCTAAATACATTAACGAACACGGTACTTATATAAATTATATGTTCTCAAATTTACTTTCAACGATTGTATATAAGAATGACGATTATTTCTTAAATTACGTGGCCAAGATTCCTCCTTTACGTTGCATAGTTGCTCGAGGGCGGCTCCAATCTCTAAAAATGTTTAAAGACGTTGTAAACAGTAGACCTGCTAACACGAGGCGTGAATAGACTAACGGTTTCAGGGTGTAGTTTCCCTGTTTGCTATAGCTCAAAAGTTGCTGCAATTATTGTGGATTTACATATTTAAAAAAAAATTACCTAGAAAACGAAAGGAAATAAATCAGCTAAAACTAAAAGCCATATATATATATATATATATATATATATATATATATATATATATATATATATATATATATACCGATATAGCCATATATATATATATATATATATATATATATATATATATATATATATAGCGATATAGGCATATATAAAGCCATAAAATCTCTAAAATATTATTCAATAAGAACCATATAATTAAGTTTACAAATGTGTTTACACTAATTCTGATGAGCCTTATATAAAAAAATCCTCATATCGTCCAAGAAACGATCGTAAAAACTTGTGAAATATGTTCAAGGGTTGGGCGCATCTAAATGATTATTTCTAAAATGTTTTCATCAGATGCTATATATATATATATATATATATATATATAAATATGTATAATATATGTATATATATGTATATATGTGTATATATATGTATATATATGTATATATACGTATATATATGCATATATATGTATATACATGTATATATATATGCATATATATGTATATATATGCATATATATATATGTATATATATGTATATATGTATATATATATGTATATATATATGTATATATATGCATATCCAAGTATATATATACGTATATATATGTGTATATATTTATGTATCTATATGTATATATGTATATATATGTATATATATTTATATTTATGTGTATATATATGTACATATATGTATATATATATATATATATGTATATATACCTATATATGTCTATATATGTATATATATTTATATATATGTATATATATGTATATACATGTATATATATATTTATATATGTATATGTATGTATATATGTACATATATGTGTCAGGTCATGTTATATGCTACTGGTACCATGTAACCCAGTACTACCTGCCTCATAGTCGGGTCACCAGCGACTAAACTGGTACCGCCACCAGACTTGTTTGATGAGGAGGGTGGCTAATCTCCCTGAAGGATTAAAAATAAGACCTTCCAAAGGGCGAATGAACCCTTTCTCGGGGTCAACGGCCAACTAGCACTGTGTGTGTGTGTGTATGTATGTGTATGTTGGGGTGGAAAAGTTGTGATGCGTGGAGGTTTGAAATGCTGGAAGCATGTATTAATTGATCTCAATGACCGTCTTCAGTGTCATGCCTGCTTGAGCATGTGAATTCACTGGTAGGTCTATAAAAAAAAGTCATTTTTGGGCTCACAGACTTTAAGTGTCTGAGGGAGTGGCACTCGTCTGACTAGACGTTGCAATCATCATATATATATATGTGTATATATATATGTATATATATGTATATATATATATATTTTTTTAATTCAATTTTCACCCCAAACAAGGCACAGTGCCACTTTGAAGCAGGGGGCTACTATTAGGGAATTAATTAGCGGGGTCATTATGAGGGGAGAAGAGTAGAAAGATGTTTGTTAACATTACACTTAAACTTCTGCATATCATTGCAGTTGGGAAAGCAGAATCCCGGAAGGGAGTTCCAAAGACCCGCAGTTCTGGGGAACTATTGGAGTAAAAGGCTTTCTTGCACCTAGGGATCTCTACTGTAAAGGGATGAGACTTAGTAGCTTGTCGGGTTTGTCAGGGGTAGTTACGTCGGGGAGGTACAAGTGTTTGCAGTTCGTCAGAGCATTCACCATTAAAGTATTTGTAGAACAGGCAGAGGGATGCAACATCTCGTCGATGGGACAGAGGTTGAATATATACGTATATATATGTGTATATATTTATGTATATATATGTATATATGTATATATATATATATGTATATATGTTTATATTTATGTGGGGAAGAAACTATTGGAGTTTCAGATCAAACATACCCATTCCTGTGTCTTGATAATCTTCTATCATTATATGTATATATATGTATAATTATGTATATATATATATATGTATATATATGTATATGCATATATATGTATATGTGTGTATATATATATATGCATATATATCTGTATATATATATGTATATATATACGTATATATATGTATATGTATATATCTATAATATACTGCTGAATGTGTGTGTGTGTGTGCGTGTGTGTGATCACGAATAGGCTCCTATATGGTTGACTATTTAAAAAAAATATTACATATAATGATAGAAGATTATCAAGACACAGGAATGGGTATGTTTGATCTGGCAGAAGGTGGTACATTACAAGTGGGGGTCTGCATTCACGCCTGGTCCACAAACTATGGAAATAAAAATTAAAAAAAAAAACGTTTACAAGTGTTTTTGATATAGATGTACATAAGAATATTTTATAAGTATGTTTTAACTTAAATAGAGATGGTATAATAAAATCGTGGGGTCTGCGTTCGCGCCTGGCCCCATATATATAAAAAAAAATAGAATGGAAATACGCACAAACTTTAATAAAGACTTTTCATATCTATTTGCGTACGTATACTTTGATAATTATGTTTAAGTTTGAAGAAATATGGTATAATAAATTTATGGGGTGTTCGTTCGTGTCTGACCTCCATAAAATGGAAATATGTCACAAAGTTTAAAAGTTTTTTTTTTAATATAGATGAACAAAATATTGTGATAAGTGTTTCAGTGTGAACAGGTATGGTATAATAAATTATGGGATTTATCTATTTTAATTTTACTTTCATCATATTTTGCTTTGGTTTTGCTACCCCTAAATTCGAAGCTATCTCTTTACAACCCTTCGTTTTCATAACCTATCATACTTTCATAAATAAGAGTCTATTTTCTGTAGTCAACGACGGGTACTTTTGCTAGTATGTACATATATATATATATATGAATATATATATATATGTATATATATATGTATATATATATATGTATATATATTTATATATATATGTATATATATATTTATGTATATGTATATATATGTATATATATGTATATATTTATGTATATATATGTATATATGTATATATATATGCTCTAAAGTTATATATATATATATATATATATATATATATATATATATATGCTCTAAGGTTCACTATGGAAAGTGAGAAGGACAATTCGCTTCCCTTCTTGTATGTTCTTGTCGAACATTCAAGGGGGGGGCTTTATCACTACAATTTATAGGAAGTTGACATGTACTGGCCTATATGTTAACTGGTTGTCTTTTGTACCAAAATCGCGTAAGGTCGGCTTAATTAATACTTTGGTACATAGAGCCCTGATGATTTGTTCACCTAACAGATTGGACGCCGAACTTGATAAGATCAGGGAAATATTCATCAATAATGGTTATCGTGTTGATCTTATTGATGACTGTATTTTCAAAAAGGTTGCGGATTTCAAACCCCCTTAAATGTTTGGACATTTGAAATGCCCGGTTTATTTAAAATTACCGTGGATTAGGGAAAAGAGTAACATACTTTCCAAACAGATCCGCAGAAGTATTTATGACTGCTTTTATTCTGTGCCCTTGCGTTTGGTATATACTACGAGACCTGCATTTCCTTCTTTTCGCTAGGATAGTTTGCCTTACATCAAAAATAGCAATATTTTATATCAATTCAAATGCCAGTGCGATGCTGGCTATGTTCGGCGAATATCCTTGCATCTTTTTACTCGTATAAACCAGCATGTTCCATCGAAGATCAAACAAGGGAGGATGGGGTCTGGTAGTCTCCCTCCTTCTGCAGCCTTGGACTCTGCTATTGGCCAGCATTTGGTTGACAACCCGTGCTGTGCCGATAGATATAAAATAGAAAGGTTCGAGGTGCTCCATAGAAACCATTTAAAGATTTTGGAGTCAGTCTCTATTGCGGTGCAGACACCTTCTTTGTGCCGGCAGAAAGAAACATCTAACGCTTTGTTTCTCTTTGGGGAACTGTGAATCTTTTCTCCCGTATTTTTCCCCTCGTTGTGCCATTATTTTAATCGTTTTTTAAACGTTAATAAACTTTATTTTGGTGTTCCCGTAATTTTTGGCACATTCAATAGTTCCCTATCAGAACTCTTTATTTTCGACATAGTATTATTATTTTTACGCTATCGATTTTCTCCTGATGAGATGGTAGCTGAAATAGCTCTCGAGAGACTTCCACCCATTATATTTAAAACTTAATATATATATGCATATATATATATGTATATATATATATATATATATATATATATATATATATATATATATATATATATATGTATATATATGCATATATATGCATATATATGTATATATATGCGCATATATATGTATATATATGTTTGTATATATGTATATATATATATATATATTGTGTCAGGTCATGTAATGTGCTACTGGTACCATGTAACACAGTACTACCTGCCTCATGGTCGGGTCACCGCCGACTAAACTGGTTCCCCCACCAGACTTGTTTGGTGAGGAGGGCGGCTAGTCTCCCTGAAGGATTAAAAACAAGACCTTTCAAAGGGCGAATGAGCTCTTTTTCTGGGTCAACGGCTAACTACCACCGTGTATATTTGTGTGTATGTATATGTGTATTGGGGTGGAGAGGGCCCCTGTAAGCCGTGGTGAAGGCAGCCTTTCTAGGAGAAGCAAATCTCTGATTTAAAAAAAAACCATAAAGCGGAAGACCAGTACCCGCATTAAGCTGGTCTGCAGTTTAATTTGTTGCTGGCTATCTTGTCTTGCTTGTTGCTGGATCTCAACATTTTGAACCGAGAGAGAGACTTAGCTGTCGTACAAAGCTAAGACTCTGTAACATCATCTTTGTATAGATACTCCCTCAGGCATTTGGGCTCATGGATATTAAATGTCTGAGGGAGTGGCACTCGTCTGACAAGACGTTGCAATCATCATATATATATATATATATATATATATATATATATATATATATATAGGGTGTCCACAAAGTCCGGCTACTTAATGTAGCCAGACTTTGTGGACACCCTCTAGATTATGCAGCCAGACTTTGTGGGCACCATTTAGATTATGTAGCCAGACTTTGTGGGCACCCTTTAGATTATGTAGCCAGACTTTATGGGCACAGTTTAGATTATGCAGCAAGACTTTGTGGACATCCTGTAGATTATGCAGCCAGACTTTGTGGACACCCTGTATATACACAAATAGCCAGACTTTGTGGACACCTTGTATATACACAAATATATATATATATATATATATATATATATATATATATATATATATACATATATATATATATATATATATCCCGTTAGATCACCGAAGTTTAACAATGTTGAGCCTGGTTGGTACCAGATGGATGACCATTTGGGAATTCTAGGCGCTGTATGTATTCTCGGCTTATCTCGTCATTTGTTTCCTGTTGTCCTGTGTATACACTTCACTTGCTACTGGTATTTAACAATGTCGAATCAGGAGAGGTGTGGATGGAGATTGCGCACCTCCTGCTACAAAAATGTCACACGCAAGCACCCCGTCGTGGCTATACATAGTCTGTCAAAGACTGAAGGGGCCCTCGCATATATATATATATATATATATATATATATATATAGATAGATAGATAGATAGGTAGATAGATAGATAGATATAGATATAGATATATAAATCTATATATATCAAATGATCAGAAACAAAATAACTATAAGCATATCAAATGAAAAATAAAGTTCAGATTCGATTCAAAGTTTGTTTCTTCTTCCAAATAGGATTAAGTGTAATTGTAATAAACTAATAGTATTCCTGTTCACTGACCACTATACAAAAATAAATACGATTCGGTGAATTATTAACTTGGGGGTATTAAAACGAATTATAATATATTGTTTTCAACTCCAAAGTAACTCGACAAACAACCCCTTTACTATTGAGCTCCCTAGATACTGGAAACATTTTTAATCTACAATTTAGTTTCATCGGACTCTTAAACTTCAGAATTCTTCCCCTACCCCACTGTTTCTTGCTTTCCTGGTGTTACTAACCTGCAAAAGTTTAAATATTCTAAAACAGACATCTCGATGCTTAACTCCCCATACTTCCCTGTAAGACATGAGCTCCAATATAAACCTCTTGGGTCCAAGTGGCAATATGCCTAGTTTTGGGTAAAAAATAACTTCTTTTATTTCAGTACTAGCAATCGGTGCCCGGCATTGCCCAGGTGTTTTGAAGTGTATGCTGAGGAAAAAAAAACGGTCAATTTTTTTAAAACTTTTACCCCTATTATGACCTCTTAACATTTATTGTTTAGGGATCAAGTAAAGTTAATAAGTTAGATCCATGTCCAAGGAATCTATATATAAAATATCACGTGTTCAGACCTTAAATTGTAGGAGGAGTTTGGTAGAGTTCTCAAAGGTCTAATTGTTGAATATTGACCACTTAATCGCCAAATTTCTGTCGAAAACCTATCACATCGATTTTCCCAAATCTCAGTTCCCTGTATATCAAATTTCGAATCTGTAGGCTTAAAATTGACAGAGTTTTAGCGTAGGGAAATGCACACAGACGCACAGACACACACAGACACTATCACTTATACATATATATAAACATAAACATCATATATATAAGGATAATAGTACGCCATATATATAACAAAAGACCATTATTTACTGAAGTGAAAGGAAAACCCGGGGGAACTTTACCCAAAAATAAATTTTTTTGTGTGTATTGATAGTCTGGTACTTATACAGTTTAGTGACGACATTAAAAAATGGAAATATTGAAAAAAAATTTTATTGTATGTAACTGTTATAGACTGAAGTTCTCCGAAAAAAAATTTCACTTCATTTGATCAAGTAGTTTTTTTTTTACAGCGAAAAACAATGATTTATCACGGCTACGTCAACGTGGCCATTTTGGAAATGTTATTGCAGGCCCAGGAATTCCCCAAGGGCAGGTAACTGCCGTACATAGCAGAATACCTCAATTTTAGGCCAATCTAGCCCTTTTTTCCCCACCAGAATGAGATTTTTTTTTTTTTGCGAAGACAGATGCCATTTTTGGGGTGTTTTTTTTTTTTTTTTAATTTGTAACAGAAGTAAATAAACGAAGTTTCGAAGTTATCCATGCGTGTCCAACTGAGCATGTTTCGAAAATAATCTCGTATAAAAATTCTTCAATTCTTTGCATTCTTCAATTTCTTTGCATATTCAATAGTATTCTTATTTAAAAAAAAAACGCAAAAAAAATTCCAAATTTAAAAAAAAAAGAAAAAAACGTAAAATAAATTGGATATGTGTTGTGTGCATCTCAATATGGCGAGAAAAAAAAGGCTAGATTGCGAAATTTGGCCTAAAATAGAGGTATTCTGCTAGGTACATTTCCAAAATGGCCACGTTGACGTCGTTGTGATAAATAATTGTTTTTCGCTGTAAGAACAAAACTACTTGATCAAATGAAGTGAAATTTTTTTTCGGAGAACTTCAGTCTATAACAGTTACGTACAATAAATTTTTTTTTCAATATTTCCATTTTTTAATGTCGTCACTAAACTGTATAAGTATGGATAGTCTTATCAACACCTCTTTTTTCTATTTATTTAAAAAGAAAATACAACTTTATACAAATTCCCTATTAGTTTTTTTTCGGTTCTCTTATACGATGATCATCTTTATTTAACTATAACGTGTAATTATATTCATACAGATATTCTATATGATTTATATTTGCGTAATATTTGCGTAGAAATGAAGAAAATCAAATTTACCGTGTATTTATCGTGTTGCCATAACAACGTGACGTAGCCAAGGACGGTAGTGGACGTGAGTGTGTGTGCGCGTGTTTTTGTGCTGTATTGTTTGTAGTAGTAGTAGTACTAATAATCTGTCCAGCGTTTGCTTTCCTGTTGTGTGAATGGCGGACGTTGAGTCGGAGGTTGGATTGTGATGTCTGTAAGTTTCGTATTTTTGTAATGATAATATTTGTAAATGGCAAGTTAGAAAAAAATTAAACCCTTCCAAGATGGACAATAAATAAAACCAAAATATTTTATGGTAAAGTTAAGAGCGTAAGAACTATAGTTTTTTAGGAGATGTGATTATTGGATTAACCAATCAGAAATCGTCTGTGGCACACACATCTCTGTTTTTATAGATATATAGAAGATAGATATAATATTTTTAAAATTTCGTATAGTTGTGATGCCAAAATAGCCATCAACATCTATAATTCCCTGCAAGAGTGTTCCACGAGGCCCTCCGTCAGTAAGCAAAGATAATGTTAACTGGTATGGATTTTGGCGAGGGTTACAAACAGAAATTTTTGGCGGCAAACAGAAATAGACAAAACGCGCTAGAAATGTAAGTACCGAATGATATAACATAGAGATGGCGTCACGTGAAAAATAAGTTAAAATGTAATCAGAATCAGATATTAATTTCTCCGCTCATGATTTGTCTTTCTTTTAAAATATAAACTTTAAAAGCCTATATTTTCATAGTGTTATGATGTATGCGTGAATTCATCTGGCGTCAAACAGAAGATTAACAATCCCCCCGGGGTGTTATAACCCACGCAATGAAATGCGATGATCAAAAAATGAAATCAATGAACCGTATGTAAACAGACTTTAATTGCTCACAGGCGGAAAACACACATGTGTAAAAGTACGCGAAAATGTAAAAATAGACACAGTTTATTTTGTTGATAGTAGCTGGGAAACAGCGCCGGATATCTTTCGCTCCTGTCGTAACAGCAACTATACACAACCCAAGTATTTGATTTTATGCATTATTTTTTATTAGGACCATTTACAGATGAGTAATTTGCGTATTTATTTATTTAACAAAAACCATGGAAGGCAATAATTACTGCGGGTACAGTTACGAGACTCAGCATTTCGTATCCCGTCGCGATTATTCACCTGAAGAAGGCCAGAGGACCAGTTAGCCGAAACGTGGTGAAACAACAACTATGAAGGTGAGGTTAACAGTCTGTAAATAAATAATTGAATCATCAATAAATGTATTCAGTTTATAATTTAAATGTTCTTTTCCGATCAAAGTCCCGTTACTTTATAGACCCGCTTCGTGTGTTTCTTTTAATTTATGGGCTTACAATTAGATTGTATTTTATGTGAGAGAGAAATTATTATTCGATTATGTTCTGCACTCAGTAAATGAAGACAACAGCGGAAATAATCAAATTTTCGTTTGATACTGTACGAAACAGCGCAATTTAACGGCGAATAATCTAATAAATATTGAATTATGCGAAAAATGAAAAGTGGTTAAATTGAAAGCTTCACAATAATTAATCGCGCTACTAACTACGATGGACACTTTTATAATATTTCACTTCGACCTGAAAGGTTATTGCCAAGGCATATTTCAAAACCGTAAACAAGTAGACTCTTTGACTAATAGAGTAATATGTTGGAAGAACAAAGAAAAACTAAGATTAAGATCAACAATAGCGTAGACAATTTTAAGATTGGGTTGAATGTATTCAGAAATAATTGTAAGAAGAAGGTATTTTTAGGGGACTTACGTGTGAAATATTGAAATAAAAATGATTAAATTTGGATGTTATGGACCCATCTTCTTTAATTGAAATCAAAGCAATATTTCGAGTCCAGTTAAGAAGAATATTAAAACGGAAGCAGGTGTATATAAAAAAAGGCAATAAATAAATAAATAAATAAATAATAATAATAATAATAATAATAATAATAATAATAAGAAGAAGAATCAGCTTCCAGGACGCCAGCACACACACACACACAAACACACACACACACACACACACACACACACACACACACACACACACACACACACACACACACACACACACACACACACGCACACGTATTTTGTGTGTCACGCTTATACCTTTTTTCTTCCGAGTGACTGTCGATTAATTATTATGACCTTCCATTTCTTGTAAAAAATACTTTTCCCAAGGATTTGCGTAAGTTTTGGTTTCGGTTATAGCTGATGGCACTCAAGTTATATATATATATATATATATATATATATATATATATATATATATATATATATATATATATATATATATTCGTCATAAGTTTTGGTGTCGGTTTCGACTCTAGCTAGTGCACCCAAGTCATATGGATACAGTTTTTTTATTTTTGAAATCACAACTATATAATAGATAAGAATTGACAGAAAAATGACTCTGCATGAATTAAAATACATTTAAGCGAATTTTACGACCGGGATAGATATATACTTTTGCTGTTTAAATAAAAGAGCTACAATAATATTAGGGCGTCTCCATTTGCGATGAACATACACAAAATGCAACATCAATATATTACACGTGAAAAGGTCTGCTGTGGAAGTTCTACAGGTCCCGCTAGTATATATATATATATATATATATATATATATATATATATATATATATATATATATATATATATATATATATATATATATATATATTATTTCACAGGGTGGAACGATAAAATTGTTGCACTAAAGAAAACAACACCACAGCTTTATTTTAAAACTTTTATTGAAAAAAACCAAACTAATTTAGGTAACTTGATTATGTAGTAGATCTGACATCTATTCAATGTAACCGCATTCAGCCTCAATTCTCGCTTTCAAACGGGACTGGAATTGGGAACATGCTTTTTCCACGAGCGCCAAGGGGAGCTCATCGAATACTCGACAGATGGCGGCGATCAGGCTGGCTTTGCTGTTGTGGAAGGTCATGTTGGTGATGTTTTGACGTATGACTAAACGAAGTAGTCCAGCGGCTTTAGGTCGGGGGAGGAGGGCGCCAGTGAGAGAAGGGTACAAAGTTGTAGCACTCCTTCTGGGTCTCTTTGGACTTGAGAGCCGGCGCTGAGTCCTACTGCCACACTCAGGGTCTGCCAGCGACCACCTGATTGCACTAGGGAATCACCTACACTCCTCAACTTATCCAGGTACACCATGGTGTTGACTTTCAACTCGACTTAAAAGATCTGAGGTAGCATGATGGGGCCCTCACTTGAAATCATCCTGGGTGCGTCCCTGTTATTTGTGTTAATCCAGCGATGGTTCTGGTAGTTGTGCACCTAGTTCTGGCAGAATTATTTTGTGTCTGAATAGAACCAGAACGTGTTTGGCTTCTTGGGATGCTTCAGTTTGTTGAGCAACCTGACGTCTAGATTAGCCTGAGGTTCATTATCTTCTAAGTCTAAATCTGGCTGGTCTGGTGCATGTAGGTCCTACACTTACAGTCTTCCTACACACATGCATTCACAACTATGTGGAAGATGCGTAAATATCTGCCGAATAAGAAACTTGGGAGTTTTATCGATGATTGTCTGGATCTTTTCGATTAACTTTTTGGTCCAAGTATTTCTAGCGGTTTCCTCAACTTTGACCTTCCGCTTCACAAAGTGTTATTCGATGCGTTGAGTTGTGCCCTTAAGCGTTAAACCTTCTGGATCTGCATGTTTAGAGTGCTGTCAATAATAATGTTGTCATACCTTTGATCGGTAGAGAGCATGAGTTTTACAGCGGCGCATCTCCGACTCCGCTCGGTGAAAACTGTGTCACTTTAGATATGATAGAAGGCTCCTATCGCTCTAGGGATTTGTGCAAAACTGGCAAACTAGTAGATGGTCTGCAACAACAAAAAAAGAAAACCGGTTTTCATTAATCAGAAATGAAATTACCGCCCAACTGTGTATTTAATTAGGGGAAACAATCTAAATTCAATATAATCATATTCTACCCCCTTTTTTAAGCGCTATCAGCAACCTGATGAAATTAAATCTTTTTCACTCTGTGATATCTTTACATGGAATATATATATATATATATATATATATATATATATATATATATATATATATATATAAATGATTGAAAATTGTGTCACTTTCAGATATAATGTCGCTCCACATTTGGGGGTACCAAATTGGTAAAAGAGGAAATTATTCCTAATTAGCATTTAGATAAAAATGCACTTTAGTAAAAATAATTGAATTCATTCAATATGTATCACAAAAACAAAATACAGAAACATAAC
Organism: Euprymna scolopes; assembly: GCF_053919585.1. NCBI lineage: Eukaryota > Metazoa > Mollusca > Cephalopoda > Sepiida > Sepiolidae > Euprymna > Euprymna scolopes. The sequence goes on from NC_136500.1 coordinate 66,313,959, forward strand.
ATCCGTAGTATATATATATATATATATATATATATATATATATATATATATATATATATATATATATATATATACATAAAATATATATATATAATAGACATAACGATACTGTAGAATTAAATTCACAATATTTTATTCAAAACACGGAATAGGAGAAAAAGTGAAAAATCTGTTATTCCATGGAGTTTCAAAGATAAGCTCTTCTATTCGAAGGAAAAAAAACGTCAGCAAAAGAATATATAAATAAAAATCTAATTTATTGGTCAGCGCCATTTGTTAAAACGGTAGTTATAAAAGTTTTTTTAAGAAGACTAAAAGTTAAAAGGAAAATAAAAAATACTCAGCAATGTCCAATAATTAATGCTGCAGAAATCCAGTGAGGGTATGAGGCTCGTATTGGGGAGATCCAATAAGAGATTCAAAAAGGTGTTCTTCGGGTATCTTTAAAAATGTACAGGGATGAAGAAAAAGTGACATATTCTTATAGATGAGTCTTGTATGAGACTTGAGGTACAATCCATTCCATGGAAGATAGATGTTTAAGCGTAGAGAAGCGTGTGAGGACTATAATTGAGGATATTGGCTTCAAATTGAGAAATATATATAAAAAATAGCTTGATATCAAATTTTGTAATATTGGTCAAACGGTACTTCCATGGCTTTCCATGGCTAGGTCAAATCATAAAGTGGTACATGGTAGGGAAAATAGGGACAGAAAGTAAGCGGATAAATAATGTCGAGCTTTAGGTTGGTTGGTTGTTTTTGTTTTACGCCATATCAACCCTTTTTAGGTTATTTAATGTCGAATTCAGTGATTTTGAAGAATAGGTTTTTAATAGAATATGTATATATTTTTTTCCAGTCAGTTTCTATTTAACCCATAGTTCGGGACCCTAACAGGTACTACCACACCGGTTCAGAATAGATCTGGAAGCAATGGCAATTAAGGGGTGACTCCACACTCCCACAAGCCCGCAAGCTGGGGTCACACCATTGGATATAGTTTAAGGTCATATCCAGGACCTCGAGCTTTAGGAGAGGGAGGTTTTAACATAAGGCTAGAAATTTCAGATCTATAAATGAGGTAATCGGGGCAAAGAAGAGAAATTTGGGAAGGAAAGAAAGGTGAGAACGAAGGGACGAGAAGAGGAGAATAGTAAAATAAGAGATTTCCAGTTACTTGGTGTAAAGGAGTGCTGTTTGAAGTGAGGAGAGGATATTAAAAGAAGACATTAAAAATAAAATATTAAGAAAATACAGTCAGAATGAAGTACTTTTAAGAAATGCATGAATATTTATATATTGGCAAAAAGGCTTTAATAAAAATGATATTTAGTGATACTGTATTTATGAAAGAGAAGTTGAAAACGATAAAAGAGTATTGATAAAGTAAAGCTTGAAAAATGTATGACATTAAGACTTGTGTGTATCTAGTTAGAGAAAAAATGGCGTTAAATGAAGATGTTGTTTTCGGACTAGTTTTCAGGAAAGGGTATCGCACATGAAATTAAGTGAAGGTTAAATCGGAAATAAAATTAGGTGATGATATAGAGGGATAGATAATAGTTCATGATCAAGTAAGGTGGACAAATAATCGAAAAAGTCAAAACTAAAAAAAAAAGGGGATCAGGAGGTAAATAAATGAAAGGGACACAATTATTAGGAGGATAGAGTTAATATAGAGTAAGGTGATCGAGAATAGAGAGGAATATAGTGAAGGCGTAAATGATAATTATGTACTGTATAATAAGAAGTTAAGGTACTAAAACGGGAGATCTTCATGGCTGAGAGTAAAATTGGTTGAGAAAATCTAGGGGTAAAAGTTTTAAAAGGGTATAAAAGAGATTTGAGTTAAACGGTAAAAGTTAACTTTAAAAGTGTAAAAATCAAACAATCAAAAAATTAAACTTTGCGGCAGTAAGCAAAATATTTTTTAAAGAATGATTAATAAGAGAAATGGGAATTATCGGCGGGTGAGAAAAATACTTGTTGGTGTTATATAAAGTTTACCAGCCAATGGCTAAATGGTGAGGTAAATGGAGGGGGGATTTATGTAATTTTAAATTGGCTATAGTAATATATATTCCTATGTTTGCAGCTTGAAATTAATTCGTTTTTACAATTTATTATGTTAATATTTTCAGATAAAGTGATTATGCCTACAGCTTCCGATATACAAAGATAGCAATATCTGGCGCTAAGTGTATAGGATTTACATTTTTTAGCATTGTCTATTTACTAGAGAAGTTAATGTTTATAGTTTCATAATTTTTAATTGATGTAGAGAGTACTGTGGCCTTATTGTTGGCCATATTATCTTCATTAAATGAACGGATATGGTTTGAAATGCGGAGTTTAATTAGCGTGGAGGTAGAGCCAATATACGTATAGGTTTTAGGGTGCGTTCGCTAAGTGTTAATTTCACGATTACTATTATTAGAATTAGGTAAAGAAAAGTTGCTATAAATAGTTTAGTTATAGGTATTTTGGGTTTGGGTAGTAGATGTAAGAGAGGCCAATAATCTATCCGGAGGATTTGTGGGATGGTTAACAAAGTTACCATGATCGTTAGCAGTTGGAGGAGAACTCATTTGGGAGGGAGACAAAGAAGGGTTTAGGAAAGTTATGTGAGGAAGATTTAGATTAAGATTAAAGTTGTTAAGAACAACAGAGGGGGTGTTTAGATTTAATATATATATATATATATATATATATATATATATATATATATATATATATATGTTATGACCAGGTTCAGCGTTTTTTAACATCGGTAATCTAACAGAGACCGGTGTAACAACGTTATTATGCTGCATTTGAGAATACCAGATGCTGTATGTACTCTGCTTTTTCAGCATTGTTTACTGTAAGTCTTTAACCTCTCATTGCTACTGAACACAAGCAATCTCGATTTCCGACAGCTGTGCTCGGGATTGCGCAATTCTTGCCTCATAATTAGATGTGCATTTACTATTACAGGATGCCCAATGTCTCTTGAGACTGAATGAAGACATCCCTCTATCCACACACACACAGACGCACACCACACACACACACACACACACACATATATATATATATATATATATATTAGCTACTTTCATTAGATTGACTACAGAAAAATAAATTATTCTACGTTCAATTTTTTTTTATCTTTCATTCCAAACGAAAGCCAACATTAATTTCATTTATGTTTTACGCGAATTTCATATCCAATAACGAAAAATAAATTGTATATATATTGTTGTCTCGTAGAGACGTTCAGAATATTAATAATAAAATACACATATAGAGACGTTCAGAATATCAATAATAAAATACACATATACAGGGTGTCCAAAATGTCACTCAACGGTTGTGAACTTTAATGGATTCTTGATTTTTGATGATATATTTCTGTAATTTTAACACAATCTGCCTAACATATTGAGAATTAAAACAAAGTTTGCAGACTTAAAAAGTTCCAAAATATTTACTCATGAAATATGATGGCTTTTAAATGTTGCCCATTTTCAGCTTCGCATATTTGTGATCTTTTCAAAACATTTTTCATGACAGATTGCAGAATCTCTGGATTGCGATTTAACTCCATTATTTCGTTGCTGATGTGTTCCTTCAATTTTTGCAGGGGTTGGAGTTTGACGTTTCGAGGTCTGCCAGATCGTGGACCGAAATAAGGGAGTTAAATCGCAATCCAGATATTCTGAAATCTGTCATAAATTGTATTTTTGAAAGAGCACAAATATGCCAAGCTGAACATGGGCAATATTTAAAATACATTATTTTTCATAAATAAAACTTGTTTGAACTTTGTATTTTTGTAATTTTCCAAGCTCATAGTCAGATTATGTTTTAATTAGAGAAATATAACATCATAAATAAAGAATCCATTTAAGTTCGAAAACCTTCAGTGACTTTTTGTACAACTTGTATTTACTCATATTTGTGCGCCGTACTAGTAGCAACGAAATATTATGAATCTTAAAACACAGCTGTTATTAGTAAGATAACCTATTGTTGCCAGATTTAGTTTAATTCATTTTTACGCAATGCTAAAAGGGTTGTGATAAATTTAAGATACTGAATTTTATCAAATTATTACAATATTAACAAAACAAAATATAACGTGCATTGAAACTCAAAAGAAATCTTACTATAGACATGATATGTTAAATAAGATAATTCTACAAACATATAACTAAATCAAATTCTAATATATTGCAAGATAATTTAAAAAATAATAAAAACACAAAATATATTTTCATTTTTAATATGAGGATTACTTATTTGGATTATTTGGATTAGTCAAACTACTGATCTCATCTTGAGTGTAATTTTCACAACATTTCAACCGATATAAACTCCGGCCTTCTCTAGGTGTGTCTATGTTTTTGCACTCGAGAATCTTAGCGTCAAATTTGGGAATACGCACGAAACGTCGGATGAGACTGTTTGCTATTATTTCGTCAGATATAACCGAGTAGAGGTCGTATGTTATTCATAATTCTATTCTGAGTATAATCCACACCGAGGATTGAACCTCCAATTTCCAGAAGAGTGTAGCTTACAACTGAATTTCAACTAGTAATTTATCCATTACGCCGAAGTTCTTTTTAAAGATGTGTAACGGATAATTGTCGACGAAACAAGAATATGCTACACTTGTGGATTAAATAAACAGTCTCGTTATAAATTCTCTATATATTCCCGAGTTTGACAAAAAGTTTCCCGAGTACAAAAAATAAACGTAGAGAAGGTCGAAGATTACATCGGCAGAAACGTCGTGAGAATAACACTTGCTATAGTAACAGTCTTGCAAATAATGGCAATAATGTAAATTATCAATCCTCATCAAAAAAATAACAAAGAATACAATTGTGAATTACTTAAGACCTCTACGTTGTCTGACAGACCGAGAGGTCTTTAAAACACGTTTTTTTATAGTTGTTATTGCTAAACGTATTTTTGTTAATGTTTTTTACAAGGGAGGAGCATATATTTGAGCTAGGTTGAGCACCTTACATAAAAATGATGATATAGCTTAAAACGACTAATAGTATCGCTTCTGTGAGAAAGAGACTTCTGGTAAGATAAGATAACATTTAACACTAGATTTCAAAATCCGTTTTGCAGGCTATCAAGGCAGAAAACGGTGCAATGTGTGACGTCTCATCAGAAATAGCAACGGTAGCTCATCTAAAGGCGTATTTGACTCTAATATAGATAGAGAATAGCTTCTGATGTGAGATTCCTTTTAGGATGATAGAATGAGTTAACCATTTTTCAGTAAGAGATTTGATGCAAGATGTTCCATAGCAAGTTAAAAAAAACTGTTATCATTTCTTTTATTTAGAAGGCCCATAGGAACTAACTCATGCGTGCCAGAGTGTGATCTGAATAACAGATAATTATAAAGGTTTTTGAAATGTGTCTCAGTCGGATTTATTTGATCAATTATGTTTCTTTATCGTATAGAAAAAAAAAATCATTGGAACTTTATTATTTTTCCACCGGGTGGTAAACATTTGAACTTATTTGCTGATAGCCATCATACTAATTGTTGGTCGATTCTAAAAACTCGCATATAGTACAGTAATTTCTTACTTCCATGAGAATATGTGTATATGTCTCTCCCCACTTCCTTTTTAGCTAGTGTTTTCTATAAACTATTAATACCGCAGGAATATGTTCCATCTAAATGCATGCCTTTTGAATTGAAACCATCCATGTAATACTAACATTTGGATAAAAGTGTTCTTTGTTTATTGAATCGCATAAAATAAGGATGGATGAGATAAGAAATTAGGGAAGAAGGGACTAAGTGGAAGGAGAAACTGATTAAATGAGTTTTATGAAGGAAAATAAATGGCGAACTGCATAAGAAATACCAGAAAAAAAGGAAATGATATAAATGAGTAAATGACGTAAATAAAAAAAGAAAAAAAAAGAAATACGATTTGAAACGTGTGACGGTGTGGAGACATTATTTATTGACTATGTACTCTTTGTATTGATGCATTATCCAGGTTACTATTCTCATTTTTAGTATCTTTTTCACAAACTTTTCGGCCGATTTTCTTTAGGTGTATCTTGTCGAAGTGATGAATCTCTCCTTGCAGATTCCCGACTTCAATAGAAAAGTTCCTCGAGTTCGACAGAAAGATTCCCGAGGTCGACAGAAAGATTCCGAAGTTCGACAAGATTATATCAAGAAAATCGGATGTTACATCGGCCGAAACATTGTAAGAATCACGCAATGTAGAATAGTAGTCTGAATGAACCAAATAATTGAGATTATCAATTCGCACGTAAAAAAAAAAATCAGAAACAGATTATATAGACTTTATACGGTACCATACACTTGACAAAGCGGTTTCCTTTAAATTACCAAAGTTAAACGACGTTGAACCTGACCAGAACAAAATGGGTAACGATTTGAAAATACTGGGCGTTGTAAGCCATTTCTTCTAAACGGGATGTGTATGCTGGCTTGGGACCATGTGTAAAATTGTACTCCCAATAAATTTCCACTTCCAATAGAAGGCGAAACGTCCGTGGTTGGATGATTACTTACAAAAAAAAAAAGTTATATTTCTGGTAGTTAGATGTACTTTTGGAACAGATTACGCTTAAGGCTAAATATGGCGCCCGCAATAACGAAGAACATTATCCGTGATGTGTTGTCCAAAGAAAAATCAATTCAATAAACAACCTCGGAACACAGCGTTGACATTTACATCAATAAAGAAATCGTATTATGTAAGGACACAGAGACAATAATAGCCCAGATTTTATTAGTCAGCAACACGTCAGAATGGGTCAAGAACTGAGTTCGCGCACTTGGCCTTGAGATATTAAAAGAACAGGACATGGTTACCATGGAGACAATTAAAAGCAGTACCAGATTTTCCGATATAATCACGCTGCTAAGAATTTCTTCGTGGCAAGTTTTTTGACAGCATACATGTGTGCGAGTAATTGTTCTGTGAATGATATACTTCTAATTCACGTAAAGTTGTTGAATTAAACAAAATAAATGATCAAGGTTTTTTTTTAGATACGAAAGACATGCGTACCATTGTCACTTCTGTCCTAAGTGTATTTTACGACCATTTTTGGGGAGATTGAGTTATTTTCTTACAGGGTGAGAGACGGGATTATGCGGAGCCATGTGACAGTCAGTGTGAGCTTCTTTTTAAAAATGTCCATTTGTTATTTTGCACGTTTTATCTTCAGAATATTAATTAGAGTTGGTTAAAAACTGTCTTAGAATCTAATTCCAATTAAATTTATGATTGTAGTAATATCTTAATAATTATATATATATATATGTGTGTGTGTGTGTGTATGTATATATATGTATATATATATATATGTATATACATATATAAGTATATATATATATGTATGCACATATATATACATATATTAATTGTTTTTGTTTTTGCGATACGTTCTGAATGAATTCAGTTATTTACACCTAAGCAAATCGAGATATATCAAAACAGTCGGCGAGATGGCCCAACGGATAAAGAGGTTAGGCTCATTACTGTGGGGTCCCAATTTCAAATCTCGCTAGATTCAACCACTCTGATGAGTTGTGGATAATTATATTAAAAAAACAAACAAACAATATATATACAACTCCCCATGTGGTGGTACCAAATTGATTATAGGGAAAATTGTTCCCAACTCGCATTCAGGTAAAAATTCACTTTCGTAAATAATTGAATTCATTCCAAACGTATCACGAAAACGCAAACAAATAACATATAAGCAAATCGCGATATATCAAACCAGTCGACGGATGTTAGGCTCATTACCGTGGGGTCCCTATTTCGAATCTTGCTAGATTCAGCCATTTTGATCTCTGTGGATAATTATATTAAAAAAACAATATATATATATATATATATATATATATATATATATATATATATATATATATATATATATAAACAACTGCTTTGTATCATTCTATCTCTCTCTGTTTATTACATTAAAATCTAGATTAGACACCTACACGATTTTAAGATAAAAAATCGTCGGATTCAATGTCATAACTAATACAATACTGATGTGATAAATGTTTTAGTTTGGATTCTAGTTGATGGCACCCAAGTCATATCGTTTTAGAACTTTAGAAATCACTACTTATATTTGGTATAATATAATATTCAATAGAAAAATTGTTCTCTAATATTACATACAGTATTAAAGCGTCATATTAAGCGTATTTTAAGACCAGGCAATGCATGGTGGCGTGCTAGCACACACACTCACAAACACACACACATACCCCCCCATATATATATATATATATATATGTACATATACAACTACTTATTTACTCACATAAAATTAATATACGAAAGTATAGATCTATGCGTAAACTTTAAGTATTTACTTCAAAAGTGCTCAATACGTAGGTAGAGCTAGTTAGTAAGTTATAAAATGTATATGGTGATTAAGCTACACTGAATATTCCGCGTTTCATCCACTCTAGCATTCTTCAGGCTTAATATATATATATATATATATATATATATATATATATAAGCAGGGTGACCCCCCAAAAACGGGCCCCAAATATATTTAGGCCCCGTTTCTTAGTGTTTTGTCCGAATGAAATGAAACTTTGGTCATAACTCGTTTATTATATTCAAAACATCATATCAAAACACTAGGGTCTTTGGCCTTTTTTCTCCGTTCTACAGCATATGTTCTAGATGGTTTCCATTTAGCTCCGTGCATTTCTTGAGGCGCAGGACGAAGTTGTCCATGACGTTCTTACAGACCAAATTGGTAATGGCTCTTATCTCCTTCCTTGAGTTCCGTGATGGTTCTGGGTTTCCCTGCGTAGACTCTGTCCTTATTATAGCCCCAAAGAAAAAGAAACTGGGGGGGGGGCTAAGACTGATCACTCGGCCTCCGAAGTTCTTTCAGCCAATCTCGGTACAGGTTTGAGGCGTGAGAACTTGCTCCGTCCTGCTGAAACCAGAACTTGCTCATGAGCGACGAGCAGATGGTCTGGAGCTCACTCTTGAAGGTTTTGAGGACCTCCACATACCGCTCCTTGGTGACTGTCACTGCTGCGCCAGATTCTTCGATAAAGATTGGTCCGATGATGCCTTTGGCCAGGATTGCAGCCCACACCGTGCACTTAGGAGAGTGCAGGGGCTTGGTGGCTACTTCATTGGGTCTGGAGGACCTCCAGAAGACATTTGTCTTGCACTTCGCCTTCATCTGAGATCCAAGGAGGTTAAGGAAAATTGGTGTCTCCACGATCTTCTCTTGACTGCCATAGCCCTCCTCTACTTCTTGTCTGAGGCTGTAAGGGTCTGCAGCGTCTGTATTCTGTATGGGAAAGCCTTGATATCGTTCACCAGCACTCTCCTGCAAGTCTCACGGGACATACCGTGGGACTGACTTCGGACTCTGCTGGAGAGCCTCTCTCACTCTTTCGACCAGCTCGGCTGTTCGCTTCTTGGGACGTTGATTTTTTTTTAACGTGGGGGCTGATAGTACACAATAAAAAGAACCTCATATTATTTTATTGAATTGAGGTGAACAAAATTACCATAAGTTGCTAGAATCAACTGTTTGAGTCTAAAAATACATAGAGAGGGGACAATAAACATCCCGTCTTACTTAAGGCCAATATTTTAATGAAAATGAAAATCGAATAGAAAAAAAATAGAAAACATAAACAAAAACAAAAAAGAACACGTGAAGCATTCACCATCCCTCGTGAGTGCACAGTGAACGAGGAATAAAAAATTGATTTAGTTCAGCATTTTCCTCCTCCCCATGTAGCCCCCAAATCCCTAGGGGACGTCAAATGTTGGTGAAAATGAACAAACGGTGCAGTTGTAGGCCTTAACATATGTAAATTTGAGTTCTGCACACTGCAAAAAAAAAAAAAAATGACCATCATTCCCCCATTAAGCCCCAAATGTCTTATGATATTTAAATTTGAGTTCAGCACCATGCAAAACTGCTAAATAGACATACAAGGAAAATTTCGGACAAATATAGTAAAATAGTCCCAAAACTGGAGTGATTTATTAGTCCTAAATGAGCCCAAAAGTTATCGCGAAGTATAGAAAAACAAAAGTATATATATATATATATATATATATATATATATATATATATATATATATCAGTTAGTTACAACTTTTCAGAAAGTTTTATAAAAATCCAAGACATCAATTTTTTTAATAAGCGCAAAAATGTCAATTTTAGCCATTTTAACACGAAAAACACCCATAGGGGGGGGGCAAAAAGAGTTTTCCAGGAAAATCCGTTCTGTTACTTCTTTTTACTCATATCATGTTTAATGTTTGTGCAAAATTTCAAAAATATTCCAAGGCGTATTTATTGAGAAAAGTGCGTAATGACCAACGGACGAACAGGCATGGGTGAATTTATAAAGGTGAAAAAAAAAGCTAAAAAAATACGTTTTAACGGTCAATTTCTCATTCTATATTGTTTGTCTAGAAATATGTGTTAACTAAGAAAAGTGAAGGTACTTTAATTAGTTATAATAAAAGTAGCATTTAATACTTGCATTTTTATACATATATTCTACCTGAATGGATCAGATAAAGGCTGGAAAATATCATTGTTATTATGATTGAACCTATGCATTGATGACCTGACAGTTTCAACTCTCTGTTACAGATCTTGACAGTGTGAGACTCTAAGGCATCCAATTCCATAATAGACGTGCGTAAGAGATACGAATGAATCATTGAATTTCGAGTAAAATTGAATTCAGAATGGTTGTGACTATGAACAACAATTAATTCTGGAGCACAAAAGGTCCCTCGTTTTAATGATACTACTCCAATTTTCATAGCTCTTCAACTTTTTTTAGTAAAAATAGGAGCCTTTATTTTTAGAACGTTCTCTCTCTCATATATATATATATATATATATATATATATATATATATATATATATATTATAATTTATATTTACATAAAACTTTAGGTAAATATATTAAGTATTAATAGCCTAACATATCCCCTACGAGGATGAAATGCGGAAAATTCTGTGTAGCTTTATTTCCAAACTTACTATATATATATATATATATATATATATATATATATATATATATACAGAGAGAGATAGAGAGAGAGAGAGAGAGAGAGGAGCAGAAAGAGAGAGATCAATTTTACTACAGAAGAAAAACATCTGTATAATGTGAGATTTGAATATACGTTAAGAACTTTAAGCAAGCTAATGAAGACGAAAATGTGGATAATATTGATTAAATATTTTCTGATATTTAGTTTCTTCACAGTTTTTTTCCAATTTTTTGTTATACTAATGTTTCTAATGTAGTAATATCGATCTCAATATTTGTACACACGTGAATATATGTACGTTCGAGTGTCTGTGGGTGTGCGTGCGTCTTCTGTTATAGTCTGAGACGGTCTATTCTCCTGTTTATACGTTATTGTCCACGATAGTCTTAACGGCTTTGGCTTTGTTTGGTTAGATAAATCATTTGCACAGCCATTATTGACGCATCATTCTTCCGATCCGGCCTGGTCAGCACAGGACGAAGAGATAGGTCATAAGTTGTACGAGCTGGGTGCGGGTGGGGTGGGTGAGTGACGCTGACGTATGGAAGGCTGTAATTTCGAAAATCGTTATTGATTATTAACTGACAAACGTGCCTACAGGCTGATACGGATGCGTATCCAAGCAGGTACAAGGTGGCTCCACGGTTATCAAACCTGGCATGGGAACTGTTGATTAAGATTCCAGCATCAGTCAAAGCAGCTTATGTTCAATCGGTCAAACTTCTTTCGTAATATTCTCATAACTAACAATGAATACGTGCTGAATATAGGTTTATGTGGTTGCTGATTTAGCACTTTAGCAGGGCTCATATACGTTCACTTGGATATAAACATGCAACTGCTGCAAAAATAGATTCTTCATATCTATCTATCTATCTATCTATCTATCTCTCTATTTATCAATCTATCTTTTCTTTTACAAGGAGTGACTTCTTATCAAGGCCAGGAGGCCACTATGATGAGGGTTAATGAGTACACGTTAGTCATCAGAACAACAGCGTAGGAATAATTAGTAGTCATAACTTTGAACAATTATTTAATGAGGTAAGCCAACAAGAATTTGTTTACGTTAGGCTTGAAAACGATCATATTGTAGTCAGCTGGAAAGCAGGCCAATGGAACAGAGTTCCCCAGACGGACAGTTCTAGGAAATAAGCTTTATTCATGGTATACACGTTCAGTTTTAAGCACAGATAATAATGAGTGAGGGAATTTATTGGCAATAGTTTCAGCTAAACAAGTGTATTTTGTGAAAGTTTGACAAGACGGGATTGGAGCTCAGACGAACACTTAGCATAAAAATAACGATAGAGCAGAGACAAACTAGCAATGTATCTTTTGTGTGAAAGACGTTGCAGGAAAGAGAAAAGGGAATCGCCTAATGTGAAGTTGTTTTTGTAACTGTAAAAGCAGAATAAAGTGTCTTGTGTAGCTCTTGCCTAGATGTGCCATCAATACTCAATCCTAAGACGTACAGAGACAGAAGATTTCATCGACAGTAGATATCTACTGGAGAGATAGAATGATCCAACTATTTCAGATCAGGAGTGAAGGTTAGACTCAGGATTTGTTAACATATGGAGTCACCCCGAGAAGAGAGCCATTCATTTCAATTGAGGCCAGACTATCTCCTATTATATCAAATAAACTTTGTGTGTCTTAGTTAAAGATTTCGAAACTGCTGGAAATTTTACAAAAATGTACCTTATGTATCTGGCAGTATTCTTAGATAGGTTTAATGCCAGAATGTCTTCGATAAGTTTCAGTAATCGATAACAAAAAAAAAAAAAAAGATCAGGAGAAAGAAGGAACATGCGATTTGGACCAAAGTTACCACTTTATTTATCTTAATATCGCAAGTGCATTTGAGAAGTTTTATTACCACACAAGCAAAAAGGCCCGGCATATAAAATCAACAGCAGTTTATTTGATATGACAATGGCACTTTTGAAATGGATATTTCTGTTTAAAGCACAACTAGACCATGATACTTGACTTTTGAATTTAAAATTTTACATCAAGCTATTAAATAAAATAATTCTATAAAATCTACAGTAGGTTCTCTACAGTGCAATGTAAACTATAATGTATTGTAGAATAAGTCACTACAGGAAGGTATGTAAAACTGACTCTTGGTGCACCGCGATAGGTATCACACTAGAGCCCGCAATCAATCAGTTTGATTGAAAAATGGGCGATTTAACCGATTTCAATAAAAATATGGAAGGGTGAAATATTCATTAACCATCATTCAATCCCTGGCTATGTCGGGTATCCTTGCTAGTATATATATATATATATATATATATATATATATATATATATATATATAGTGGGAAATATAAGTGTTGGACACATCCCATTATTCTTTATTTAACACATTTTTTATGCAGCGAATGAAGCGAAAATGTAAGAACACTTATTTTCCCCACAGTATATATCGTAGTAAGTTAGAAAATATATATGGCACCATTGCCAGATATATTTTATAACTTACTACCTAGCTCTAACTACGTATTGAGCACTGTGTAAATAAATACTTAAAGTTTATGCACAAATTCATACTTTCTTATATTCATTTATGTGATTAAATGAAGTATATATATATATATATATATATATATATATATATATATATTGTTTGGCTGTGGAATTTATTATATATATATATATATATATATATATATATTATCAGTTGATCGAATGTAAATTACTCTTAAGTATGACATTTTAATTTATGCAGATTTCGTATTTATGTATTATAGAGCCAATTCTACATTGTATATACTTTATCCAATATATAGTTGTAATTTCCAAACTTAAAAATATAAATATGACCTGTGGTCCAATGACCTTCGATTGAAACCAAACTATATATATTTCTAGAATTATTCGGCGCCTCTAAGCTTATTACAAACGCATATGCATCCTTACAAAGTAATGTTCCTTCTAATATAAATATTTGAACAGATGTAGGAGTAACATGTTTAGTCGATTTGTGTCTGCCATAATCGATTTTTTTAAATTTTGACCCATTTAGCAGCTATTTTTACCGGCTAACCACCAAATTGCAATTGTTTCACAGATTCACATCCGTTATATATCAGGTTTCAAGTTTGTAAACCAAAAATTGATAGGGTAGTTTGGTAGAGACCGGTCTGCACACAGGGAGACAAGTTCACTTTTACAGGCACGTATGAAGTGATTATAAGGTGATTGGAAATAACTCCATATAATCAAGCGCTTGTCATGTATTACTAAAAAATAATTCCTACAAGAAATGAATATAATAAGTATATTGAGAATTCAATATGGGTGCAGCATTCGCCACTAACTTTCAAGACGCCTGGCACCCGTATCAGCTGATTTCATAAGAGGTATTTTTTCAATTCTTTTTTTTACTAACAAGTCAGAACTTATCAAATCTAAAACACTATTTGAAGATTTAGATTCACGAGATGGATTAATTGACGCATTTAGGGTGATGAATACTATGGGAGTATTTAAAATGACCTCAACTATGATAACAGAAGATGCGAGCCTGTTATTTTCATGGCTAGTGCTCGACTGAACATGTTTAGTCGATTTGCGTCTGCCATAATAGATTTTTTTTCAATTTGTACCCCTTTAGCAGCTATTTTTACCGGCTAATCACTATGGTTCCATCTTGCCAAACTTTCATAAAAAACACTCGACTAACTACAACAACTATAAACAATTTCTTCCATTCTCTATCTTTGCCTAAATCTAAATGCAGATTCCATGAACAAAACTTATTTCCCAGAACTGCCAGCCTGTGGAACACTGTATTGCTTCCCGGTTGAATACAGCATTGTAGCTTTCAAATTCAATGTAAACAAATTCTTGTTGAGCCACCCCCATAAATAATCAAATTCTACCCAATTTACACTATTAATGATAACTGCACTACCACCTTAGATTCATTAACCCTTATCCTTTAGTGGCCTTTGTGCTTTGATATGTGGTGGCTCACAAACAAGACCGCTCCCCCAGAACAGTAGATCCAGAAACAGCATTTTTCTCTATTATAAAAGGTACGGTTCATGGAATATTGGAATTAAAGAAAAAATGAGGGGGCAGCTTTACAAATCTTACTCCGCCTATATATACACACATGAGAGCTTTGCTAAATAATGTCTCTAATTTTTTATTCTGTCCGAATGGATCAAAGACAACTGCAAATTGCATTATGATGACTGAACTTATGCATTCATGAGCTGAAAGTGTCATCTCTCTGTTACAGATATTGACGGTGTGAAACTTTAAGAGAGAACCACCTGTCATGGATGGGTGCTAGAAGCAGAAGTGCGTTATTGAATTCTGTCACGCAGAAAAAAATTGAACCAATCAACACCCATCTGCGCTTGTTGAACCTTTACAAAACTGATGCAGTTTATGTCTGCACAGTTTGGAGATAGATTTTACTAATTTCAAAATGGCGACAGAGATGTGGGTGACAAAGCCGGCTTCGAACTTCCATGAACAATAGCCACCACCCAATGGCTTGCAAAGATGCATTGAGAATAGTGGTGAATATGTAAGAAAATAAATAAATATATTCTGGAGTCGCTTGTTTAATGGTACCAATTCCGTTGTCATAGCTCTTCAACTTTTATAATTAAAGTAAACAGCATAAAGTCGTGTAGAGCGTAAATGGACGATAGAAAAAAAGCTTCAAATCTTACAAGTATTAATATCATCTGAATGGTGTTAGCTTCAGATTAAATAGAGCAAGTGTAGAATAAGTTGAGACAAATAATTTCATAATATTTACATCATTTTCGTAAAATTCTAGAAAAGACAATAAGATTCCAAATAATGCCTCATAATCGTTTACGAAACGGTAGTGTATATACACCAGAAGAAACTCGAAGGTTACATCAAGAGCAACGTTGTGAAAATTAGATAAAACGAATAATCAATCCGCATCTAAAACGTTCAGGAACATTATGCCCAAACAAATGCTAAATCTAATTTAGGAACAGTAAATAAAATATATGTATAAGTCCTGAATAATTCTGAACTTACTCAAAGATCATTTACCATAACAAAGATCGATACAAAGTTTAAACCAGATCAGACCAGTAGTTTCCGAGAAATCTTCTAAAGTAAATGCCCTACGGTAGTGACTTGTTCAATACCGTGCATCGAACAGATACATAATACTTAATTTCTGCAACTTATCGTAATAAATGTCCATACACAATTTATGCTAGATCAAACCAGTAGTTTCTGAGAAAATTTGGAACGGAGAGTCAGACAAACTTTGAGTAATATAGATATACATTTTAATGAAATTATTTTACTGCAACATACTACAACATGTCTACTATTACATAAAATTGAACGTGTGTATGTGTATATCTGTGTGTGTCTTGGGTGACTTCGTTTCCTATGGACTCCAAAACGGCTGAGCCGACTTTTATTAAATTTCATACAAATGTACTTTATGTATTTGGTAGTGTTCTTAGATTTTAGTATAAGAATGTCTCCGATAAGTATCAACAATCGATAGTCAAATAAATCGGGTGAAAGAAGGAGCAGACAACTTTGACCATGAATTTCATTACAACAAAAGCAGAAAGGCTCGCCATTAAAATCAACAGTATGCTTTTTCTTATTCGCGTTCGAAATGAACGTTTCTGTTTATAATTGTTATAAATAAATGTTTCTCTTTAAAGCACAATTCCACCAGGATCCTTGATTTCTCTATTTTAAACTTAAATTCAAGGAATTATCATCTCACAAGCAGAAAGACCATGGATATAAAATCTCCAGTAGGTACTCTGATATAACATGGGAGCGTTCGAAATGAATGGTTATGTTTAGAGCACAACTTAACCATGATACTTGACTTTTGCATTTTAAACTTTTATTCAAGCCATTACATATAATAATAATTTTATGAAATCAACAGTTAGTTCTCTACAGTGCAATCTAAACTACAATGTATTGTGAACTATCACTGCGAGGAGGTATGTGAAACTTTCTTCGCATACACCGCGATGAGTGACCGACTAGAGCAGGCAATAAATCAATTTCGTTGAAACCTAGTGATTTCACAGATTTTAATGCCAATAAAAATATTGAAGTTGGTCATCATCTAATCTTGGGCAACGTCGGATCTCCATGCTAGTCAATACATAAAATTAACTGGCTAGTCAGAATAAAACTTTAAGTGTTTAACTTAAAGACAATTTAACTCCAAACATTTAAATTTGGGATAACTTAATTTAATGTATAAGACTAGCAGACGTATGTGTCAATACTGACTATACTATTGTTATATTATGGGTTAATAAAAAGGGGGTCTGTCTGTGTTGTAATGTGTACCATATGTGTACTTGGGACGAAGAGTTCATCTTGATGTGTATACGTGTCACTAAATGTCTATCGTTGCTTCTTCACTATTTGAACCCTAGAATAATGTTGTTGCTGTCTATTTATGATATAATCATATCTAATTGTTCATATGCGGGTTGGTATCTGTGTGATACCTGTATATTGGTCATACAGTCATGCGTTGTTCTTCGTGTCCACCTGGAATTCATCTTGTTCTTGAAGGGGAGGCTGAAACCTGTTTGAACGAATATTCATTCACTTCCAAAACGCTGGTTGGTTTTATATAGATTTTATTCACTTTCCAGGTGTCGATCGCAGAAGAATGGAACGTGAATATCTTTGCTTGCATGGTTACTTCTAGGTCTCTATTTTCACACACGTCAGCTCCCTCCTCAGTGAAGGGGGACGACCTGTTAAACCGCCCGCCTTGCTTAACGTCCAAATTCAAACTCTCTATCATCTCAAGCTAACCTGATCCACGTGACATACACGTAGATCCGATTAGCTGACCATACCTTCAGGGAAACTTGTCTCTGATCTAGCTTTGTTATATTTTGACAGTTTTTATAAATATTCTTCATATTCATCTCTCGTCCACCTCTCCAGTAAGATAGATAGATAGATCGAGACGGATAGATACATGAATAGATAGATAAATAGATAGATCGACACAACGTGTTAAAGTTACTGAAATATGAAAACATTGTGATTATTCACATGGAGTATTTCGATTTTTACTTACTTAGAGGAGATTAGCGTATAGATACACATATAAACGTCTATTTTACCTATCTGCATTGATCTGGAAGAATTAGATTTTCCTCGATAAACAAACATAAAGAAGCATTTATATATAATATAGAACGCTTATCGCACACGTTTTACCCTTTAAAATAAAAATGATAACTAATTTCTCGTCGAAATAAAGCATACGTAAGATATGTCTGATAATTTAAGAATTATTGTGGTGCGTTACTCGCTACGCTGTTTCTAATGGTATTTTACATAAGTTCAGTTTTGAATAATGAGATTTACAAAATATCCAAAATCATTCTCACATAGACAAGCACATAAAATCGAATGTGTTTATTAAAAGCTATCGCCTTATTTAATCTGGTGAAATTTGAGCGACGAATACATACAGACAACAATGTTACACCCCTCTCTCTCTCTCTTTCTCTCTATATATATGTATGTATATTTCTAGTCATTGACATACAGTCCTGGTTCGTTGTAACACAACTCATCAGTGCTGCTAGACTAGCACCTCTCCCAAGTCGAGGATTGAACCTAGAACCATCGCGTTGACAGTTAATTGCAGTTTTCAACCATTCAGTGGTCTCATTTGTGTACTGTTCAGCTGGAAATGAAAATATATTTCCCCATAGGGCATCTGATGAGATCCTCGATGACTTCTCATTTAGCCTTTTTGTAATACCTCGTTGTTTTGAGCAGTGGGTCGTCAGAATTTAGGGTGATTTCTACAATTATCTCAGCATTATTAGCATTCTCGAGTGGGCTGTGGACATTCGTTGTACAATCATCGGGAACTGTGGTCAGAAATAGATCTAGAAGTGAGGCATGTTGATCCTGCTCGTATGGGAAATGTGTCGGAAATATAACCGTGCGTGATAGGGAATGGTTAAATTATTTAGGTTAAAACGATATTCAGAAAATTGTTTTAAAAGAAAAGAATGCCTTCATTTGAAGTTCCTGCTGCCAGAGGAGGGGGGAAACAAGCAACAAAAAAAGGATGGTATTCGTCATTGTTAAAGACTGTCTGCTTTATTGTCCCATTCGTTATTGTTGTGAATATTGGAAAAACTCATATACAGACAGACTATTTAATATACACGTAAAAGATTGACGCATACAGACACACCATATACAAAGAAAAGTAACTGTGTTTATAATTCTGACCACTAGACGATACATGAATATCGATAAGAGAGAGAAACACACACACACACACATATATATATGTATACGAGACACAACCATAGACACAGTTATACAAGCCCGACACCATAACACACCGCCAACAACAAAAACATTATCATAAACAACACCAACAAAAACAGCATAACTTATACTACGAACACTACCACCACAAGCAGCAACAATAACAATAACTACACAACAAAAGAAACAACACAAGCACTATTACTGACTCCATCAGCACAACCATTACCAACAACAACAATAACAACAACAGTAACAACAACGACAACAACAGCAACATAACCTCTACCACAACCAACAATAACATCATCATCATCATCATCATCATCATCATCATCATCATCATCAACACCATCACCACCACCGACAATAACAAAGACAAGAACATAACTTCCACCGCAGACAACACTAACACCAACATACTGAGTGCTTCTTAATCAAATTATATAAAATTACCATTGATAACCATTACTACGCCGTTGTCCCGATGACTAGCATACACTTATTAGCCGTATCCTCAAGTTGCCTTCGGGCCTTGAAAAGTGGGGATTTTCTTGTAAAAAACTTCCATCATGTCCAACAATAACAGCATCAGCGCTAACACCGCCACCAACAACGACAAGTGAGAATGTGTAGAGTCCGAAATAAACTACCGTTAACGCTACACACGTTTCTTCCTGCTAATATTTCAAATTACAAAGATGAAGACTTTGTTCAAGTCAGTATTATAGAAACCAATAATCTAGTCAGCGATAATGTAGAGAAACCTTACACCTTTAGAATTTCAGTTTAGAATATAAATAAAACCTTTAATTTGAGAAGCCACGGGTTCCGATTTCATTTTCGTTTTTAAAATAGTAATTTTTGCTCTCGATAGAAAATCTATTGCTAGGCGTTCAGAGTGACATCTATATGTTCATATGATAGCGTGTGTGTTATTTTGTGTGTCACGCTTACTTCTTTCTCCTTCTGAGTGACTGTCGTTTTATTGTATGACCTTCCATTTCTTGTAATAAATGATTTTACCAAGAATTCTGAATAAATTTTGGGTCCCGTTTCGATTATTGCTTATGGTACTCAAGTCATCTATTTTTTTATAAACTAGCATTTCAGCCCGGCGTTGCTCGGGTGTTTGGATGTGTCTGTTGGGCAAAAAAAAAAGTGGTAGTAGGAAGGCAGGCTCGAACCCGTACCGCGAGGGAGGAAAAGAACAGAGGAAAAAAACCTGACGTCTTTGCTGTTACGAGCACTGCCAAACCGGAAGTGACTTGTGTTTAAATAAAGGCTAGACAATCGAAAGGAGAGGATGACTTTAAAAAATATCGTCGAAAAAGCGCCCCCCTTTAGAAAAATGCCCAGTTGAAGGTGAAGATATGAATGTTTTTAGCCATTTTTTCGATATTTGTCGTCTGAAAGGTCGAATTCAAAACCATACTGATTTAGTAAAATCCGTCACCTCTGTCGAAAGTTAAAGCACACATGCAAACGTACACATACATACATTTATATGTTGGTAACTAAAAACTTTCGACCGAAACCGATTAAAAAGCTAGCCCTTTCTCTGAATAGCATATATGTAAAATTTAAAAGGTTTAGACCAGAAATTGAGTAATTTGGTAGAGACCGCAAAGGTCGATGTTTTAAAACTTTGACCCCTATTATGCCTCCTGAACATTTATTGTTTTGGGCTCAAATCAAGTTATTAAGTTAGATCCATGTCCAAGGAATCTTTATCTAAAATTTCAAGTGTTTAGACCCAAAATTGTCGGGGGAGTTTGGTAGAGTTCTAAAAAGTCAAATCGTTAAAATTTGGCCCGTTAAAAGCAAAGTTTCTGACCGAAAATCGATGGTAAAGATTTTCCCAAATCTCAGTACTCTGAATACCAAATTTCGAGTTTGTAGACTAAAAATTGACAGAGTTATTGCGTTGAGAAATGTACACACACAGACACACAAACACACAGATATACAGACACACAGGTACACAGAAACACAGATACACGGACACGTTCACTTTTATAGATATACTAGGATGGGTGCCCGGCGTTGCCCGGGTATTTGAAGATGTATGTTGAGCAAAAAAAAAAGTGGTCAATTTTTTAAAACTTTGACCCCTATTATGACCTCTTAACATTTATTGTTTTGGGCTCAAATTAAATTATGAAGTAGGTCCATGTCCAATGAACCTATATCTAAAATTTCAAGTGTTTAGACCACAAATTGTCGGAGGAGTTTGGAAAAGTTCTCAAAGGTCAAATCATTAAACTTTGACCCCTTAATCGCCTAATTTCTGGCCGAAAACCGATCACATCGATTTTCCCAAATCTCAGTACCTTCTATATCAAATTTCGAGTCTGTAGACTGAAACTTGACTAAGTTATTGCGTAGGGAAATGTACACAGATACACAGACAGACAAACAGACATTTTGGGTCTAAACACTTGAAATACCCGGGTAACGGCGGGCACCCATACTAGTAAAATAATAAGAACGGAACAAAAAATATATGAATTATATTTTTATTCGGATTTATGTTTTTTTTTCAAAAGTGTTGTCATACTTATGGTATACATTTTTTGTATCAACCTGCTAGAGCCATGAAAGTAAACAATCCAATAGTCCAAGTCTCGAGTTTCGCCCTAATTTAGGCTTATCAGTTAAATACATCCAAAATAGAGATTAAAAACCCAAAACTTTTGGATGCAAACCGTGCACCTTACCACTTGTGCAGCCGCACTACACACAAGAAAGTCTATTAACTAACACAGATCAAGCAAACAGCGGCGAAATCCAACTTTAAAATGTATCTACATCGTCTCAAACAAGGGGTGTGGTCAATTAACCACTAAGAACACAGGCCGATGTCTGACAAGTAGAATTTTTACATTCGTTAGGACCATGTAATCACATAAGCTAACTTAGCCGAGGTAACCTTCGATTGTCTTCAAATGTAACGAGTAATGTATTAGGTATAATTCAGTTTTAAATGACACGGTTCTGGATGTTAAAGTTATAATCTATGTGCATGCAATGCAAGAAGTACAATTGAGAAATACTGAAGGCTTCTACTCGGTCATAGCTGACAGAACAAGACAATCTACCTCCGTTATTATATAAAAAAAAGTTCCGTGTGAATTTCCCTGCAGACACCCAAGATAGACAGAATGTTTCCTGGGTTCTTCATGAAACATCTACAAAAAGGCCGGAGGTTTCAACGTCCGAAACGCTGTGAGAATAGTAGTATAACATCATGTGAATATTAGTTTAAATAATCTAAAATATACCAATTATCTAACGTCGTCGAAATATTGCAGAAGCCTAAACGAACTTTACTCTAAGAATAATAATCAAATGGTAATATGGTAATATATCCTGAGCAACACCAAATATCCCTGCTAGTTTCGAAATTATATAGATATTTATATATTTTCAAATCAAACAATAACAATTATGGAGTGAAAGAAATTGGATTTTATACATGCTCATGTTTATGATTTTTTTTTTGTCAGACGAAGTGCATTAAATCATATATTTTGTCTGAAAAAACAAATTCATAAACCTGAACATGTATCAAATCCAATTTATTTTACTTCATAGTTGTTATTATTGATTTTAAAATATGTAAATACATCTATCTAATTTTAAAACTAGCAGGGATATTTGACGTTGCCCGGAATAGAATGATAAATCTAATGTTCTATTACGATCAGCTCACATTACCATTTAATTATTATTAGGACAATTGTGATACAATTTATAAATAGCTTGCAACTATGTGCCCGTTTTTTTTTAATTACTTTATACAACAAGCGTTTAACTTTTCACGGTTGAATATAACGTTTCCCGATGCAAACGAAAATTTATAAACGAAAATTCCAAATAACTCGTGCCATTAAAATTAATTTTCAAATTATTGATCGATTTAGAAATATTTTCTATTTTGTATTTTGTTCGAACGATTTTGAAATCATAGCAATCGAGCACGCAAATGGATTCATTTAGAAAAAAAAACCCCTTGGATAATGCAATATTCGTGTCAGAACACTTTTTCTAAATAGACGCCAATTCGATACGTCCATTAAATTTACGCTTTCGGCGATGGAAATAGTATTTCAACCTTTAGTGTAACAACACAACGAAACTCTTTTTAGATGCATAAACGTGACAGATCAACACGAATTCTATTTGAAAGTTAAGCGTGACACGCCAACAGAAATTTTATTCCAATCTTAAGTTGATCATAAAATGCTATTGAAGCCTTAGCGTGTCAGACCACCGAATGTGCTACTTCTAACTTAAGCTGCAACCTCTATCTCACAGAAGAGATTTGGCGAGTTTGTCTCTACTTTATCGTTATTTTCATGGAAAGTGTTCGACTGAGCTTCAATCTATGGTCCCCCCTCGCTAAACTTTCACAAGAAACACTAGACTAGCTGAAAACATTATCAATAATTCTCCCCACTCTTTATCTGTGCCTAAACCTGAACATAGATTTCATTATCAAAGCTTCTTTATTAAAACTGCACGCCCGTGGAATTGTCTTCCGTTTTCCTGCTTTCCAGCTGTCTATAATATGGTTGTCTTCAAGTCCAACGTGAACAAGTTTCTGATGAGCCGTTCCACTTAAGTAAACAAATTTACCGAATTTCCACAACTACTATCGATTACTTTATTGTCCTTTTGACTACTGTACACTCTTTAACCCTTATCCTTGAGTGGCACGTCGGCCTTGATAAGTGGTGACGCCTATGTATAAGAAAAAGAAAAAAGCGGGCCTAACCAATGAAAATGTTATTTAAAACTGAAAAAAAAATCATAGATTAACGATTAAAGGTACTTCAAAATTTGAGAGTAACAGACCAAGTAAAATGGTATTTGCAGGTAAAGAGTGATACACTTACGCAAATGCTTTTTTCAAATATAAGCGTTGTAGACTAACAATTTCTATTACAAACTTAAGTGTAACACGCCGAAGAACATCTTATTCCAAACTTAAGTTTATTTGTCGAACTTAAGTGGGACAGACCAACCAAAATGCTATTTGAAAATCAAACACCATAGACTAAAGCAAAGGGTATTTTAAACTTAAGTGTTGCAGCAAGCAAAAATTCTATTTAAAACTTAACAGTGACAAACCAATGGAAATAATATTGCAAACATACCTACTAATTACTGCGTAAAAGACTAACGAAACGCTGTTTGAAACAAAAGCGTCACAGACCAATGCATTAGCCATTTCCAAATTAGGCTTGATATGCCACTGGACGTTTGACAGACAAATTTAAGTGTTACGCAGACTAAAACACGTTAATGTGAATATTAATGACGGATCAAATATACCACTTTAATCTATAGCTTATTAGACCAACCAAACTGCTGTTGCAAACTTAAGTCTAACAGAACCACAGAACTGCCAATGGAAACTTATGCATAAAACTCTAACAAAAACGACATTACAAATTTAAGCGTGACGAACCAACGAAAATACTTTTGAAACATTGAACAAAATGATATTTCGTATCTAAATTTTACAGATGATGACGTCACCTCCGACCTTCTTTAGGTCTACTCGATTCCGAAGTGATTCAGCTCTCCTGAAACAGCTTGTGAGAGTCAAACCCCCCTACAGAAAAAATGACTATGAACTGTAATGACTAAGAACATATATATATATATATATATATATATATATATATATATATATATATATATATATATATATATATACGTTAATATATAGTAATAATTAGTAATAAATAGTAATACTTACAAATGGAAATAAAATAGGTTTACGGTTCCGAAAATCGTACCAGAATTATCCGCAAGGACCCGTGGCGCAGTAGTTATAGTACTTGGAAAAATCATTTGTAAAAGTAATATCCTCCTGAAAATACAATTGCGAATTACTTAGGACCTGTATCCAGTCATGGCTGACGGAACAAGGACATGCTACTCCCGTGAAGTAAATAAAGGTCCCGGTCGAAATTCCGTACACATTACCGAGTTCCACAGAAATATTCCCGAGTTCGACAAGATACACCTGAAGAAGGTCGAAGGTTACATCGACCGGAACGTTCTGAAAATAACATTCTAAATGAGAAAAGTATTCCGATGTATGCGAATAATACGAAAATGTTATTTTAATCTGAAGCGTGACACATCAACAAAAATGGTATTTGAATAGAATTGAATATGACAGACCAACTAGCATGCTACTTGTGGCAGACCTACGAAAACATTATTTTTAATGTGTGTAAGATCAACGGACATATTATTTCAAATTTAAATATGGCAAACTAACGATAATGCTATTTGAAATTAAAATGTTTCAGATAAACGAGCTTGTTATTTTAAATTTAAGCGTTACAACCCAACGATAATGCTATTTGGAATGTAAAGACCGACGAAAATGTTTCAAAAACAAGCGTTACAGACCAATGATAATGGTATTTGAAAAATAAATGTTACAAACCAACGAACATATTTTCAATATAAGCGTGACAGACTAATGATAATGCTGTTTGAAACACAGATGTAACAGACCAACGAAATCTTTTTCAAATATATGCATGAGAAACCAACGATAATTTGACCTAAATATGACAGACTGACGAACATGTTATTTTAAATTTACATCTGACAGACCAAGGATACTGGTATTTAAAACTGTCAGGCTAACTAACATAGTGTTTCCAAATAAAACCTGACAGATCAATGAAAAATGGTATTTCACTTATAAACGTGACAGACATACCCCCTTATAGAAATGCTTGGACGCAACTACAATTGAGCGTTAAAGGGTGAAAATGCTATTTTATACAAAAGCGTTACAAACCAATTGATGGACAAAGACTTTTATCGTGATGCAAAGACGTCTCCAAAAATGAAACATGGTTAACGAATATTTAATAGACGGTGAAAATAAAATTCTGCCGATTAATTTTCCATAGGACTTTAAAAATGTTTGCGATGCGTCGCCTCGAGGCGAAATAATTTCTTTGTAACGCTATCAAAATCCTCAATTCCATGTTTGTTTTTTCGTTAGGTTTTGTATTTTTAAACAATTTTCGTTAACTTGAATTTTTACCAGCCCCCAGCACCACGGAAACCTCCCCGAGTTTGGAGAATCGCTGTCTTATAAATATGTTTGAAAATCTCGATTTTCTATTACTCGTAGAATTGTTGGGGCACGCATTTACAAAGCTGAGAAACTTACATAACGTACGAGAAGCGGGCAATAAGTAATGCCCCTGCCCCACTTCTAATTATCTTATCTAGTTGAAATTTTGCACGTGCAATGATTTATGTCTCTACGGGTAATGTGGTAAATTACAGCTCTGAACTAAGTGTGGTTTCTGTTTTACAGGTGTTTGAACCGCGTCAGATGTGAAATGGAGCTTGTTGAATGTCGAGCAGTGATCCGGTTTTTGTATTTGAAAGGATGCACACCATAGGAGACTTTTGATGAAATGAAAGAGACTTATGGTGATAATTCCCCATCATATGCCTTGTAAAACCCTGGCATCGTGAATTCAAACATGGCCGGAAGTCTGTGGAAACAGCTCCTAGACCTGGTCGTCCCCTTCTGCCATTGATGAGGCATCTGTCCGTCAAGTTGAGGCTGCCATTTTGGAAGATGAGGGCATTACTATTCGACAAATAGTCCAAGATGTCAAGATTAGTACAGAGTCTGTGGAAACTATCATTCATGACCATTTGCATATACATAAGGTGTCTGCTAGATGGATTCCCAGGTTGTTCACACCATTCCAAAAGCAAGAAGGCGTCGAGTGCTCGAGGATGAATTTGGAGATGTACCAAGAAGATGAGTCAAAGTTTTTCAAAAGACTGATTACACAGAATGAAACCTGGGTCCATCACTATGTTCCAGAGACCAAAGCCCAGTCAATGCAGTGGAAGCACTTGGAGTCACCACCTCCAAAGAAGGCAAGGGTGCAGCCCTCCGCTGGCAAGGTCATGCTCACAGTCTTCTGAGACCAGTACAAAGTAGTGATGACAGATTTCCTGGCAAAGGGTACCACAATTACAGGAGTCTATTATGCTTCACTTTTGAGGAAATTAAGGGAGGCTATCAAAATCAAGAGGCTATCAAAATCAAGAGGCTATCAAAATCAAGAGGCTATCAAAATCAAGAGGCTATCAAAATCAAGAGGCTATCAAAATCAAGAAGCTTTCAAAATCAAGACCAGCAAATGTACCCTCCTCCTGCAGGACAACGCCCCGGTCCACAACTCGCATGTCGTCAGATCAGAAGCCCGGGCGTGTGATTATGAAATCCTCCCCCTGCCTTCTCTCCTGACCTTGCACCCTCTGACTTTCACCTCTTCCCAGTCATGAAGTTGTTTTTGAAAGGAAAGCTTTCCCAGATGATGCAGCCTTGATTTCTGAAGTAACGTCATGGTTGGAGGAACAACATGGGGTGTTCTACGAAAACGGTCTCCAGAGCTGCATCAAACGATGGGAGAAATGCATAACTCTGGGTAGTTCCTATGCAGAGAAAGACTAATAACCGCGCCAAGTTTCGTTGCTCTACTGCTATTTAAGTGGGTCATTACTTATTGCACGCCTCTCGTACTAAAGAGATTATATTGAAAAATTATATCTTCCGTAAAGTAGATAGCCAATTGAGAATAAGTTTTAATGAGTGTCAGGCGGCCGGTAAGTCAAAAGCTTGATGATTATATATATATATATATATATATATATATATATATATATATATATATATATATATATATATATATGTGTGTGTGTGTGTGTGTGTGTGTGTGTAAAATGAAAATTACAATTGAATTTACCAAAATGATCCAAGATGGTAAAATTAAAGTAAATTATAAATATTAAAGAATTAATATTTATAAAATTATCTCAGCCAGATAAAAAAGCTCGATAAAACAAAATAGGAAATAGAGCTAATAGTTATGCCTCGAAGTAGAGTGAAAAGCACATATTATTTTTCTTTTATTAATATTATTGGAATCTTTTCTTTTTTCCCTTGTACACATTTTTGTGAATTATTCCATGGATTTCTGCCTTTGGATTATTATGGACCATCTTCTTCCAATTACGGGATCTCCTTGGTTTTTACTTGTACAAATGGAAATTCTTTTAACTTTTTTGAAGTTTTACATTTGGATTTTACCGTCACTAGATTTTTTATCTTCCACCAGACTATCCATTCGTGTGTAATCACCTTTTTCTTTACCATATTCCCTCTGCTTCACTTTTTTTTTGTTTTCAAGTAAGATCTTTGACTTACTTGTTGTTTCATCAAATACTTCTGCATGCAAAATCCAATCCCGCATTTTGCTAATTCCTACCCTCTGATGGGAAGGAAAGTATTTCTTCGAAACTCCGCGGATTAAGGATTATCCATTTATCTATTGTTTCCTTTTCAGATTAAATATGTTTTTAACTCATTTCAACGTGTTTTTTAACATATTTTATTAACTGTTTGCTCATATATATATATATATATATATATATATATATATATATATATATATATATATATATATATATATATATATGTATATATATATATATATATATATATATATATATGTGTGTGTGTGTGTGTGCGTGTGCGTGTGTGTGTATGTGTACGTGTATGTGTTATTTGTTTTTGTTTTTGCGATACGCCTTGAATGAATTCAATTATTTACGAAATTGCATTTTTACCTAAATGCGAGTTGGGAATAAGTCTCCCTTTAACCAATTTTGTACACCCACATGAGGAGCGGTATATATATTATTTTAAAAATATAATTATCCACGGACACGTGTTTCGTCGTCTGCCACTCATCAGAGTGGCTGAATCTAGTGAGATTCGAAATCGGGAGTCCATGGTAAGAAGCCTAAACCTTTACCCCTCGTTCCCCTCGCTGACTCTTCGGATATATCGCTATTTTCGTATGTGTTATTTGTAAACACTGTAATACTGTATATATAGTAATTTACAAACGTAAAATTTGTAAATAATACATATAACATTTACAAACATAATAATTTTGAATGCCACATATATAGTAATAATCATACGTCATACTTTCAAATTATGTGTATATTTTAATGTACAAATATTATATTTTGAAATACTTAATATGTAGTAATATTCCAACGTGACATTTTGAAATACTGTATATTTAAAATACTTAATACATCGTAATTTACAGACAGAATAGTTTGCTATGCCGCATACTTGGTAATTTACTAGCATAATATTTCAATATACTGCATAAATAGTAATTTACAAACACAACATTTAGTAATACTGCATATAGATTTTGATATACTGCATGTATAGTTATTTACCAACAGAATATTTGGAAATACTGCAAATATAGTTATTTAAAAACATTATACTCTGAGATACTGTACATATTGTAATTTACACACAAATTATTTTGAAACACTACATAGTAGTAATTTACAAACATTACATTTTAAAATACTTTATATATAGTAATTTACAATAGAAACATTGTGAGATACTGCATAAATGATAATTTACAAACATAATATTTTTAAATACCGCATGTATGATTATTTATAAACGTAACATTTGTAATACTGTATATATTGTAATTTACAAACATAATATTTTGAAATACATCATATATTGTAATTTACAAGCATAATGTTTTCAAATACTCGATGTATGGATAATAAGAAACGTAACATTTTGAAATACTGTATATATAGTAATTTAAAAACATATCTTTTTAAATAATGTATATATAGTAAATTAAAACATCCTTTAAAAAATACTGCATATACAGTAATTTAAAAACATAACATGTTAAAATACTATATATATTCAGTAATTTACAAACTTAACATGTTAAAATACCGTATATATTGTAATTTTCAAACAAAATTTAGCAATACTGTATATATATAGTAATTTAAAAACATACTATTACAAAACACTGTATATATTGTAATTTATAAACAAAACACTTTAAAATACTGTAAACACAGCAATTTATAAACATAATATTTTGAAATGCTTTATATATAGTAATTTACAAATGTAATATTTTGAACTTCTGTATACATTGTTATTTAAAAGCGTAATATTTTGAAATATTTTATATGTACTAAGTAACAAACAATATTTTTAAATAGTGTATATATACTATTTGATAAGCATAATATTTGGGAATACTGCATATACAGTAATATACAAAGGAAGCATATTAAATACTAGATATATTGTAATTTACAAACATAATATTTCGAGATACTCTGTAAACAAATATTTACAAATGTTACATTTTGAAATACGCTATATATAGTTATTTAAATACAAAATAATGTTTGCATACTGTATATGTAGTTACTTATATAGATAATATTTGGAAATACTGTATTTATAGTAATTTACAAATGTCACATTTTAAAATACTGTATATATTGTATTTAAATAGTAATATTTTAATATACTTTATATATAATTATTCACAAACATCATATCTGAAATACTCAATATATATATATATAGATATTTACAAACGTAACCCTTTGACATACTGTGCATAAAGTAATTTACAAAAATAAGATTTTGCAAATCTGTATATATATATATATATATTAATTTTAAATATATTATTTTGAAATTCTCTATATATAGGAATTGCAAACGTAACATTTTTAAATACTGTACATATTGTAATTTATAAATATAATATTTTGCAATACTGCATATATAATAATTTAAAAATATAGCTTTTCGAAATACTTAATATATTGTTATTTATAAACGTAATATTTTGAAATACTGTATATATTTTTCTTCAAACAGACATACACAGTTATACGTATTTCTAATTTGCATAGTTATTAGCCGCTAATTTAAAATTCATTTTTTAATGTACATTTCTAGCTTTTATTGAAATATTTCTCAAAGATACGGACTAATTTCGTCGATAGGAATACGTTGTATGTAGCCGGCATACGGAGAATTGATACTTAACTTTGAAATCTTGAAATTGATAGAAAATAATAGGAAATAATGAGTGTATATAAATTTGAAGTAAGCATGTAAAATTCTAACTAATACAGCGATTCAAATACATTTATTGATTTACATAAAAAGTAAAGTCTCCAATGAAGGAATTTGGACTTAAGCGGATTCCATAAACAAAGCTTCTTTCTTAGAACTGCACGCCTGTGGAACTCTGTTCTGTCTGCCCGCTTCCCACCTGACTACAACTTGGATGTCTTCAAGTCCAACGTTAACAAATTCCTAATGAACCGCCCCCTTAAGTAAACACTTCATCAAATCTCCACACTAACGTAATGTACTTGCAATAACCCTTATCCCTGACTGGCTTCCGGGCCTTGATAAGCGGTGACCACTGTGTAAAAAAAAAGTATTTTTCTATGAATAAATTCTAAAAGCGCAGGAAGCAATCTAAAATTGTGGTAGAAGATTTTTCTAGTATCTGTCATTTCCATCTTTCTAGTTCACACACACACACGCACACACATGCACACACACACACATGCACACACACACACACGCATATATATATATATATATATAATCTTAGAAGTTAATTTAAACCTTTAAAACTATAAACAAAATGTCTTTCGTTGGAAAATTATTTTGTCAGTAAGTTAATTAACTTTCCACATCGCTGAATAGTTTTACTCACACGAACAAACAGTAGTGTCAATGTTCTTGAAGGGATTATCAATGGTTTGCATTTAAACAGTGTTTCGGTGGAGGGTAAAAAAAACAGTACATAAAATCATGGCTTCCAGCAGTGTTGATCAAACACCGCCTCCCTCAAAACACATGAACAAAGATATTTTTGATACTGGATTTTTTTTTATCCAGATAAACCAATTTATGTCATTAAAAAAAAAAACTTTCCTGTGTCATCCGTCCCTTTCTCCACAATTTAATGTGTCTATTATTTATACTGTTTTAATACGTTGTTTTGTTGAATCCATTCTGCTACTTATCGTCCACTTTGTTACAATATTTATATTGTAATGGGGGTAGCTATTTAT
This sequence comes from Euprymna scolopes, assembly GCF_053919585.1. NCBI lineage: Eukaryota > Metazoa > Mollusca > Cephalopoda > Sepiida > Sepiolidae > Euprymna > Euprymna scolopes. Next base: position 66,346,427 of record NC_136500.1, read on the forward strand.
TTGGTGTCCACCACACCAAACTGTGGCATAAGGCCGGAAGGTAGAAGTAGGCAAACTCCCCTAAAGGAGGAGCACTCTTGCCTCATCAAAAATTGCTTGAGCATCCCCGTCGGCATTCCCCGGTAGGGGCGCCTCAAGCGACAAGCAATTAACTTGCCCCACCGGAAAGCCCGGTGGCAAGGCCTGGGAGGGTGGACCTCCTAGGTAGTACCCAAGCGGTGTACCTCAGTCCGACAGGTGCTGGACCGAATCTCGACCCCTCACCTGTCGGGCTGAGTATCAAGAACGGATTCTTGACGAGTACGCCTACCCTGTCTCCCTGCAGCAGAAGTTGCTAGAAGACACATCTCCATCACGAGTAATGGGGATATGATCCCGCACAGTCGATAGATTATATTTATAAACGATGCTATTAGGAACTGATAAATCGAATTAATTAACGTTCTGCTACCAACCAATCACACACCAGAATTGCTCCATAAATATTAAACCTTTCTGTAGCAATTTCGCATATGTTTTCTTCGTGTCAACGCGGAAAGAATCTTTTGCTCTGTGGATTCCAACTCGAAAAATGTCTACTGCGAAGCACTCACCTCCCAAGACTTGTGTAGAAGAACGAACCATCGGAAACTGTTCTGAAACTAAACACGGCTTACACTTTTAGAGACTTCTTTTCTACTAGTAGTATTTCTATATATTTACATTATTATTTATTTGTACCATCTCTAAAAATATAAGTCATTAAAATATATACATATATATAAATAAGTATCAAATAAAAAAATAATATAAATGTATACATTATCCTATATGTGTTGTTCAGATATATTATACATTACTCATGTGCTTCTGTATATTTTCTATTAATATATATATATATATATATATATATGTGTAGGGGGGGTTTATTATTAGTTAATATATATTGCGTATGTTTTTGTTTTAGCATTCCCTTCAACGGTGTTAATACAAAATAGAACTCATAATTGAATTACCGAAAACATTTTTGGAAACTTTATAATGGAGACTGCCTTTGCTAGTTGATTAAAAAAATTAATTAAAATTGTAACAGTCCTGTGCAGGTTATGTCTACACGACTTGTTAATATAGATACATGACAATTAATACGCTTGAACATTTTCCACACAATTCTACTCTGTCTATACTGTAATAGGTTTTTTGGTTTGGGCGCCTCTGTCAACGAAACTAATGGAATATTCTTAACTCACCCACAGTTTCTTTGTAACCGAAATTTCATGCTGTTTCGGCTCTCTTGTTCGTTATCGAATATCGATTTGCTGCCATTAAATTGAGTTCTCTTACACGCGTCGATCGCGTGTTCTCTCGATCTCCAATAGCGTAAGAATGGCGCAGTTAGCCACTGCCGCAGGACAGATTAACGTCAACGTTTTGCGAAGGTTTAGATAATGGATTTGGTTTCATCCCTACAATAGGCTTGCTTTGCCAATTTTTTAAAACTCGACAGCAAGACTAATGCTAGTGTGATTTTCCTTTTAATATTTCTATTTCAAGACACTTTCACACATATTTATGAGACGAATTGTCCATCGGTAACTCGGTCGCGCTTAATCTTCAAACTTTCGTTGTTCAGTAATGCTAATGCTTAAAATATAATTTTTGGAGGCTTATTCCGTTCAACTTGAAACTCTTGGTGCTCCCAGATCAGACCGTTTGAAGATATCGGTTTTCTAATTCAAATGCGTCAAACATTAATGTTATTGTTTATTTCTTTAATTTTTGCAAAGCCCAAAACAAAATAAAAATCTTCCCGAGAAAACAAACAAACAAACAAAACAATGAAAAGATGAACCCATTTTTCCAAAATTTCGCGATTCAGTATTAAAAAGCCCGAAAAAAGTAGATATGCCATAAAACAAATTAATCAAATCAAGCATCATGAATCAATATTTGAAGATATAAAGAATTTAATGCATAGACCTTTATTTCCAACATTATCGGATTCCAAATTAAATAAATTGAAAGAGGTTGATACGCCGTAAAACAGAAGAATAAAACACAACCTCATGAATAAACAGTTAAAGATACAAACAACTTAAATAAACAGTTAAAGACTAAAACAACTTGAATAAATAGTTAAAGATACAAACAACTTGAATACACAGTTAAAGATGCAAACAACTTGAATAAACAGTTAAAGATACAAACAACTTGAATAAACAGTTAAAGACACAAACAACTTGAATAAAGAGTTAAAGACACAAACAACTTGAATAAACAGTTAAAGACACAAACAACTTGAATAAATAGTGAAAGATACAAACAACTTTAATAAATAGTTAAATATACAAACAACTTGAATAAACAGTTAAAGACACAAACAACATGAATAAATAGTTAAAGATACAAACAACTTGAATAAATAGATAAAGATACAAACAACTTGAATAAACAGTTAAAGATGCAAACAACTTGAATAAACAATTAAAGATACAAACAACTTGAATAAAGACACACACAACTTGAATAAATAGTTAAAGATACAAACAACTTGATTAAATAGTTAAAGATACAAACATACTGAATAAATAGTTAAAGATACAAACAACTTGAATAAATAGTTAAAGATACAAACAACTTGAATAAATAGTTAAATATACAAACATATCGAATAAATAGTTAAAGATACAAATAACTTCAATAAATAGTTAAAGATACAAACAACTTGAGTAACCATGTAAATATACAAACAACTTGAATGAACAGTTATGGATACAAACAACTTGAATAAAGAGTTAAATATACAAACAACTTGAATAAAGAGTTAAATATACAAACATATTGAACAAATAGTTAAATAAATATTGAATAAAATAAATATTGAATAAACAGTTAAAGATAAAAACAACTTAAATAAACAGTTAAAGATACAAACAACTTGTATAAATAAAGATAAAAACAACTTGAATAAATAGTATAATATACAAAAAGCTTGAATAAACAAAGATATAAACAACTTGAATAAATAGTTAAAGATACAAACAACTTGAATAAATAGTTAAAGATACAAACAACTTTAATAAACAGTTAAAGATAAAAACAACTTGAATAACCAGTTATAGATACAAACAACTTGAATAAATAGTTGAATATACAAACATCTTGAATAAATAGGTTAATATACAAACATATTGAATAAACAGTTAAAGATAAAAACAACTTGAATAAATAGTTGAATATACAAACATCTTGAATAAATAGGTTAATATACAAACATCTTGAATAAACAGTTAAAGATAAAAACAACTTGAATAAATAGTTAAAGACACAAACAACTGGAATAAATAAAGATACAAACAACTTGAATAAATAGTGAAATATAAAAACAACTTGAATATATAGTAAAATATACAAACAACTTTAATAAATAAAGATACAAACAACTTGAATAAAGACACACACAACTTGAATAAATAGTTAAAGATACAAACAACTTGATTAAATAGTTAAAGATACAAACATACTGAATAAATAGTTAAAGATACAAACAAGTTGAATAAATAGTTAAAGATACAAACAACTTTAATAAATAAATATACAAACAACTTGAATAAACAGTTAAAGATACAAACAACTTGAATAAATAGTTAAAGATACAAACAACTTGAATAAATAGTTAAAGATACAAACATATCGAATAAATAGTTAAAGATACAAATAACTTCAATAAATAGTTAAAGATACAAACAACTTGAGTAACCATGTAAATATACAAACAACTTGAATGAACAGTTATGGATACAAACAACTTGAATAAAGAGTTAAATATACAAACAACTTGAATAAAGAGTTAAATATACAAACATATTGAACAAATAGTTAAAGATACAAACAACTTGAATAAACAGTTAAATATACAAGCAACTTGAATAAAGAATTATAGATACGAACAACTTGAATAAATAGTTAAATATACAAATAACTTTAAATAGTTAAATATACAAATAACTTGAATAAATAGTTAAATATAAAAATAACTTGAATAAATAGTAAAAGATACAAATAACTATAATAAATAGTAAAATATATAAATAACTATAATAAATAGTAAAAGATACAAACAACTTGAATAAATAGTTAAAGATAAAAACAACTTAAATAAACAGTTAAAGATACAAACAACTTGTATAAATAAAGATAAAAACAACTTGAATAAATAGTATAATATACAAAAAGCTTGAATAAACAAAGATATAAACAACTTGAATAAATAGTTAAAGATACAAACAACTTGAATAAATAGTTAAAGATACAAACAACTTTAATAAACAGTTAAAGATAAAAACAACTTGAATAACCAGTTATAGATACAAACAACTTTAATAAATAGTTGAATATACAAACATCTTGAATAAATAGGTTAATATACAAACATCTTGAATAAACAGTTAAAGATAAAAACAACTTGAATAAATAGTTAAAGACACAAACAACTGAAATAAATAAAGATACAAACAACTTGAATAAATAGTGAAATATACAAACAACTTGAATATATAGTAAAATATACCAAACAACTTTAATAAATAAAGATACAAACAACTTGAATAAAGACACACACAACTTGAATAAATAGTTAAAGATACAAACAACTTGATTAAATAGTTAAAGATACAAACATACTGAATAAATAGTTAAAGATACAAACAAGTTGAATAAATAGTTAAAGATACAAACAACTTTAATAAATAAATATACAAACAACTTGAATAAACAGTTAAAGATACAAACAACTTGAATAAATAGTTAAAGATACAAACAACTTGAATAAATAGTTAAAGATACAAACATATCGAATAAATAGTTAAAGATACAAATAACTTCAATAAATAGTTAAAGATACAAACAACTTGAGTAACCATGTAAATATACAAACAACTTGAATGAACAGTTATGGATACAAACAACTTGAATAAAGAGTTAAATATACAAACAACTTGAATAAATAGTTAAATATACAAACAACTTGAATAAAGAGTTAAAGATACAAACATATTGAACAAATAGTTAAAGATACAAACAACTTGAATAAACAGTTAAATATACAAGCAACTTGAATAAAGAATTATAGATACGAACAACTTGAATAAATAGTTAAATATACAAATAACTTTAAATAGTTAAATATACAAATAACTTGAATAAATAGTTAAACATAAAAATAACTTGAATAAATAGTCAAAGATACAAATAACTATAATAAATAGTAAAATATATAAATAACTATAATAAATAGTAAAAGATACAAACAACTTGAATAAACAGTTAAAGATAAAAACAACTTGAATAAACAGTTAAAGATACAAACAACTTTAATAAATAAAGATACAAACAACTTGAATAAATAGTATAATATACAAAAAACTTGAATAAACAAAGATATAAACAACTTGAATAAATAGTTAAAGATACAAACAACTTGAATAAATAGTTAAAGATACAAACAACTTGAATAAACAGTTAAAGATACAAACAACTTGAATAACCAGTTATAGATACAAACAACTTGAATAAATAGTTGAATATACAAACATCTTGAATAAATAGGTTAATATACAAACATCTTGAATAAACAGTTAAAGATAAAAACAACTTGAATAAATAGTTAAAGACACAAACAACTGGAATAAATAAAGATACAAACAACTTGAATAAATAGTGAAATATACAAACAACTTGAATATATAGTTAAAGATACAAACAACTTTAATAAATAAAGATACAAACAACTTGAATAAATAAATATACAAACAACTTGAATAAATAGTTAAATATACAAACAAATTGAATAAATAGTTAAAATACAAACATATTGAATAAATAGTTAAAGATACAAATTACTTCAATAAATAGTTTAAGATACAAACAACTTGAATAAACAGGTAAATATACAAATAACTTGAATAAACAGTTATAGATACAAACAACTTGAATAAATAGTTAAATATACAAACAACTTGAATAAATAGTAAAATATACAAACAACTTGAATAAATAGTAAAATATACAAACAACTTGAATAAATAGCTAAAGATACAAACAACTTGAATAAATAGTTAAATATACAAACAACTTGAATAAAGAGTTAAATATACAAACAACTTGAATAAATTGCTAAATATACAAACAACTTGAATAAACAGTTAAATATACAAACAACTTGAATAAATAGTATAAGATACAAACAACTTGAATAAATAGTTAAATATACAAACAACTTGAATAAATAGTTAACGATACAAACAACTTTAACAATAAAACATTGTCTATTGAGACAAGAAATGCACAGTTGGATGTTCGTGTTGGAAGTATACACTCAATTATTCGCGAGTAAATAAAGATGCGGAAGATTGCATTACTCTTACAGACAATTTAACTTAGATGGGCTACAAGACACCTCTTACACATCTAGACTTTTATCCTCGTTACTTTTGGTTATTCCCTAAGCTCAAGGAAAACCATAGTGGCTGGCGTTATGAGAGAACTAAGGATATGAAAGATGCTATGACAAGAATCATTGACACAATCACACAAGAGGATGTCCATGGGTGCTTCCATCAGTTGTTGGAACGGTACATTGTAGCTGGAGGGAAGTAACTTCGAAGGGAACTAGTGTACTATCAATACAAAATCCCATACAGAAAAAAAAACAATGTAAATTTATTCAGGCCCATTGTACATGCCGTAGAATTGACACGAGAAGAGCTGTTAATAACATCAAGTCTACATGCGGATGGGTGATATAATATAAAGCAGAAAGTTGCAACCTTCAAGTCACGATTTTATTAAGAAATGCTCAAATAGACTGTCTACTCTTTTACACGTGACCAGACTTTTATGTTTAAGTAGTTCATCTGTTCAAATATATTTATTCCTGATCGAAATATAAAATAGAATTTATGTTATCTCTCTCTCTCTCTCTCTCTCTCTCTCTCTATATATATATATATATATATATATGTGTGTGTGTGTGTATGTGTGTGTATGTCTTTATGTGTGTGTGTGTGTAAAATACGGTTAGCCACTGACATTTTTTGTTCCTTTATAATTGAATATATATCGCCTTAAAATATAAAAGCTGCAAAAGTATAAGAATTTACGAGGGGTGCGCAATAAGTAATGCCCCTGATCCACTTCAAGTTGTCTTATCTAGCTGAAATTGTGCATGTGCAATGATTTATATTTCTACGGGTTATGTGGTAAATTACAGCTCTGAACTAATTGTGGTTTCTTTTTTACAGATGTTTGAACTGAGTCAGGTGTGAAATGGAGCTTGTTGAATGTCGAGCAGTGACCCGGTTTTTGTATTTGAAAGGACGCACACCAAAAGAGACTTTTAATGAAATGAAAGAACCTTATGGTGATAATGCCACGTCATATGACCTTGTAAAACCCTGGCATCGTGTATTCAAACATGGCCGGAAGTCTGTGGAAACAGCTCCCAGACCTGGTCGCCCCCCCTTCTGCCACTGATGAAGCATCTGTCCGTCAAGTTGAGGGTGCCATTTTGGAAGATGAGGGCATTACTATTCGACAAATAGTCCAAGATGTCAAGATTAGTACAGAGTCAGTGGAAACTATCATTCATGACCATTTGCATATGCATAAGGTGTCTGCCAGATGGATTCCCAGGTTCCTCACACCATTCCAGAAGCGAGAACGCGTCGAGTGCTCGAGGATGAATTTGGAGATGTACCAAGAAGATGAGTCAAAGTTTTTCAAAAGACTGATTACACAGGATGAAACCTGGGTCCATCACTCTGATCCAGAGACCAAAGCCCAATCAATGCAGTGGAAGCACTTCGACTCACCACCTCCATAGAAGGCAAGGGTGCAGTCCTCCGCTGGCAAAGTCATGCCCACAGTCTTCTGGGATTAGGAAAGAGTAGTGATGACAGATTTCCTGGCAAAGGGTATCACAATTACAGGAGCCTATTATGCTTCACTTTTGCGGAAATTAAAGGAAGCTATCAAAATCACGAGGCGGAGAAAGATCAGCAAATGTGCTCTCCTCCTGCGGGCCACGCCCCGGTCCACAACTCGCATGTCGCCAGATCAGTAGCACGGGCGTGTGGTTATGAAATCCTCTCTATACTCTCCTGACCTTGCACCCTCTGACTTTCACCTCTTCCCAGCCATGACGTTGTTTTGAAAGGAAAGCAGATGATACAGCCTTGATTTCTGATATCACGTCATGGTTGGAGGAACAACCTGGGGTGTTCTACAAAACAGTCTCCAGAGCTGCATCAAACGATGGGAGAAATGCATAACTCTGGGTAGTTCCTATGCAGAAAAAGACTGATAAATGTGCCAAGTTTCGTTGCTCTACTGCTATGGAAAGTGGGTCAGGGGCATTACTTATTGTATGCCTCTCGTCGAAAATGCATTACAAGTCACAATTAGGGCTATGACAACATCATATTCTTTTCATTTTTTCTATTCTTGAGTGAGTGCATATCCGTTGATATCTTATATGCTTTTATACTGAGTGATGTGGTTCTACCTTGATTAATTGTGTCTAGATGTGTCGGATATATACTTGAGAGTAAAAACAATGATAAGAATATACTGTTCTAATAGCCCTAGTAATAATATGCTAACACACGCACAAATACACAAACACGCCCACACACACATGTATATATATATATATATATATATATATATATATATATATAAATATAAATATATATATATATATTTATATTTATATTTAAATAAGCTGGTAGTCACCAACAATGTGTATTTTTTAACATTATTTTATTATTCCGTGTCTTAGTTTTTCATTGAGAATCATGTTTGGATCATTGTAATAATGTTTTTAAATCACTGTAATCGTTTTTACGCGTTTCAGACGTTCTGTGAAGCGTCCTCGTCAGAAATTATTTTCAAATGTGTTGGAGATGTAAAAATGGCATTTTCGTAGTTCATTTGAAGTGTTTCCACGGGGTGGAAGCGTGTAAGTGTCTATTATTCATTGGCATTTTCAATTTTTATTACTCTTTTATTGGGCTTGTCGAGGCCGCTGACCTCGGCTGTAGTCACTCGTGTTGTGTTTCTCTCTCTCTCACTCTTTCTTTCTGCTTGTGTTTTTTTCACTTTTCCTTTAGGGTAGGGTGTATGTGTGTGTATGTGTGTGCGCGTGTGTGTGTTTTCTGTTATTGGTTCCAGAACGTGTGTACTGTTTTATAGTATTATGAGGTTATTTGCTTCCCTAGGAAGGTTGCTGTGATCCAAGGCCGTTACTAATGTGTATGTGTGAAGAGGGGGACAGCTCTTCTGAAATAAGAGTAGGGGTGCTTTCATTCTATTTTGATATTTATTTTTGGATTCTTGGATTTTAGTACTGTGATTTTTCGTTTCGGTCTTTTCGGGTATTCCTTATATTATGTTTGTTTAGATAGAGGGGTGTATTTAAAAATATGTATAGGGGATTTTTTAATGTTTCTATTTATTTGTCTCCCCATGTGGGTATGGTTTTGGTCCCCAGAGAGGGGGCAATTGGGGGGAGTATAGGTATAGGAGGGGTACGATAGAAGGGATGATAGTTGTCTCAGTCATGAGGGGGTTCTCCTCCACTGACTGAGGAGGGAGCGAAGTGTTGGAACAGATATTATACTATGGTTCTAGGTGTTTCCTAGTGTTGTTGGTTTCGAGGTTAAGTAGGGTTGGTATTGTTCAGTGTGTTGTATTAGAGATAGGGGTGTTATGCCTGTCTGTGGTTGTATGCGCGCACGTGTGTGTTTTTTAATGTGTCGGTTCTGATTTATGTGTGGGTGTGTATATGTATATGTATATGGATGTGCATGCGAGTGTGCCTTGCATTTCATGTTTTTGGTGCGTTGATATTAGGCTCTGTTCAGTTCAGGAGTGAATCTGGTGATGAATTTTTTTTCCTGTGTAAGTAAATAAAAATAATTGTCTGTTTGGAAGATTGGCATTATTTTGAAGCTCTTTCCACTGCATGTGTGTACGTGTTTTGAAACGTAGAGGTGTCTTTTATCTGTAATTTTGATGTTTCTCTTATGTAAGACCACTCTATTACTGAAATTTTTGGTGGCGCCTATGTAGTATTTGTTGCATGCTGTACATCTTAGTGCATATACTACATTTCTGGAGGTGCAATTTAGATCCTTTATATATATATATATATATATATATATATATATATATATATATATATATATATATATATGTGTGTGTGTGTGTGTGTGTGATTGTGCGTGTTAGCAAATTATTTTAGATTCCTGTCTTAATGAAGACCTAGGTGCACACATACACACACACACGCACACACACACACATACATATATATATATATATATATATATATATATATGTATGTCTGCGTGTGTGTATGTGTATGTGTGTGCCCGTAATTTTAGTTAAGGCTTGAATTTAGATGACAGAGTATTCTGATATAAAACCTGACGTTTACTCTCTTCTCTGTCTTATGGTAATCAATTGCACCGACTGAGTTTAGCAGTGGTTTCAAAAGGTGTAAATGGTTTTACGCAAAATGTTTATCACTTTAAACGAATCATCTGTGTGGATCCCCGACTTGAGAGTCCATATATATGCATAGTATCTATAGAATATTTTTTCGTGGTTGCATAGTTGCTCAGTATTGCAACACGAGATAAACATCTACAGCTGAAATTCTAAATACGAGATTAAATACCGGAGTTAATATTCTTACCCATATATATATATACATATTGTGAACTACCGACAGCTCAGCTGTCATATCACGACTGTTAGTGTGGCTAAACTCAATAAGTGTATCCACGCCGAGATATCGAACCTGAACGCCAGGTCACACCCAAATTTGATGAACAATGTGCCAATAAAATTATGAAATAAGATGACAAAATAGTATCATGTGCATTTTCTTTCGTTACACATTTATTGAACGCTGCCGGCAATTTAAAACATCTATTCTTTTCAGAACAGTAAGGCTTTGCGCTAAATTAAAGTGTTATTTTATACCCCCTTATTTTTAGTTCCGAAACGAATGCAGCAATACCAACTATCACGGTTAGTGCATTTTGGTTAAAAGATTATTGGCGTAATAGTTAAGATAGCAGCGATTTCAGCCCTACAACTTAAAGTGGTTTAAATTAAACACCTAAATTTTACCCCCACAATTTAACATTCATCAATTCAGATCGAACCCATTTCAGCCCTACAACCTAAACCATTTTTTAACATTCACTTTTTACATTTTACCCCTACAACTTAAACATGCATTAATTCAGATCGCGATAGTTTTTAGTCTACAACTTAAACCCTTTTAAAATTTTAATCTTGAATTGAACCCTTAAAACTTCAACATTCATTAATTGGGATAACAACAATTTTATTCGTACTTTTTATTTCTTACAAGTATGAGAAGACAAGTAAAATGTTGGAGGCAAAATACGTTACACCAAATGACATTTTACTTGTTCAACTTTAACCATATGTAAACTTTAACCCCTAAATTTTATTCCAACTCTGAAATATTAAAAAATAAACTGAACTTTAGATAATATTTATTGATTGCTTTCTAATACCTATTATTAGATTTGAAGATAAACCGGAGGCATCTACTTCCCACGAACTCATTACGTCAAACCGTTTACGTTTTTTAAATAACACTAAACCAAACAAAATTTAGCAGCGGCTGCGTTAAAAACCTTTTGGTTTATTAGTTTAAAAAAACCTTTTGGTTTATTAGTTTATGTGTATATTTGGGTATGGGTATGGTCAGTTGTAAGCTCTCTCTCTCTCTCTATCTCTGTTTATATATATATATATATATACATACATATAATTATATATATATATATGTGTGTGTTTCTGTGCATGTGTGAGGAGGGTGTTTAAATAGATATGTAAATGTAAGTATTTGTGATTGTATGTTATTATGTAAGTGTGCAGTGTATTTATATGTATATATATATATATATATATATATATATATACGTGAGGTATTACAAAGTACTGACTCATAATTTTATTTAGCCTGCATTGAAAGAGAGAGAGAAATATAAAATCATCGTAACGGCAGAGAGAGAGAGAGAGAGAGAGAGAGAGAGAGAGAGAGAGGGGGGGAGATTAATCATCGTCACGGATTGACCTCACTTCATTATTGCGTCCCGTATTTGGTTTAAATAGAAACAAATAAGGCGTTATTTCGTTGCCGTCGTCGTGGTGAAGTGGATATAGTGGCCGCGTTATAACCTACGAGTTTCACGTTAGTCACCATGTAACGGATTGGTCTTTCTTTTTTTTTGTTTTAACATTTAAACACGGATACGTATAACATTTCTCTATTTTTCTCAGTAATTTTTTTTATCGAATTAAAACAGTTTTATTGCCTTTTTCTCGTTTAGTTGTTTTATCTAGTATCGAAATTAAACGATAAACCTTCATTTGTTTTGGTGGTGGTTTCTTTGATTTGTTTAGGCGGTTATTTTCATTTTTTATTTTGATTTTAATATTTTTTATGGTGATAAGTTAAATCATTGAAACATAGTACTGCAGTAATTAATAAAAAAAATAATAACTGATAAATACGAGAAAGAAGTTTCGTTTCATTTCCTTAGGATAGGATTCCATGGTTTCGTTTTTATATAAATTTCTGCTTCTTAATAAAGCTTGGAGACGAACTGTTTTTAGTCGTGGAGGCCGGTAAATAACTAGTCAACATTACCACAACACGGCTAAGTGGATGTCTTTTTACACCTCTTTTCACCCGGCCAACCTACTGCCTTTTGATAGCTCTTCTTGCCAGGAGGAGTGGAGCGTCTGTTCCGAAAGCAGTTCGTAACATGAGGAGGTTGGGGATGGCGGCATCATCATCATCATCATCATCATCATCATCATCATCATCATCATCATCATCATCATCATCATCATCATCATCATCAACAACAACAACAACAACAACCGTACTTTAATTTCTTTCAAGGAGGGTACGCTTCCACCGGGCAACGCCGGTTAGCGGGTACTGCTAGTATGTATATATATATACATACATATATATATATATATATATATATATATATATATATATATATAAAGAGGAAGAGAGAGTGAGTGAGACACAAAGAGAGACAAAGAAAAGCGAGAGACAAAGAGAGAGGAAGTAAACTCCATATGTCAAATTCAAAAACATTTGTTTTAATTATGCACTTAATTTAAAAAAAAATGTCTCGAATAATCTGATAAGTCGAATAATGATGAACAGGAAAACAATAGTACAAAACCGTCATTAGAGTTAATTGGATTAGTATTAAAAAAAGACGGCGGAGAAGTTTTGGAACTGGCGTTAATGGAAGTCTTAATCTTGATTAGAATTGTGAATTAATACAAATTGTCCATATTTATAAACGAAAACAATAGTTCAAAACACAAGACCTCGGGATATAAAACATCTATTTTCTGGAACAGTTATAATTGTCTCGTTTGATGTTCCTGACTAGTCATAGTGATCTAATGATTATTGGAAAATAAACAAATATTTTACTTGTTTGAAATTTATCACAAATATATTTCAGAGGTAGATTCCATCTTCAGTGTGGTGTTTTTTTCTTTTTTCCCTTTTCTTCTTCCTTCCCATGTTGAAAATTTGGAGAAATAAGTCTGTATACAGCTGCGCGTTGTATCTGGTGGTTGTATTTTGAAATGTTTTAACACCAGCCGATAGATTCGAACCCGGCAACAAAAGCAATGTCTGGTTCATTAGCAAGAACCTTATCTAATCGGTTACTGTTAACCGCGAAAAATACTGTGGAAATTTTAACATTTCCAAAAAAATATTCATTGCCGTCTGTCAGAGTGATTTAATTATTATATGATGATCTGCACATAAGAACTAAATTGATCGACTTTAATTCAACTGAGAGTGCTTAACGATAAGAAACGAGTTTTTTTAAAGGGGCTGACGTAATTATTTACAATAATAATTATTAAATACCTACAACACTAGTGTTTAATCCTTTCGGGAATATATATATATATATATATATATATATATATATATATATATATGTGTGTGTGTGTGTGTGTGTGTGTGTGTGTGTGTGTGTGTGTGTGTGTAAGCAGCATGGCTCGATACGCACATATAATATATACTCGTTATATAGAAAACTGCATTATAGATACACCACACTGCTATGCAAAAATATGTATTCATACAACTTTTTAATATTGTATTTTACCAAGCAATTATTCTGGTTCGCACTGATACCTGTATCATTTTTAATATAAAATTACATATTATAACATTTTATTTTTCATTCTGGTAATTTTGTCCCTTTTTTTCATCAGATTTTTTTTGTAGGTTTTTCGATATTTTCTCTGTGAGTTGGAATGGAATTTGTACTGACCTGTTCCAAGGCCGTGAATTTTCCGATACGCAATGAGCTTGAAAGACAACGTAAAGAGAACTCTGGAAATGTCAGGATTAGCGGCATCTAGTTAATATTGAACGAGCGAATCCCGGTCTTTGTTTACTAGCCCTTGAAATTACAGGCGCCACTGTTGGTGTGGTTCGATCTGGTTATCATTCAATACAGTTCGCCAGACAGCATCGGAATTGTAGTGATTGATTGAAGTGGTCAGTCGTGCCATTAATATAAAGGTTGGGACAGGCGCAGTGTCGAGGATCGATGTTTTCTTAATGAGAACGGGGAAAGATCAAGATAAGAATATTAAGATATTGGATTGTGTAGAGGTGGGTTATGTATGGAGAGAAGAAGAAAATGAGAAAGACAAAAGTAACGAAAGATAAAGAGAAAAATTCAAATAAGAACAGTGTGAGTGAGAATGAAGTAAAAATGACAATAAATGAATGACTTATATACACAATTAAAGAACGATGAAAATCAGAGAGGAAAATAGAGCAGATGGGACTGAGAGGAAATAAACAGCAAAGAAAAAGTGAAATAGCATTGGGAGGAATAACGAAATATAAATAGATAAAGAGAGAAACAGCAGAATAACGAATATATATATATATATATATATATATATATATATATATATATATATATATATATATATATATATATATAAAAGAAAGTCCGCATTTGTAATTTTTTAAAGCAACTGCAAATTTAAGCTACACTTAATGTAATTGTTTAAACAAACTATACCTCATTTGATTGTCCTTTTATTCTTCTATAATTTTTCCTGTTCATATTTGACTTTTAATTGAAATATTCTAGTGATCACATCAATTTAACAAAATTACTTCAAATTGTGGAGGCAAAAAGAAAGTTCGCACAATGAAAATTATTATTTAAATGTAACTTTAGGACATTAATGCAACAAAAATACAACAAGAGTTAATATTTAGTAGTATTAACTACTAGTTAATATTTAGTAGCATAGCCCTTCTGCAAATTGACAGCCTGCAATCTTGTGGGAATTTCGTGAATTAGACTGCAGCAATACTCCGGGGAAATGGCATCCCACTGTTCGTTATTTTTTGTCCAAAGTTTTCCAAATTTGAAATTTTATCATTGTGTAGCTATTGCTTGATGTAATCCCATACGTTTTCGATAAACTTGAGGTTTTGAGATTGTGCAGGCCAATCCAAACACGGAATATCATGCTCTTCCAGAAACCTCTTGACATTGCTAGCTGTATGTTTAAATGGGAGCATTTTCCTGCATGAGGATTGGATTATCATCCAAATCCGGACCAAAGTAGGGTAGAAAATGCTCAGTCAACATATTAATGTACTTGGTCGAATTAATTCCACCTTGAATGCGAACTATAGGCCCTGGACTATTCGTACTAATAATGTCCCACACCAAAACAGAACCTCCGAAACCTTGCAACGTAGAAACTAAGCACCCAGGATTAAATTTCCTCCGACGGACCTACTGCCTACCATCACTGCCTAGCCTATTGAACTTGCTTTCGTCGCTAAAAATCACTTTTTACCAATAATAAGAGTCAAGATCTTCATTGCATCTGACGAAGTCCAGACGCCGCTTTCTGTTCTTGACAGAAATCATTGGCTTGCATCTTGCAACATCCTCGCAAATTAAATTGCTTTTTTCTGTTCTTAACAGTAGAAAGAGAGCACTTTTTAACAAGATTTCACTGTTGTTGGATTTGGGGAGCCGTTTCAAATCTGTTTCTTAGGCTGAGGATCTTGATAACATTGTCTTCCCTGTTAGAAGTAACTCTAGTACGACCAAAGTTAGGGGCATCACGAACACTACCGGTGTTTTGGTGCTTTTGCACCGTATTTCTTACCGTTTTATCATCATATTTCATTCTCGATTGAATAAACCAGAAAGGTGGAGCTTAATAAGCTCCTGACGATCACAAAGAGAAAGTCGTGGCATATGGAGTAAATGTTATGTTGTACAACCTCGAATAACAACAATTACGATTAAAGATGCTTTGTTGCCAGTTGGTGGATATTTTAAACTGATTTAGGGGCAATAATTTAAGCTGGTTTTAAGCGAATTTGTTGATGCGGACTTTTTTGGATTCCTCAATTTATAGTTAATTTTTTTTAAATTGACGTGGACACTAAAATATTTCAATTAAAAGTCAAATAGACAAAATCACAGAGGAATAAAAAGCGAATCAAATGAGGTATAGATTGTATAAACATTTACATTCAATTTAGCTTAAATTTGTAGGTGCGGACATTTTTTGTCGGCAATGTATGTATGTATATATATATATATATATATATATATATATATATATATATATATATATATATAAAAGTGAACGTGCCTGTGTACATTTTCCTTCGCAATAACTCTGTTAATTTTCAGTCTACAGACTCGAAATATTATATACAGGGTATTGAGATTTGGGAAAATCGATATGATCGGGTTTCAGTCAAAATTTTGCTGTTAAGGGGTAAAAATTCACCGATTTGACCTTTGAAAACTCTACTAAACTCCTCCGACAATTTGGGGTCTAAACACTTGAAAATATTGATATATGTTTCTTGGACATGGATCTAACTTAATAACTCAATTTGGACCTAAAACAATAAACTTTAAGGGGTTATAATAAAAGTCAAAGTTTAAAAAATTGACCGTTTTTTGTTTATTTTTTTTTACTCAGCATACACCTCCAAACACCCGGGCAACGACCAACTGAAATGCTAGATATCTATAAAAGTGAACGTGTCTGTGTGTCAGTGTACATTTTTCTTAACCACAACTCTGTTAATTTTTAGTCTACAGACTCGAATTTGATACTCAGGGTACTGAGATTTGGGAAAATCGGTGTGATCGGTTTTCGGCCAGAAATTTGGCTGTTAAGAGGTCAAACTGAGAACTCTACCAAACTCCGCCAATGATTTGGGGTCTAAACACTTGAAATTATATATATAACTATATATATATATATATATATATATATATATATATATATATATATATATATATATATATATAACGTACCCTCCCGTTGAGGTCGACGAATGAGGTTCCACTACACCTAACTTGCTCGAAAATCCACACACATGATTTGTGTAGAACCATCCACACTTTTTGGCATTACTGCTTACTGTTGTTGGTGCAGACAATTGCCACAGGATAGATTACACAGTAAACCGCAGGTATTTACATCAAAGTTTCCTGCTCCTGGACACATGTCTTTACGAAGACTGGGGTTTCATCCCTCCCAGTAAATTAATGCGCCCCAAATAGCAACCTGGAAATTTCTACAACTCGGCTGGGTAGATACAGGGCTTAGACTTCCACAATGGTCACCCATCCAGCGAGAACCGGTGTGCCAATGTGATTATATATATATATATATATATATATATATATATATATATATATATATATAATTATTTTTTACTATAATGATTAAATACCTACAGACACTAGTGTTTCATCCTTTCGGGAGTCTTCAGTGCAGGGTGTCACGATTAACACCAGTCAAACGATTCGAACCCGGCAACACGAACCATCTGGCTCGATTAGCAGAGACCGCATCCATTCGGCTAGCATTAACCGCGTGAAATAACGTTGAATTTAAACATTTTAATTTTAAATGTTCTTTACGTCAGTCAGATAGTGATCGTTATACGATGATCTATGCATATATATATATATATATATATATATATATATATATATATATATATATATATATACATATTGGCTACATATGTGCATACATGTTTCTGCAGTTACTTCTAAAGAACAGTAATATTTTGTCGCCTATATAGCCAATAATGTTTGCCTATATAAATACATTACCAGAGAAGTTTCAGTGGATCCACAACTAGAAAACAACAATGATACGATTTTTATTGCGCACAGAAACACTTTTTCAATTGTTTTAACCGAAATAGATGTAAGGAAACTACAGCTGTCTTTAGGACTGCAACCAACCACTCTAAGAAGTAATAAAAAACGCGAGACAATTATATGCGCAGACCACCAAGTCCAAAGCAGCTGCTTCCCTTGATTTTTGGCGAATAACAAATAGGGTCCTGAGTAGAAATATGTCCTCTATCCTAGCCATTATCAATTGATCTTAGGTAACTTCATTAGCATCAAAGAAATCAAAACTCTTTGCCAAAAACTTTGCAGCAAATTCTACCCTATGCGGTTAAGGTCGTTTACCTCACTATGTTTCCTCTGTCTGAAAACATACAAATATTTGTGTTTGATGCTTCCAAGCTTATCAAAAACCTTGATTCAAGTTAAGCAACTGGTCTTGATGGTATTCCAATTATAGTGCTAAAAGACTTACTCCCGGAATCGTCCCTATACTTATAATGTTGTTTAAACATTATCTTAAGGAGAAATGTAACCCAACACCTTCGAAACCTAATCAGTTTGCACAGGAGATCTGTCATCTCCATCTCATTGCAGACCAACTTGTTCCCTGTGCGTTATGAGTAATTGCTGGAATCTGTGTTAAACAGAGCTGGTTCACCTTCCCAGCAAAAATAATATACTCATTGACATACAATATGATTTTTGTTCTGGTAGATCTACAGCGGATATGCTAATAGTGATACCCCACAGGATTAGCGAATCTCCCGACGGGGGCTTCATTTTTAAAGCAATTGCTCGTAATATACCAAATGCTTTTGAAAGTGTTTGGTATAAATGTCTATTTCATAAGATCTCCAGCTGCGAAATAGTTAGAAAAGGATGGTCATTATTAAATTATCTCTCTGAGAAGTTTATAAGTGTAGTAGTTGATTGGCAGAAATCAGAAGCTCACAGTATTGATGGTGTCTCTCAGAGGTCCATCCTGACACTAACCCTCTTCCCAATCTTCATAAATGATATCTCAAATCACATTCTTAAATCATTCGTAGACATTTATGCAGACACCACTACCCTCTATGGCAACACGTACAAGGGCGAGAATTACCAACATCTCTCTGATTTTCTTATATCTGATTTTGACCGTATGGTGCAATGATGAAAAGAGTGGCTGATTAATTGTAATGCTTCTAAAACCAAGCTCCTGTTTCCATTATTAACGCACTTGCCCTAATTTGGCTGAAATTAAAATGAACGGTTCTCGTATTTAAGACACTCCATGTTTTGACAAGCTTCTATGTCTGTCCTTCACTCCTGATCTTAAATGGAGCATATACACCAAATCCATTGCTGGAGAACTGATTGGATCAGTCTAGCGCTCCAGTAGGTATTTCACTGCTGATGCTATCATCTACCTATATAAGAGCATGTTTTAGGATGGAGTATGTTGTCAAATCTAGTAAGGAGCTGCTCGAAACACTAACTCTATTTAAAAACCGACTTTGTAAATTAGTAGGTAATGCAGCTCCTGTACACAGAAGAGATATTCCGATCTTGCTTCTCTTTTATTGCTATTTTCATGGCGCGATAATTTTAAGTTGGTGTCGAGACGGCAAAGTTTTGGTAATTCCATGCCAGATGAAATGAATAATAAATTTTTTTTTAAACAAAACAGGAAGCAGACATTCGCTGGAAAGTAACAGCAATGAGCGCCTTTTATTAAAAGAGAAGTAAAAAGCCGAGTCAGATTTTTGTCTATTCCATTGCGGCGGTGCCGGACAGCGTGTGGGTCCGAGAGCTTTCAACTGTAACGACACGGTTTCAAGCTTAACGGCCACGATATACACAGTCTAACATACAGAGTAAATTTAAGAAATTTTATTACCACACAAACCGAAAATGCTCACATATAAATCAACATATAGTTGTTTGATATTATAGAGACGCATTCGAAAGGAATGTTTCTGTGTAAATAACAACATACGGCATTATACATGACTTTCTTCATTTAACACTTAAATCCAAGCAATTAAGCGCGTTCGAAATGAATGTTTCCTTTTAGAGCCCAATTAAAGAATGATATATGATTTTTGCATTTTAAACTTTAATCCACGCCAGTATATATATATATATATATATATATATATATATATATATATATATATATATATATATAGTAAGTTATAAAATATATATGGCAAGTAAGCTACATAGACTATTCCGCCTTTCATCCACGCTAGTATTCATCAGGCTTATGCATAAGCCTAATGAATCCTAGCGTGGATGGCACTTGGAATATTCTGCGTAGCTTAATTGCCATATATATTTTATAACTTACTACCTAGCTCTACCTACGTATTGAGCACTGATGGAGTAAATACTTAAAGTTTACGCATATATTTATACTTTCGTATATTAATTTATGTGATTAAATAAAGTAGTCATATATATATATATATAGTTTTATGAAAATTTATATATGTATTTATATATATATGGTTTATATATATATATATCTATATCTATATATATATATAGATATATATATAGTTTTATTAAATCAACAGTAGGTTCTTTACAGTGCAATGTTTACTGCAATGTATTGTAGACTAAGTCACTGCTGGGAGGCATGTGAATCTACCTCCTGGTGCACCGCGATGCGTCCCCACTAGAGGCAATCAATCCACTTGATTGAAAAATAGGTGATTTCAGTGACTTCAATTACAATAAAAATATGAGTGTAGAAGCTTCGTTGATCATCATTCAATTTCTGGCAACGTTTGATCTCCCGGCTTATATATATATATATATATATATATATATATATATATATATATATATATATATATATATATATATATATATATTTATATTTATATTTATACATATATATATTACATAGCGCCATAATTTATATATATATATATACAATATATAAATATTATATATATATATATATATATATATATATATATATAAGATGTATATATAATCTATATATCACACATATATATATATATACATAGATATATTTTATCATATACTAGAATTTACGTCCGGCGTTGCGCGGGTGTTTGGTGGTGTATGTTGAGCAAAAAAAAACAAAAAAAAAACGGTCAGTTTTTTTTTTAAACTTTGACCCCTATTATAACATTTATTGTTTGGGCTCAAATAAAGTTATTATGTTATATCCATATCCAAGGAACCTATACTTAAAATTTTCAAGTGTTTAGATGCAAAATT
The DNA here is from genome assembly GCF_053919585.1 of Euprymna scolopes. NCBI lineage: Eukaryota > Metazoa > Mollusca > Cephalopoda > Sepiida > Sepiolidae > Euprymna > Euprymna scolopes. The sequence continues at coordinate 66,367,975 of NC_136500.1, forward strand.
GTCGAAGGAGTTTGACACCTTAATCGCCAAATTTCTCTCTGAAAACCAATCACATCGATTTTCCCAAATCTCAGTACCCTGTATATCAAATTTCGAGTTTGTAGACTTAAAATTGACAGAGTTATTGCGTATATAGATTATATTATATTGGACCCAATATCTAGTAATGATTTAAAAAGTAAAAAAAAAAATGACCTGTGCGACACCACCGAGAATCGAAATCAAAACGTTTACCTTACGATTTAAATTTTTCTTTGACGTTAATACTTGAGCTATGAAGACGTTTTTGCTGCAAGGCTAAAAATTCAAACATGAACCAATAGCTATTACGTTTCGCATGCATCTTCGTAATGCAGTCGTTGTACTTTCATCTAGAAAATTTCATTTTTAAATTTACTACATTTTGAAGCGATTTTCCCCCGGCTAAAACCCTAATATAAATTTGGCATGGGTTTGATTACCATATATATCACGTTTCATGTCTGTAGAACAGAAACTGACAAAGGTGTTTGGTAGGCAAACATATACCGCTCCCCTATTTGGCGGTGACCAAACTGGTCAAAGGGAAAATATTCCCAACTCGCATTTAGATAAAAATGCGTTTCCATATAAATAATTGAATTCATTAAGTATCGCTAAAAAAAAAAAACAGACAAACAACATCTACGTTAAAATGCGATAAATTCGTTGTCCTGCAAGATAGTTCCGTGGAAGCAGCTTCAGCTGTTTGTCATGGGGTCCCGATTTGGAATTTCTGAAAATAAGGCTTCTATTTTTTAATTTCTTACATTTTTTACCGTCTTTTAAGGCGAGAAATATTTGTTGACAATTATCTTTTTGCCTAAACTCCCTCACGAACGAAGCTAAAATTCAATAATAAAAACTCCATATATTTCTTACGGAAACCTTCCACGACAGGGATCAAATTCTAAGTACAGTTTTGATGGAAAGTTACATTTTACGCGGTTTTCATCTGTATTACAGTTCTTTGGTATGTCTAGACGTGCAAGTGCTTTATGCTGAGATGGATACGCAAAGCATTTTGCTAAAACCAGAATCCTTATTATTTACGCTGTTAGAAAAACTAAAGAATGACATGTTTGTTTAGAGGGAGAATCGTTAATTCAATTCAAATTCCATTGAATTTATCGGCGTAGGTTAAAAAATTACAAGTTTCATCGTCGCTAAAAAGAAGAGAATGAAAAATAAATAGAAAATCAAACTAAGAGGGGAGGAAGTGCTGATGCGAATTAAGACAATCTATTACAGGGAGCCGATATGCGAATGAAAAATGCCGCTTTACGTGGGTTTAGTAGAAATCTCCAATGAAACAGCTTCAGGTCGTGTCCTCTCAATCAACGTTCGGGTGCCAGGGTGAAATGTAGATCTTGAGGGAGTTGTAATGGTCATGAAGGAGGTTGTAGGCCAAAATTAGATCGCCCCACAGTCTTTGGCGCTCCAACGAGAAAAGGCTTGGCCGTCGGAGACGGGATTCGTAAAGAAGGTTACGAAAACCTTGCACCGACCGGATCGTCGGCTTCTGCATTCGCCCCACACCCTGAATCTCACAAACAAGTCATTATTGCAAATGTTATCTGGCAATTTTATGTTCCATAGTGTTTACTTCAGGAAAAAGGTGAACGTACAGAAAGCAATAGAGTTTAAATATATTGATAAATATACAGTGAGAAAGGCAGGCGGGAGAGAGAGAGAGAGAGAGAGAGAGAAAGAGAAAGCGAAAAAGGTAGAATGAAAAAGAGTACGTATGTTATTATGTGTGCGTGTGTGTGTGTGTGAGAGAGAGAGAGAGAGAGAAAGAGAGAGAGGAAACGGATGGAGGATGGGGGGGGGGTCAGTGATGTAAATAAAGGCGAAACAACGATTTCTGAGATAAATGAATTGAACAGGAATCAGAATCTAAAAGAAGTAAAGAACGATTACTGGATGAAGACTGTGATAAAAACAACAAAGACACATTAAAGATTCTGAATGAAGGGAAAAACAACAAAGATACATTAAAGATTCTGAATGAAGGGAAAAACAACAAAGATACATTAAAGTCTCTGAATGAAGGGTAAAAACAACAAAGAAGCATTAAAGACTCTGAATGAAAGGTAAAAACAACAAAGAAACAATAAATACTCTGAATGAAAGGTAAAAACAACAAAGAAACAATAAATACTCTGAATGACGGGTAAAAACAACAAAGAAACATTAACGACTCTGAATGAAAGGTAAAAATAACAAGAATCATTAAAGACTCTGATTGAAAGATAAAAACAACAAAGAAACATTAAAGACTCTGAATGAAGGGACAAACAACAAACAAACATTAAAGACTGAATGAAGGGTAAAAAATAACATTAAAGAAAGGTAAAAACCTTAACATTAATGTAAGGTAAAAACCACAAAGAAACATTAAAGACTCTGAATAAAAGGAAAAAACACCAAAGAAACATTAATGACTCTGAATGAAGGGTATAAACAACAAAGAAACATAAAAGACTGAATAAAAGGTATAAACAACAAAGAAACATAAAAGACTGAATGAAGGGAAACACAACAAAGAAACATTGAAGACTCTGAATGAAAGGTAAAAACAACTAAGAAACATTAAAGATACTGAATGAAAGTTACAAACAACAAAGAAACAATAAAGACTCTGAATGAAAGGTAAAAAAACAAAGAAACCATAAAGACTCTGAATGAAAGGTAAAAACAACAAAGAAACCATAAAGACTCTGAATGAAAGGTAAAAACAACAAAGAAACCATAAAGACTCTGAATGAAAGGTAAAAACAACAAAGAAACCATAAAGACTCTGAATGAAAGGTAAAAACAACTAAGAAACATTAAAGATACTGAATGAAAGTTAAAAACAACAAAGAAACCATAAAGACTCTGAATGAAAGGTAAAAACAACAAAGAAACCATAAAGACTCTGAATGAAAGGTAAAAACAACAAAGAAACATTAAAGACTCTGAATGAAAGGTAAAAACAACAAAGAAACCATAAAGACTCTGAATGAAAGGTAAAAACAACAAAGAAACCATAAAGACTCTGAATGAAAGGTAAAAACAACTAAGAAACATTAAAGATACTGAATGAAAGTTAAAAACAACAAAGAAACAATAAAGACTCTGAATGAAAGGTAAAAAAACAAAGAAACATTAAAGACTCTGAATGAAAGGTAAAAACAACAAAGAAACAATAAAGACTCTGAATGAAAGGTAAAAACAACAAAGAAACAATAAATACTCTGAATGACGGGTAAAAACAACAAATAAACATTAAAGGCACTGAATGAAATGTAAAAAACAACAAAGAAACATTAAAGACTGTGAATGAAGGGTAAAAACAACAAAAGAAACATTTAAGACTCTGAATGAAGGATACAAATAACAATGAAACATTAAAGACTCTGAATAAAAGGTAAAAACAACAATGAAACATTAAAGACTCTGAATGAAAGGTAAAAACAACAAACAAACATTTAAGACCCTGAATGAAAGTAATAAAACAAAGAAACATTAAAGACTCTGATTGTAGGGTAAAACAACAAAGAAACAATAAAGACTCTGAATGAAGGGTAAAAACAACAAAGAAACATTAAAGACTCTGAAGTAAATGTAAAAACAACAAAGAAACATTAAAGACTCTTAATGAAGGGTAAAACAACAAAGAAACATTAAAGACTCTGAATGAAGGGTAAAAGCAACAAAGAAACATTAAAGACTCTGAATGAAGGGTAAAAAGTTAAATAAAAAAGACGATGGATGTTTAAACTGTATTACAAACATAGGAAAGTGAGTGAATAGGAGATGATGAAAGATAAATTAAGTCTAAGAGTGGAAGGAGAAGATTCGGTTCTCGCGTTTGAAAAATCACATTAGAACGTAAGGTAAAGGAGGTGGGAAATTGAAGACGTCGTAATAATAAAAAAAAATACGGAAGATATAAAAAACAGTAAATGACGTGCATAAGAAAAACTGCCAATAACAAGGCGAAGACAAATCGTGACAACTCATTTCTTAAAAGGCAAAAGAATACAGAAGATATTCCTGGAATGATCTAGGTTTTATTTATAGGAGTCTGAGATGCTTCTGACTAGCAAATAAAAAAAAAAAACGAATCTATAATGATTTAAAAGAAGTACTTAACGCTATTTTAAAAAAACCGGAACGGATATTTTAAAATGCATCCATTTTAGCTAGGCGTTTAACAATTCGAATACTATTTTAAATAACATGTGACAGACCAATTTAAATGCTATTAAAAAGCCTTATAGACCAATAAAAATTAGTGTTGGGACGGTTAATCGAAGCTGAAATCGAGAATCGGAAAAATCGGAATTTTTAAAGGTATCAGAATCAGTATCGAAATCAAGAACTTGTTCACGTCGGACTTGAAGTCGACTATATTGTAGTCAGTTTAAATACAGCGAAACGGATGATAGTTCCACAGGTGTGCAAGTCTAAGAAAGAATCTTTGTTCATGGAATATACGTTTAGGTTTAGGCACAAATAAATACTGGGGAAATTATTGATAGTGGTCTCAGTTAAATGAGTTTTTCCGTGAAAGTAAGGCAAAGTGTGATCATAGATTGGAGCTCAGACGAGCACTGCCATGAAAATAACGATAAAGCAGAGACAGACTCACAACGTCTCCTCTGTGGAAAAGAGGTTGCAGGAAAGTGAAAAGGACATCATCCACTAGGCTATGAAGTCTTTTTTTACTCTGTCAAAGCAAAGCAGGATAAAAAGCTTCTAGCAGCTCCTTCCCAGATGTGGCAACAGTACTCAATCCTTGAACGTACTTGGCTTTTATACAGGTAGAGAATTTTATCAGCAGTGAGATATCTACTGGAGTGGTAGGATGATCCGACCATTATTCCAGTAGCTGTCGCAATGGATTTGATGTACGTATTTTATTTCAGATCAGGAGTAAGACTTAGACTCAGAAGCTTTTCAAAACATTGAGCCTCCACAAGACGAGGGTCATTTATTTCAATTAACTCCAAATATGGATCAAAGCGTTGATGATGTAAAGATATAAGCTTGGTTTTAGATGCATTAAAATTAACCAGCCACCTCTTTCCCATATACACCAGGTGCTCAAAACCAGAGGAGAAAGAATCAGAGAGAACTTGGTCGTTTATAGCCTTTAAACGTTGCCATCGATGATATCGTCAACATAAATGTCTACGCATGATCTTAGGATGTGAGACCAGGAAAAGTTAGACCCAGAATGGACCTCAGAGAACATCCTGCATTAATACTGCGAGCTTGTGATTTCTTTCCATTAACCAGTACTCTTATGAATCTATCAAAAAGAAATGATTGAGTGATTGAAAAGACATTTCAATCTGTACTATAGCTGGGGATCTTATGGAGTAGACCTTTATATCATACACTACCAAATGCCTTTGATATCAAGGGTAAATGCTCTAGACATAAGAAAGAGAAGCCTGCATCAGGAGATTTGCTAATAATATGACGTATTACGGTTATCACATCTGCTGTAGATTTAGCAGGACGGAACCGTATTGCATGTTACTAAGGAAGGTGATTTTTGATGAGGTAGTTGACTACTTCTCTAGTTAAGACAGATTCCAGCAACTTACTCATGGCGCACAGAAGACTTATTGGTCTGTACTAAGACAAAAAGATGACTGATTATCTGAATTTCTAAATATGTGGCATACTGATGAAGTTTTTTATGATATTGGGAACAACACCATGAAAGGCAACGCTTAAACAACTTTGCAAGTATTTGAGCTAGTTCTGGTTTTCAGATACAGGAGGAAATACGGAGGGGGGCGACCTGGATTGGATAGAGTAGAATAAAATGCAAAGTTCCTGGCAAAGAGGTTAGCTTTGTCTGATGCTGCAAATATTACCTTAGGTCCATTGATTATTGTTGGGATAGAGCACACAATTCTGTCCAGGATCCTGTTAGTAATTTGTCAAAAACTGGTGAGAACCAAGCCGCTGCTCAGCTACGTTGCACTTGACGGACAGAACATGCAACTCTCTCGCGTTCTTTATTACTCCTTTACAGTGGTTGCTGGCAGTCTTGAAGGCGGCTTTTGTCTCAGTACATCTATTATGTTAGAAGCAATGGAAATCGTGATCTCTGTGCGCAATAGAAACAGCACATTCTGGAAAGAACCACGGCTCGTTGTTGGGGTTTTGCTGGAAGTTTTTGGACGGTGTGAACGGTCCATTCCTACAATTAACTTTTCAGTCAGGTTTGATATTATAGAGGACGCGTTCCTTTTTAAACATTGCACGCAGAAGTAGATTTGATATAAATATACGGGAGCTATAGAGTATCGATATCCTGTGCGATGGAGAGGTACGTTTGAGAACTTATTACATTTTTTTAAATCATAACTGAGACAACCCAGTGGTCAGAAGATCCCAGTGGAGACAGAGGGAAGATGAACATAACTCAAGGAAAGTTGTATGAAAAAAGGTCCAAGAGAAAGTCCGTCAGTATCGGGCACACCGTTAGGTTCGTAAACAATCTGAGTTAGATCATAACAAATAGAGAAATCGTGACAATTTTCTCTCACCTGTCTTGTTTGAGCATGCTAACTATTCCACATTGTGAACATTTAAGTCTCCTTAGACGTGAGTTTTAGCCATGGGATGAGTAGACAGTATGTCGTCAATTTTCTCAGATATGGTCTTAAATATAGTAACTCAGCTGTTGTAGGGGCGACAGAGGGAAATATAAACGCAGTGACGTGAGCAAGTGCAACCCGACAGCACATATAGGACAAATTAGAGCCTTCTCTGGAGATGCCCCTTCCACGTGGAAAGCCATTTCTAATGTAGGCACATATTCTATGTCCATACCGATATTCGGAGTCACATTTAGATGTTTAGTCAGAATATCCTTTAATCACGAATATATCTCCGGAAATAGTGGGTCCAATGTCAGTTTTGCTCAGAAATAATAGGTCTGATTTGGTCTCCTGTAATTGGATTTCAACCTCTGGAAGTGTGAAACGCAGACCTCATAATGTTGGAGAAAGAGACATAATAGTTAGGATTTATATTGGAAGTTGGAGTTCTCTGTATAACCTTGTATTTTTTTAGAGACGTTTCATGATAGAGTTTAAGGATTTGCGGAACAGGTCGACGGACTTGGATAGAGCAGGGCAAAGAGAAAAAGTAAGGAAGAAAAAGAATCGAAGAAATATTGTATTGATACATAACTGAATTAAAAGCGAACTTTTTTTTCAGAATCAGAATCGGTAGTTGTATCGAAATCGAAAATTTAGTAGGAAATCAAGTCACTGTAGCATAATCGGGGAAAAATCTTGGAATCGTCCCATCACTAATAAAATAGTAGGCAGCCAAAAAGTTCTGTACGTTTTCTAATAAGCCATTGAATAAAGATGAAATATATACGAAATGCGTGTAGAGATTGTCTTCAAATTAGGAACATCAGACGTTATAAAATACACGCACACTGTGCCCGGCCATCAGTTATAAGTAAAACAGTTGTAAGAAGAATGAAAATATTCAGAGATCTCGTTCTGGCTGGTTGCTTCCTCGACACCGTACAGCATCCTTATTCAATCGAGCCATTACCGCTGATGAAAAGTGGGTTCCGTACGAAACTCTAGCGTATTCCGAGAATTAGTTTTCTCTTTGTTATCTTGTCCCTTACATCGCAAGACCGCCATCCAAATTTATGTCATGTCTGCTTAATGGATCGTCAAGTGGCTCATTATGAACTGCTACCAACGAGCCAAACGGTTATTAGAGATATGTACTCGTAGCAATAGAAACTTGCGCAACAGGCATTGTGCCAAAATATGCTGGTAAGTCGCAATAGTGAGGTTTTTCTCCATGACAACGCCCGCTACGTATCGCGAGTGTAGTTTGGATTACCATACAGCAACTTGTGTGGTAGACATTGTGCCATTCACCTGAAAATCGCGCCATCCGATTATCATGTTTTCCACTTCCTAGAAAATCATCTTCAGGGGAAAAGCATTACTAATAAAGCAAACTTGCGCCAAGTCTTTGCTGACTTTTCGCATACAAAGACACAAGTTCTACCGAACAGGGATCAAAGAGCTGGAGACAGCAAGTGTTGGATTCGGATGGCGATAATCTGAAGACTAAATAACGTTTGCATTTTCCTTTACAAACAGACAGAAATTTTTAGTTATTATGCACAATTAAAAAAAATAATGTATGCAACAAATAAAATGACATTAGCAACTGTAGACTGATAGCTATACGAAAATGCCATTAAAAATTGAGGGTGACAGACCCATACAAAATGCTATTAAACATTGAGGGTGACAGAACTATAGAAAATGCTCTTATAAATTAAAGTATGACAGCGTGATGAAAATTTTATAATAAAGACCTATACCTGACAGATCAATAAACAGTCTATTTCAAAATTAAGCATGATCAAGTATGAAAATACTATTTCCAACTTATGCATTATACTCGTAAATATTAATTAAAACCTTATCATGAAAACCAATGAAAACGACGTAGCAAGCATATACATGGTAGACCGACACAAATCGAGTATTATACTTAATCTGAGTAGATCAATACATTTTTATTGACAGTCCTTCTCTATATATTTTAATAACACAAAATACTTATAAATATTCCTTGACTTAAGAAACACAGCGATTGATCAAGTCTATGTTACATAGTTAATGAAAACGCCTGAAAACAAAATCTATTTTATTGCTTTAAGTAATTGTAATTTCCAAAATTATTCATCAAATCAACCGCCGTATATAAAAGTTCTGTCTTTTACTCTTATCCTCACTCATTCTACGTTGTTCTGTATATATTTATATATGATGATTGCAACGTCTTGTCAGACGAGTGCCACTCTCTCAGACATTTAAAATCCATGAGCCCAAATGCCTGAGGGAGTATCTATACAAATATGATGTTACAGAGTCTTAGCTTTGTACGACAGCTAAGTCTCTCTCTCGGTTCAAAATGTTGAGATCCAGCAACAAGCAAGAGCAAGATAGCCAGCAACAAATTAAACTGCAGACCAGCTTAATGCGGGTAATGGTCTTCCGCTTTATGGTTTTTAAATCAGAGATTTGCTTCTCCTAGAAAGGTTGCCTTCACCATGGCTTACGGGAGCCCTCTCCACCCCAATACACACACACACACACACACACACACACACACACACAAATATACACGGTGCTAGTTGTCCGTTGACCCAGAAAAAGAGTTCATTCGTCCTTTGGAAGGTCTTGTTTTTAATCCTTCAGGGAGACTAGCCGCCCTCCTCACCAAACAAGTCTGGTGGGGGAACCAGTTTAGTCGCCGGTGACCCGACCATGAGGCAGGTAGTACTGGGTTACATGGTACCAGTAGCACATGACATGACCTGACATACAATTAAATTTATATATAGTATATTCACTAGCAAATCTGTCCCCGATTCTATATGTTCATCTCCCACTTTCTTTACATGTTTTCTTTTCACAGTCAAATTAAATAAAACTGTTTTAAACAGAAGATTCGGATAAGAAATTATATCGATTAGTGACTATCACTAAATTATTCAAATATAACCATATAGCTTGAGGGATAAAGAGAGATAAAGCAAGAGAGAAAACAAAGATAGAGTGATGTAGAGAGTGCACTGCAGGTTCTTTCAGTCTTTGACAGACTATGGATACCCACCAAGGGTTGCTTGCTCGTGAAATATTTGTGGCAGGAGGTGAGCAATCTCCAATCACGCCTCTCATGGGACGACATTGTAAAATACCAGTGGAAAGTGAAGTACAGAACGACTGGAAACAAATGGGGAGATAAGCGGAGAGCACATACAGCGCCTAGAATTCCCAAATGGTCACCCATCTGGTACTAGCCAAGCTCAACGTTGCTTAACTTCGGTGATCCGACGAGAACCGGTGTCTCAACGCGATTATACCATACATTTAGAGAGTACAAAGACTCATTTATATATATTGTTATTTTATTTTAAACAAATGATCTAACATTGCAAACCCATTTTTTCTCTGATTAAAAAATATAACTAAGTTCAATGGGTGAACCAATGGGTCACATTTTCTGATAATAAACTAAGTATAATAAACTTATCGGAAGATACATCCTATCAGAGAGGTATATAAGAATAAGAAAATACTATTAAAAATTAGCAGTGTCAAACATACGAAAATCCTATTTTCAAATTAGTGATGTCATATATTGGAAGATGTATTGTTTATTGCATTGACAGGGTACAAAACATACTTTGTAATCTAGTGAGGATTAACCCTTCTTTTTCTTACTGCAGCTTTCTACTTTATCTCTACTTTATCGTTATGTTCATGTAGGTCTTCGACAAAGCTCCAATACCTGGGAACCACAGAAAAAAGACCTTTACAGCACTAAGTCACCTTGCTACAAACATAGCAAGTAATATTAGTTTCTTCCTCTATGTACCAAAAGATTAAAAAGAATGTCTATGTATAAAGTTACTTTACACTTAACCTGTGAAACAAGATACCATAGGGTTGCTTCCCAAATGACTACAACGTGGTTATCTTGAAGTCTAATGTAAACTAATACTTTTTGAGTCGCCCTCTCTAATAATCAATTTTTCTTAAGCAATCTTTTGCTGATTGTACCCATTAATTGTAATCCCCTTACCGTGACGAACATTATCAATCTTTTTCCTCTAGTGTATTTCGGGCCTCAATAATTATTAATTAGTTTATTAGTAAAAAAAACCCAACAAAAACAGTGCACGACCAAATGAAAACTATTCTTAGAGGTTAAATATAACATACAAACCGACTGACAAACAGAGTATTCCATAGAGATAACTCGGTGCATTTGTTCTTAGATACGTCTATATTATATTTATATTATACTTAACCTATGAAGCAAGATACTATAGGAATGCTCCTCAAATGTGGTTATCTTGAAGTCTAATGTAAACTAATACTTTTTAGCCGTCCTCTCTGATAATAAATTTTTCTTAAGCAATTTTCTGCTGATTCTACCCATTAATTGTAATCCCCTTTACCGTGACGATCATTATCCATCATTTTTTCTCGAGTGTATCTCGGGCCTTAATAAGCGATAGTTTATTAGTAAAACACAAAAAAACAAAATCATTGTCCAACCAATAAAAAAGATACTTAGAGATTAAGTATAACATACAAACCGACAGACAAACATAGCATTCCATAGAGATTACTCGGTGCATTCATTATATTTCAAGGAAATCGCTCCAGACGATGCATAAAGCAACTTGATGTAAGAAACTAATAGAAACGAAGTAAAATATGATTATCGCAAAGGCAAGAGCTGATTATTGTCATTATTTAAAAAAAAAATAACATGACAATAGGTAAGTGAAAAACTGATTCACCAGACAATGCTTGGCTGTACTGACACATAGATGCCTAGTAGATTTGTAGATATACGAAATAGCCTCAGGTGTGAGAAAATATTTAGTGATAGAAAGTACCGACTTTATTAGAAGCATAAAGAGCATTAGATCTAAGTCATGGGTTACGATATATTTAAAATTTATTCAAAAAAGAAAAATCGGTCAAATTTTGATTATACACTTACATTTGTAAAACTGACAAAAAAATATCGGTTTTTATGATACCTTTAAAGTTACACGTAACATTTAAGGATTGTCTCTTATTGAGATAAGCGTGGAATTATAAAACGCGATCTTTAAGGTTTAACTTCCCATAACAATATCTTTAAAGTTAAACGTCACATGAATAAATGATATTTTTAACGTAATGCATGCAATGAGGAATATCTTTAAAGTTAAGCTTTACAAATCGACAAATTTGAAGTAAGTATAACAGACTGACTAACATGCATTTTGAATCATGTTACAGAAGCGAAGTTTTATTTCAACTTGTATCATGACAAAAGAAACGATACACAGAGTTGCTTAGACACGTTTAAACTACAATGCGTCATTAATTTCTGAACATTTAACAATGAAAATGATATTTCAAAAATGACAGACCAATCGATGAATATCAGTTTGCTGCGAATCTATAATAATTCAAACAAAGCGCATTGTGCTATAAGAAAAAGGTTAAAATCATTGTATGAACTTCAAATCTTTTCATATCAAGATGTCTAGATGATATAATGGCGTAAATCTTAACCTTTAAGCTGTGAAATCCGATAATTTGTTAGAGAGAATTTTAAACAATCGCCATTTTCTTTTGTCTCTAAGAAATCAACAATTTTTTCCTGCAATTTTTTTTTTACTTTCCGTTAACGTGGAAGGATTTTTATCACGGTTGAAATGATGCTATTCATTATTTTAATTGAAAATTACTGCAAAAATTATACAGTTCTTAATTCACCAAATCTGTAAAAAATAAATGTTTCTAAATTTGATAATTCCTGTTACTTAGATTATTCTGACTACTGTTTTGACCTTTTGAGTGTTATTTTTCACACCATTTCGGTCGATGTACTCTCCGGCCTTCTTCAAGTGTATCTTGTTGAACTCGGGAATCTTTCTACCAAACTCGAGCATCTGCACGAAATTTCAATCACTACCCCAATTGTCCGCAATGCTTGGGAATGTTTTGGGGAAAATCATGTTTACAACTTACTCTGAACACTGCACATATGTTCTATCTTCTATGAGGGATTTCAGTCAGTCATCTGTCCCCATCAAGCTCCATTCGAAATTCACAAAGATCCGTCGTCTAGTTGTAAAAGTACTTGAGAAAATTCAGTTTTAAGTTACATATTTCTTGATGTGTAAGATTCAAACCACAGCGCAATAAACACTTCAAAATGCAATTGCCAATTAGTTCTATCCATTCATAGCTGACGAAATGATAGCGTGCAAGATGTGGCTAAAAAAAAGAATTCCGTCCGAAATCCATGCAAATTCCCGATTTCGGCAGAAAGATTCCAAAGTTCACCATACACTTCTGAAGAAGGTCGGAGATTACGTCGACCAAAACAATGTAAAGACAACACTCAAGCTGAGGATAATAGTTCGAGGAGTCCAAATAATACGAAATAAACAACATTGTGCATCATCTAAGTATGTTTTATTTTTATTTTGTTTTACGTGTCAATTATTATAGTATCACTTGATCATGTCATTATAGTGTGCAACAGGTTTCGGGTTAAAAATGTACATGCTACATAAAACTTGATTCAATGAAAGAAAAGTATTCCAATACTTAATCTGAACTTTTATTTCCTATATTAGGCACCGTTTTCATGTTCTATAACTCATATCATATTATTATTATTGATTATGACTGAAAAACACAAAATTCTAGGTTAAAAAAAACATTTGTACTCTTAATTAGCTTGTCTTGAGTGATACCCTTCTTTTTGGACCCTTTTCCTCCCTGTTAGCAGTTATTTTTCTTTAAACAATTTTTCTGTCATTGAAATATCATGCTGGAATCTCTCGCCATCGTACCACTCACAGCTCTAAGATTCTCCTTAAAATTTTCGAAAGTGATAATTTTGCCAAAAACTAAAAACACCAAAAAACAAACAAAAAACTCTGACTCCTTTGACACAAAGTATGTTAGACATGAATTGTTCATGACATTCGAAAATTGCCACGCATATCCTGTACATTTTTTTAGTTTTTCATGGCGTAATTACACTCAGATTCGTCGGCTTTGCATACTGCAATGTTATTTACTGTTTCACCGCGAAGGTTTCATTTATACAGAGACTAGCAGTTCAGCCCGGCTTTGCTAGGGCCCTGTGTACTGTTCATAACTTGCCCTACGTGTGATTACAGTTTATGTAAGATTTTAAATGTTCAGACCAAATTTTGTCTGAGTAATTTCGTAGAGACTGCAGAGGTAATTTTTGTAAAAGTTTGGCCACAATTTTAACCCCTATACATTTAATATTTTGGTCTCAAATCAATATACAAAATTTTACCTATGTGCAAGTTACCTTCATCTAAAATTTCAAGTATTTAGACCCAAAATTGGCGAAGGAATTTGGTAGAATCTGCAAAGATCAACTCTTTCAACTTAGACTCTTTGTCACCCAAATTTTTGCCCCAAAACTGATTAAAATGCTTGCCACATGTCTGAATACCCATTATGTATAAATTTCAAATGTTTAGAACCAAAATTGGCTGAGTAGTTTGCTAAACATCGCAAAGGTCAAATCTTTTTAACTTTGACGGCTTGGCAACTCTAATTGTCGACCCAAACCGATTAAAAAGCTTGCCCTATGTCTGAAGGCCTTTTTTGTTAAATTTTAAATGTTTAGAGCAGAAATTAACTGAGTAATTTGGTAGAGATCGCAAAGGTAATTTTTTTTAACTTTGACCCTAATTTTGGCCCTTAACAATTACTTTTCCGGGCTCAAATCCAATTAAATCGTTTGATCCATGTCCAAGTAACCTACATCTAAAATTTCATGTGTTTAAACACAAAATTGGTGGAGAAGTTTGGTAAAGTTTTCAAACGTTAAATCGTTGAACTCTGACCCCTTGAAAGCCAAATTTCTGTCCGAAAACCGATTTAAAACATTTTTCCCAAATCGCAATAATCCTTTTGTCCAATCCCGAGTGTGTAGACCGAAAATTGACAGAGTTACTTGGTAGGGAAATGAACACAAAAACACACACAGACAGACATTTTCACTTTTATAGATATATAGATTATACGAAAAGTAACTTCTTTTAACTTGTTAATTTCTACTATAAATAATGCCAGCTCATCAAATATTCAACTAAATGTATGAGCATGCGTGTTTTGCACCTACATCCGTGGTTGACGAAAGACACCTCATTTATTTCATAATATTTAAAACCAAAGAGAACCAAAAGATTTACGTTACTGATGCTGACGAATATTTTTGTGATCATTTTCCGACATCGTATTCTAAACAGTGCACTTATGTTGTTTTATTAACTCTGTTATCTTCTGATCATGCATTAAGCTCCAATCGTAGTTCAATGAATTCTATCGTGTCTCTTTTATTCAAAGGGTGTATCGATACGCAAGGCTGATTAAAATAGCTTTAGATCTTTCGACTTTAGAGGTCCTTTGCCTTTTTGTTTTAGAAATAGTGTATCCTCTGTCGCCTAATAATTGATTGGTTAATCGATTTTATTGAGAAAATTAGAGTTTTTTAAGATATTCCATCTGAAACCAAACAAGATCGTTAGAATAATTATTGGATAATTCTATCGCATTGTGCGGTAAGTACGACATTGTGAAGCAATCATTTTTCTATATAAATGTCATATGTGTCATAAAAAGGATACGGTTGTGAAACCGTTTAATGACAAATGCATTTTGATTAACGTCAGGCGTGTAATTTCTTTTATAGGAGCCTTGCTTTAATTTAGAAAAATAAAACATCTAAGGTATGTTTGAAAGCCAAATCACAACGCAATATTACGAAAACAAAAAGTATTTTACGTGTTTGAAATTTATAATTTAATTATATTTCGGAGTACAACTCCACCCTCAATATTTTGTACATATATTTTTGCATCTTCTTTCTTGCTATGTTGTAAAATTGGAGGGAGAAAAATCAGTTAATAAAGATCCGCGCGTTTTCTTTCAGCGGTTTGCACGCCAGTGGAACTCTTTGCCGCTTGACTACAACTTGGACGTCTTCAAGTCCAACATAAACAAACTCCTGACAAACCGCCCCCTTAAGTAAGACAATCTATCAAAACCCCCAATACTAATGATTACTACAATACTATCTCATTGATTACTGTACAAGCAAAAACCCTTATCCCTGAGTGGCCTTCGGGCCTTGATAAGTGGTGACCCCCATGTAAAAAAAAAACATCTAGAAATGCCGGAACAGTGATTTGGCTACGCAAGATTAATTTCAGGGTGTGAGTTCCGTTATAGAAGCGTTGATTTTATTTGATTAAAATAAAACACATATCAAGTACATTTGAACGCAAAAAATCAACGCAATATTACAAAAATAAACAAGTATTTTATTTGTTTGAAATTTAAAAGTTAAATATATTTCGAGGTCAAACTTCCTCCTCAGTTTTTTGTACACCTTGTGTTTTTTGTCTTCTTCTTGTTGTTGTTCGTGTTGTAAAGTTGGAGAAAGAAAAATCAGTTAGTAAAATTCCATGCGTGTCTCTTAGCGGTTGTATTTTGAAATGCCGGAACAGTGCGTTGGCTACGCGAGATTAACGTCAGTGGTGTGAGTTCCGTTATAAAACATCGATTTAATTTGAATAAAATAAAACACATATCAGGAACGTTCGAAAGCCAATTTTAGAAAATGGCAAGAAAGAAAAAGAAAGAAAGAAAGAAAAAAAGATTGACAAAATACTGAGGATGGAGTTTGGCTCTGAAAATTTATTTAAATTAAAAAGTTCAAACAAATAAAATATTTGTTTATTTTCGTAATACTACATCATGATTTCACTTTCAAACCTACTTGATACGGGTTTCATATTATTCAATTAAATCAACGCTTCTATAACGGTATTCACCGACGTTAATCTCACGTAGCCAACTCACTGTTCCGGTATTTAACAATACAATCGCTAAGAGACAACGCGCAGATCTTTATTACCTGATTTTTCTCTCTCCAACTTTACAACATGGCAGGAAATAAGAAGAAAAAAAGAAAGAAAGAAAAAAGGTGTGCAAAATATTGAGGATGGATTGTAACTCCGAAATATATTTAAATTATAAATTTAAACCAAGTAAAATATTTGTTCATTTTTGTAATATTGCGTTGTAGTTGGGCTTTTAAACGTACCTGATGCGTGTTTTAATTTATACAAATTAAATCAACGCTTTTATAACGAAACTCACACTCGTGATGTAAATCTCATATAGCCAACGCACTGTTCCGGCATTTCAAAATACACTCTCTAAGAGACTACGCACGAATCGTTACTAACTGATTTTTCTTTTCCAACTTTACAATAATGCAAGAAAGAAGACTTATAAAAAGTAAGAAAACCAAAGGATGTACAAAATACTGTTGATGGCGTTTGACTCCGAAATATATTTAACTTAAAAATTTCAAACGAGTAAAATATTTGTCTATCTTTGTAATATTACTTTGTTATTTGCCATTTAAACGTACCTCATACGTGCTTTATTTTATTCAAATTAAATCAACGCTTTTATAATGGAATTCACACCCCATACGTTAATCTCGCGTAGCCAACGCACTTTTCAGGCATTCTAAAATAGAATCGCTGAGAGACAACGCGCGGATCTTTACTAACTGATTTATCTTTCTCCAACTTTACAACTGTTATACCGGCCTTCCTTGAAGAGAGGAATTTACATCGATTAGCACTATAAATAGCGCTAGTAATTCAAACACCGGTGAGAGAGATGCGACTGCACTTCAACTGCTAGCCGAATGCACAGCAGATATACACACTTTCCTATCATTGTACATTATTGTAAATACACTTGTTCATTAACCGAACCTCGACTTGATTGTTCTTATTTTCACTGTTGTTCCCTCACACAACAGATTGGCGACAAGGAATCGAAACGACCATCACTGCAGAAAATCACCAAAAGTGATTGAAATAAAGACTCGTAAAATCTTACGACAGAACACCTTTGTCATTTAAATAGATATTTGGACACGCAAGAATTAACAGCGAATTAATTAATACAATAGTAACTTGGCAACGGGGAAAACTTGCTTCCAAAATCTACAGCGAAAAACACGAATGTTATCAATTATTTAATAATCGAACACACTTACCAAGTGTTTTAGAAAGGAGAAAAGCGTTCATTTTTTTTCTTTACCAGAAGCCATCTTTCCTACGGCAAGAATTTTCTTCTTACAAGTTTAATGTCCAAAACCAACTCGCAAATACCGTGTAAGCTTATCGTTATTTCGATAACATCTGGGATTTGAAAAAGACAAAAAAAAAACACGCTTGACTTTGTCAAGAGAAAAAGAGACAGACCGTGAAACAATTATTCGAGCCCGTCGTTTGTGCTTAGCAAACACATTAAGAATTAAGTCATTTTTTTTGCAAAAGGCAAAGAGGGTGGGAAACCTAAAAGTTTCCCATACGGATTCGTCGGATATTTAAAGCGACGGATTTTATTTTTACAACGTAAAAACGCGTGCAAATAAAAAAATGTTAAACAAATGTTATTTCTCTGGATTGTTTCTAGTAAGACTAGAAATATAGCGTTCAACAAATTAAGTTATAAACGGACGGCTTAACTGTTGTTCTTCAAACAAAAGAATTGGGAAAGAAAACTTCATTGATTTTTTTTTTTTTACTAAGGAATATTTCTTTAATACAAGCGTAAATTGTAAACTGAATTCGTATGATGGATGCGAAATTCAAAGATTCACTGTTGGAATAGTTCCCATTCCATGCAGAGCAAAATCTCACGTTGCAAAAACAGCAAATTCAACAACAAGTAGAAAGAGAAGAGAGATTTAAACAAGCATTTGAAGAAAAAATGCTTTAGCAACAGAAACGCTTCGAGGAAATATTGATAAAAACACAGGAGGAACAAAGAAAAAATTCTGGAGGCGACACAGTTAACTAAAGCGGACGATAATCATAACACATTTTCTCAAAGAGCTGTGTGGGCCGCTATTGAAAATTTCAATTATAATCCAGAAGACAATGTCACTTTCGTCCAGTACTATAGACGATATGAGGATATTTTTATATCGGATTGCGGTACCTGGTCAGACGCGAAAACAGTTAGGCTTTTGCTAAGGAAATTGGGAACAGCCGAGCATACAAAATTTGTGAATTTTGTTCTCTCAAAAAAGACCAGTGAGTTGAGCTTCCAAAAAGCAGTTATGCTACTTACAGAACTGTTTTCTACAAAAACGTCTCTTTTCTATAGGCGATATAAATGTATGAATGTTACTAGAAGAGAGGAAGACGATTACACTACTTATGCAAGTATAGTGAACAAGCGTTGCGACGATTTTAAACTGGAGGATTATCAGCAGATAATTTTAAATGTTTAATATTTGCGCAAGGGCTGGTCTTTAATAAAGACGCTGATATTCAGGCGTTTTAAATAAACTGGAAAACGAACCGAATTTAAAACTACAAAACTTAGGGGAAAACTGTAAACGGTTTATTGCGTTGAAACAAGACAGTCGTGACATAGAGGAAGGCGGAGTGCCGCATATTAAAAAGATCCATCAAAAGAAAAATTCGATTTCCAAAAATAACCAGAAAAAGAAACAGGGAAAAGATCCACGTGGACCATGTTGGAGGTGTGGAAATAAACATTGGTACAATGAGTGTCCCTACAAATTTAAACAATGTGACAACTGCCACCAAAAAAGGCATAAAGCATCGCATTGTAGAAAAAATCTGGTAGAAAGACATCCATTTAACTTACGGTAATTGAACCTGAGGAACAAAATATCCAGAAATATGTACAGGTCAAAATGTTTAAAAAGAAGGTAAGACTACAGCTTGATAGTGGGTATGATATTTCCATTATAAATGTACAGACATGGAAGAGGCTTGGGGGACCCACTATGATTAAATCACATAAAACGGCGAGAAGCGTCAGTGACGAAAACATTACCTTCGAAGGAAAATTGTTGACAAATATGTTTTCCATAAGAGCCGAAAAAGCAAGAATGTTTGTCATGTGAAAATCAAACAACCTATTTGGAACTGATCTGTTCGAAAAGTTTAGAATATGGGATCTGCCTTTAAGCTCATTTTACCAAATGGTTGAGGATTCGAATGTAGAGGCAGAAAAACTTAAGAGGGAGTTAAAAGGGAATTTCCCAGACGTATTTTCAGGCGGTTTGGGAAAGTGTATAAAAGGGGTAGTAAAATTTGACGTAAAAGTAAATGAACAGCCAGTGTTCAGAAAGAAAAGAAATGCTCCATACGCCGCAATAGAGCAGATAGACGGTGAATTAGAAAGGCTCGAAAGCATGAGTGTCTTGGAAAAATTGATCACAGTGAGTGGGCTGCACCAACGGTTTACATAAAAAAGAAGAGTAAGGAGATTCCGGTTTGCGCTTACTTCACGACAGGCTTAAACAGGCATTACAAGATCACTATTATCCTTTTCCGAGCCCTGAAGAGATATTTGCGAAACTGAGTGGGGGGAAATATTTTTCTAAAATCGACCTCAGTGACGCGTACTTACAAGTTCCAGTCGATGATGAGTGTTCAAAGCTGTTATGTAGTAATGCCCATAAGAGATTGTACAAGTTTAACAGACCCCTGCGATTTTTCAGCAAATTATGGACATTATGTTAAATAAGTTCGATTTCGCAGTCAGGTACCTGGACGATATGTGAATGAAAAGCGCTAGCAAAGAACAACACAAAGCTCATGTAAACTAAGTATTCAAAACGATCCAGGATTATGGATTTAAAGTAAAACAGGAAAATATACATTTTTCATGGAGAAAATAAAATACTTGGGTCAAATTATCGATAAACATGGAAGAAGGCTGAATCCAGATAGATCGAGTGCAATAAAGAATATGCCTGCTCCAGAAAATATTGCGTCTTTACAAAGCTTTTTTTTAGGTTTCGCAAATTACTACAATGTATTTGTGCCAAATATGCATACACTAAGATCGCCTTTAAATGGACTGTTAAGAAAAAACCAAAATGGGGTCTGGACGCAAGAGTGCGAAGAAGCATTTCGAGAAATTAAAGAAACTTTAACGTCGGACCATGCATTTTACACAAAATGGATGATAGAAAAGTGAAACCCAGAGCGCATTCATCCCTATCACTTTTGCCAGCCGAAAAGAACTACTCACAAATTGAAAAAGAAGCGCTAATTATTATATTCGCGGTAAAGAAATTTCATCGTTTCCTGCACGGTAGACAATTTCTGTTAACAGACCACAAACCATTATTAACGATTTTCGGATCGAAAAAGGAACTACCACAACATACGGCTAATAGACTCCAAAGATGGGGTACCATACTTCAGAATTACAATTTTCAAATGGAGTATGTGCCATCTAAAAAATTTGGTCATGCAGATGGGTTATCGAGGTTAATACCTAAGCAGACAGAACTATTGGAGGATATGGTAATAGCAGCCATTAAAGCGGAAGTTGAAGTAAAAAATACGTTATGTGACACAATAAGAAAACTTCCAGTAACGCTTGATGAAATTAAGAGTAAGGCAGAGGTGGACGAATTTATTATACGCACGAAAGAAAGGATCAACAATAACGAACTGGATGAAGAAATTTATTCAATTTGCGATAACGTCCTGTTATATAGCGACAGGTTGTAATTCCTGCAACATTACAGAAAAGAATGCTCAAGGAATTCCATGTAGGACATCTAGGTATATCAAGAATGAAAAGCCTTATGCGCTCTTTCGTTTATTGGCCAAACATGGATAAGGATATAGAAGGAAAAATCAGGGAGTGTAGAGGACGCGCATTAGCTATGAAAGCTCCTCCGACTCAATTCGGATCGTGGGCAAAACCGGACCGACCTTGGTCTAGGATTCATTTAGATTTTGCAGGGCCGCTATATGGGTTTTACTATCTCATTGTTGTAAACAGCCTATCTAAATGGCCGGAAGTATTAAAATGTAAGAATCCCGCATCCGATGTAACTATCAACTTCCTGTATAAACTATTCGCTATGTTTTGAGTAGTAGACTGCATTGTTACAGACAATGGAACGCAATTTACGTCTACCGAATTTAAACATTTTTGCGAGGATCATCTAATCGAGCATATAACCATTCCGCCATAACACCCAAGAAGTACTGGTCAAGCAGAGAAATTCGTTGGGTCGCCGACGAATAAGTCAATCCAACAGTTTTTACAAGTTTACAGAGTCACTTCGAATGCAAATATCGAAATATCGAAGACCCCTGCTGAGGCTATGTTCAGACGCAAGGTTAGATCGATTTTTCACAAGTTGTTACCAAACCAGGATAGGCCAAATCTAAAAAAAAAATCGATAACAAAACAACGGTATAAAGTTGGCGAAAGAGTCTTCTACAAGATTCACAAAAATAATAAGACTTTCTGGGAGTTCAGTATGGTTGAGAAACAAATAGGCAACATGGTTTGCATGATTAAGGGACCAGACTTCGTACACAAATATCACACTAACCAAATTCGGAAAAGATACTCGAACAGTGAGGCGACCAGATCGCCCGGGGAGGACATGATGGACACAGTGTTTGATACTTTTCAGGTGCCCATACCAGAGACAGCTCTGGAGAACAGATCAAACAGAAAACGGAAATCATCAGAATTGATTAGGGTGAACCCCAAACAAAAACATTATTAATCCTAGATGGGATATTTTCAAAGGAGGGGTGTTATACCGGCCTTCCTTGAACAGAGGAATTTACACCGATTAGCACTATAAATAACGCTAGTAATTCAAACACCGGTGAGAAATATGCGACTGCACTTTAACTGCTAGCCGAGTTCCCAGCAGATATACATGCTTTCCTATCTTTGTACATTATTGTTAATACACTTGTTCCTTAACCGAACCTCGACTTGATTGTTCTTATTTTCACTGTTGTTCCACGACACAACAACAACATAGCAGAAAGGAAGAAGCAAAAAAAAAAAAAAAAAGATATACAAAATATTGAGGGTGGAGTTGTACTCCGAAATATATTTAAATCATAAACTTTAAACAAGTAAAATATTTGTTTATTTTCGTAATATTTCGTTGTTATTTGGCTTTCAAACGTATGATACGTGTTTTATTTTATTACATTTTATTTATTAATAGGTTGTTTACGAGACTACACTATAAATACTAACAAGACATGTTTAACCTACATAATGCTTTTATTCCAAATAACAATAACATTTTTCATTTAAAGGGTACATATACCCATGTACGAAGGATTAAACAAATATTTTTTATGAACTTATTTTATTATAGAGGATACGGTTTAAATCCTGTCTTCTTGCCCGACCGAAGAGATAATTGGTGCTGCGAAAATGATATGAGCAAATTCAGGGTTCAAAACGAGATTTATCATATATGCCATTTTCTCACAGGATCATTAGTCTTGTTTAGAAAACAGCAGATCTGAAATTGAGGTAATTCTGACCCCGCAGCATATTTTTAACAAATAATTATATCGAAGTGAAATCATGTACAAAATGTTATTGTCTTATGGAAGAATTAAATTAGACTTAGTTCCAAATTCTGCTTGTTACCTGCAAAGTATTTACAAAAAAAAAAAAAACTCGGTTTCTAATCACAACAGTGAAAGGAAATTACTCTCTTTTCTTCTTTTATGTTCCGAGTGCCGGGAAAAATGTTTATGAACAGATATTTTTCCCAAGGGATTATCCTCTGTATAAACACGACTTATAGCACGGAACTTCTTCTATCTTGATTATAACAGAGTAGTCTTCAAACCCATTGTCAGTAAAGTGCAAACTACTAATGCAATTCACTACCTGTAGAAAAGCAATATTTTTTTCTATGGTACAGTACTGTTATTATATCTGGGAATATGGAGGTCAGAGTACAAAAGTGAATTCGCAATCCAATCGGACATAATTTTTTCTTATCCCTATAACTTCTTTTACACAGAAAATAGGAGGTTACACTGTATATATATCGTAATTTTCACGATAAGCGCTTAACTGAGCGACAATCCACTGTTTCCCTTTCTGTAAAGTATTTACAAGAACAGATACTTCCTTCTGCAAAACTTACTTATGTTCTGCAAAACCATAACCAAAAACAACAACCCATCTTTTCTCCCTTTTCCTTCTTTACTTTTCTGTTTTCTCTTTCTATCTCTCCCACTTCCTGACTGATTTCCCCAAATAAAAATGTACCAATCATTCATACTGCAATTCTCTTCCTTCTAACATTGCAAAACTCATTCATATTCTGCAGAGCAGGGAAAAAAACGATAAAATTTACTATAAAACAACCAAACCAAGCACTACAAACTAGTGATTGAAGATACAGATAGCTTGAAGAATAAAAACCGTCTACAAAATAACAGGATGCAACATGAATACTATTAAAAAAAAACTAGATTCGGCATTAAATAACCCGAAAAGGGTTGATATGCCGTAAAACAAAACAACCAAAAGAAACCAAGAAGGCAAGCAAAATAAGTGCAACTTACCTGAATAAAGTTAAATTTATTTAGTATCCTATCTGTGAAGCAAGCTATCAGGAGTCTGGTTCCCAATGAAATACCAAATACTCTCCTGTGTTCCAATCTTCAGTTTTCGAGTTAGTTATCGAATTTAAATGCCCACAACATGGATAGAAATAAAAGTCTAGATTAATAACAATAATAATAATAATAATAATAATAATAATAATAATAATAATAATAATAATAATAATAGATAGCAATAATGTTATATATTCGTTATCATCGAGAGGCACCATTTACTTTTGGTGTATAACATAAAAAGGATTTCGTGTGCGTATGATTGTCTCTAATATAAATGGTTGTGTGTTTGATTATCATAAAGGGAATCGTGTGTGTGACATGTAATTTTCAGAACCTACCTCTGCTTCTTCGATGTTGGACCATCTGGAAATTTCTCATCCTGGAGGGAGACTTGATACCTGTTTGACGAAGATTTATCACTCCAAGACGATGAATGGGTTTTATAGTTTTTATTTCACTTTCCCCAGAGTTACTGCAGAAGGTGGAAGTGAAATCGGCCTGTGTGGGTTCTTCTTCTACACACGTCAGCGTTCATCTCCCCCCTCCCTAGTGGAGAGGGGAGACAACGGGAAGCCGTCCGTCTTCTTCAAAGCCCAAATCAAATCTCACAGATCTAGCCAACCTGACCACGTCACTCATACGCTGACCTTCGGTTCTGGTAAACGTGTCTACACTCCACGTTCAGTCACCTCTCTCTCTCTCTCTCTCTGTAACAATAAGAGTAAACATATTTATATTCTGCTTACGTAATCAAATTTTGTTGATTTCATTAATTATTTTTACTCTCAAAATAATAATCTCAATCTTTCAACACGCAAGTATCCAGTTCATTAAAACTTATACTCGAGTAGCTTTTTGCCTTGGTAGGTAACGTATAATTAGTAAAGCACATATAAATTTCTTCATTCTGTTTGGTCAGATCGTTATATTGTTAACATTCGTTTCCCCGATATCTTTCTGGTTAGAATTCTTTCGAACTTAGGGAAGGGATTACGTGAATGCTGACATCATCCTAAAGTGCAAACTTTTCTGTGAACCGAATTCTATTTGAATTTGCAAGTCATCTCTATATCTTACGAAAAATATATATGATAACAAACGACCTTTATATAGCGGTGCACTTGTATAGGCATAGTTACAAATGCACCATAAGCTGAAGATTCTAGCGCCTGAAAGTTAACATATCAAAAAATAAGAACGTTCTTTTTTTATCGTGACCTATGTGTAAATAAGCACCTCGAAATAAAGCGATAGTCAAAATGTTTCTAAAAATCGGACTATTCTTTTTAATGATAAGACGATTTTATCTCTATAAAGTCTCACCGTAACTTTTCTTTTTTTGGTTGTTTTTTTTGTTGTTCTGATGATTATTTCTACAAAAATCTGCAAGCTACGTTCACGCCTGATAGTTGAATAGTTTCCAATGCTTTCGAAAAATTGTTCACAGATTTTACAAAAACAGAGCACAGGTTTAAAGGCGGTAGGAAGGCCACTTGCGGCATAGCTGCTAAATGCTATTCTTTGCCAAAGACTTCAATATTATCATCGATCCGTTAAGAAAAAAGGTTTTAAAGATTAAAATGTTATTTTGAAACTCTGTACAACATTACAAGTTACTTAGTTTTACTGTTAAAAACGATTCTATGACTATCTACAAAAAACTCATAATCATCTGTACCTACACACTAGCAAGGAAATCCAGCGTTGGTCAGGAGCGAATGACTACATCTTCCTGCATCAAACACATAATACCATATTATAGGTGGGCGGAAGGAGTAATGGCAAAGTGGTTAATAACACAGACTGAAAACTTGGGTGTGTCAAGTTTTAATCCAGTTCCTTACACAGAAGCACTAAAATTAAACACATACTTTAGCTTGGTCTAAATTTTTTTGAAACACATAAAAAATAACACCATAGTACATGTTCTAATTTTATTTTCCATATGCTTTATCACATATAATCGGAGTAGGACTGAAATATGTTATGTATATCTACTTCCCACTACATAAATGTGGCACAAAATAAGGAAAGTAGGCTTTAAAAAGCCAACGCCTTAGAGGAAGGACCCCTTTACCCGCAAAAAATGCATATGTAGCATCATCAGCACTTCCTTGGAGAGGCGAATAAGACAACCAGTATGCAACCAACTCGTTCTCTAGAAATAAGTATGTATTCAGCATAAACTGTGTTAAAGAAAAGGGGTAACACAGTTTTTTTGTACTAGCAAGTCACTGCTTATCAAGGTTCAAAAGGATGATAAGTTTTTCTTTACAAAAGAGTCAAAACTTATCTTATGAAAGTAGACCACATTTTAAATCTATGAAAGCATAAAACACACCGACATTTGTCAATGAAAATTAAACGGAAAATAACTCTCATGGCTTATAGGAAAAAACTCTCATAGCTTACAGAAACTTCTATTTCAAAGGTGTTGGTAATAATAATTGAAATTAAATAAAAATTTTATATAAACTGAATAAAAAATAAATTAAATAACCAACTTTAAATAAAAAACAATTCTCTTATAACAAACAATTATGTTAATAACATGTTTCGATACAGACGGTATATATATATATATATATATATATATATATATATATATATATATATATATATATATATGATTGTTGAGCTGGATTAAATCCGACGATATGAAATAAAATGGAGGTAGAAGGACCTGGATACTCAACGTTTCGCCCGATTTATGCAGGCTTCTTCAAGAGGGATGGTCATTGACGAGAGAGTCGGAGGATTGGGAGAGTCGGAGGATTGGAATATAATGATGGGGGAGAGCAACGTCTTTTCCTTATGTAAATTAGATATCATATATACATATATATACATTTTATGAGGGGAAAAAATTAGAGAAAATTAGTGTAGTGGATTACGTCTAAAAGTTAAAATATCGTAGAGATTAAAAAAAATTGTGTTTGGAAATATAGCGGTGATAGATTAAATAAATAAAATGACACGAGATTAAGAAATATTTTTTTTTAAATTAGAAATTATTGAAGTGGGATAAAATAGCGTAGTAACTTAAAAGATGGTGTCTAAAAATAAGAATAGGAGGTGATAAAATGGAGTCTAAAAATAGATAATGATAAAATAAAATACAGTAAATAAGTAAAATAAAAAGAATAAAATTAAGTGAAATTACGAATTTTTATTTTTATATCGCGTCTAACCGGTGTCTACGTTGTTCTCTTTAATAACCGAAACCGAGACCATTCCCTAAATAGCAAGACACACAACAGACAATTAACATTACCAACTAATAAAAACAACGACACAATCTATAAGAACCTAAATAAGACAGGCATTCAAATAACAAAACAAAACTCTTTAACAATTAGGGATTTAACACTTAAAATTATAACTAATACCAACATTAACACCAAAGCCGGAATATATTGTGGAAGAATATACGGAGGAGAAACTCAGCGTAATTTAAATAAAAGAATATATGAACACAAAAGAGATGTAAAAAACAACAATACACTCGACGCCATATTTTGTCACATCATGGAAAACGACCACCATTTTGATTTTAACAAATAAACTTTCCTTAAACACATACATAACAGATCCACACGACGTTTAATTGAGTCAGCTATAATCGCTTGAAGAAACCCATAAATCTATCAACAGAAAGGCGACGTCTCTTATATTTTATTAAATCTACATACATGGAAAGTTGCAGCTTATGCACACACACTCACGCACACACACATATATACGCACACGCTATTTAAGTATACACATATATTATAACAAACACATTGCCTATATATTTTTAGTATATGCTGCAGCAGTACTCAATACGTAAGTAGAGCAAGATAATAATGTATGGAAATATTTTCATGGTAATTGAGATACAAAAAAATCGTCAGCTATGCACTAAACTTTACGATTCCAAACGGGGAGAAACTCAGACGCTTCTGTTAATTTTGTTTTTCTTTTAATGAATGAAATAACATAAGGACATAGCCTCTATATTCAAATTCCCTTAGCAAAGTGGTAGAGAATATCTAGTTACTTGCAGTTTTTACAGAATGTATATATATATATATATATATATATATATATATATATATATATATATTCTTTAAAAAGGATGCGACTTAATACGTGCATTTACGAAGGTAAGAATGTGTTTATATATATATATATATATATATATATATATATATATATATATATATATATATATACATATATAACCTGTTTAGTGTTCATGTGTACGCATTTATTTCATATTCCTTCTTATTTCATTTAGTTGTCCTTCAAAAACTCTCGCTGATAATTCAATTCTTAATGAATAACTTGTAAATTTCAGTTGACCTGTTTTTTGCTTAAAATTTTTGGCGCCTTTAACGTTATCCTGTCTGGGTCATTTTGCCATTGGTTTTTATGTTTTAAAATTATTCCAAATACCATTAAATATTTTTCTCTCCCTTCTTTTTCACACTTCTTCACCCATTTTCTTTAATTCAATCTTGCCTCGACAGTCGAGCTGTATATTCGTTCCATTTCTTTTTTACGCATATTTTATCTTTCTTTAATAATATATTAGAATTCTTTCCCATTTTCTTGTACCTATTTGTGAATTATTCCACGGATGTCTGCCTTTTGGATTACTTTGGATAATCTTCCAATTACGCGGTTCCCTTGTGTTTTACTTGTGCGAATGGAATTTTAACTAACTTTCTTGGAAACTGCATCTTTGGATTTTACCGTCATTGGAAATGTTACCCTTCACCAGAATATCCATTCACGTGAAATCACTTTTTTATTTACCCATTTACCCTTTTCCTTCTGCTTCACTTTCTGCTATCAAGTAAGATCTATGACTTACTTGTAGTTTCATTTAATACTTTTGCAAGCCAAATCCGATCACGCATTTTGCTGAATCATAACCTCAGATGAGAAGGAAAGTATTTATTCGAAACTCCGCGGATTAAGGACTATCCGTTTATTTAGTGTTTCCTTTTTAAAATTAAATATGTTTTTAACTCTTTTCCAAAGTGTTTTTTAACATGTTTTATTAACTTGTTCTTATATATATATATATATATATATATATATATATATATATATATATATATATATATATATATATATATATATTAAATTATAAAATCATTTCTCTCTGATAGGCTGATAAGAGTAGTGGTTGATGGGCAGAAATCAGAAGCCCACATTATTAATGATGGTGTTCCTCAAGGGGCCATCCTAGGCCCAACACTCTTCCTGATCTACATCAATGATCTCCCAAACACATACTTAAATCATTCGTTGTAATCTATGCTGATGCCATGACCGTATATGACAACACATCAAAGGCCGTAAATGACAAAGTTCTCTCTGATTCTCTCTCTTCTGATCTTAGCGCGTGGTACAATGGGGGAGTGGTGGCTGGTTACTTTTAATGCATCGAAAACCAAGCTTCTATCTTTACATCATCAACCCTCTGGTCCCCATCTGGCATTAATTGAAATGGATGGCTCTCGTCTTGGGGAGGCCTCATGTTTTGACAAGCTTCTTGGATTGACCTTTACTCCTGATCTGAAATGGAACACGTACATCAAATTCGTTGCCAATTTAATTGGAAAAATGGTAGGATTCTTCTACTGCTCTAGTAGATATCCCATTGCTGATGCAATTCTCTATCTATATAAAAGTCAAGTACGTCCAAGGATGGAATACTGCTGCCATATCTGGGCTGCAGCTGCTAAAACAGCCTATCCTGCCTTGACAGAGTAAAAAAGACTTCGTAGCCTAGTGGGGGATTTCCTTTTTTCTTTCCTGCAACCTATCTCACATATGAGGGACGTTGCGAGGCTGTCTTTGTTATATCGTTATTTCAATGGGAAGTTCTCGTCTGAGCTCCAATCACTGGTACCCCTCGCCAATCTTTCCCGAAAAACACTCATCTAGCCGAACCCACTCTCAGTAATTTTCCCCACTCTTTATCTGATCCAAACTTAGATTCCATGAAAAAAGCTTCTTTCTCAGAAGTGTACGCCTGTGGAACTCTCTTCCGTTTGCCTGTTTCCCACCTGAGTACAACTTGGATGTCTTCAAGTCTAACATAAACAAGTTCCTGCTGAACCGCCACCTTAAGTAAGACACTTTATCAGATCTCCATTACTAGCGATTACTACGATATTACTACGATATTTTCCTATTGGTTACTGTACACGCGATAACCTTTATTCCGGAGTGGCCTTCGGGCCTTGATAAGTGGTGACTTTCATGTAAAAAAAAATGACAGTACAATAATATACAGGCAATGTAGATATACTCCTTCGGGAATCAGAGCCTTCCAGGACACTGAGAGAGACATATTCTCGCATTGTATCTTTTTTGTAAATAAACCTTTGTATTAACCCTAAGTGAATGTCTTGTGCTATTATCTAAAGAAAGATATATCATTTAGCGACGAACGATGAGCGTATTTTGGCGACAAAAGAAAAATATTTGTGTCTAAAAAGAACTCAAAAGGAAAAAAGTGAATCTGATTTTATGAACGCATATGGTCGAAGAAAAAAACTTTGAATCTAAACGAAATAAGTTCTAAAAATTTAACTTATAAAATAATTCACTCAGCCGAGAAAGAAAATTTTAAAAATAATACGACAGAAAAAGACAACACAAACTAAGACACACAAAAAGTAAGTACATTTTTTCTAAAGAAAAAAAAAACGTGACTCAGTCTGTTTAATTTCATATTAAAAACAAAAGGGAAAGAAAACTATTTGTTCTAATCCTAATCTGTCAAATGTATTTTCTTCTAATAAGAAAATTTAATCATAAATAAGGCTGAAGAAAAGGAACATGTTCTTATGTTGCTTCTGTGTGTGTCTGCGGTCGGTTCAGGGTCGCTGGTGTATTTTCTTCTCCAAAATTTTTCTAAATTGTTCTGAAAAAATATTACAAATTCATTTCCACTTATTTTTACAATTTTTGTTGTTTAATTTTTTTTAATTGTTTAACATGGAGCAAACAACTAAACACACAAAAACTATACAGTTGGCCCTGCAAGCGCCAAAAAAGCAAATGGAATATTTACAAGAACAACAATTAAAACAATGTTAATTATTACAAACTATATTTATAAGGCAAGTAGAAACTCTGTCAGAATTTTTGTATGAACTAACAAATGATCCGACTTTTCCATCATATTTTAGAAGATGTGAAAATGTTTTTTTTTCTAAAACATCAGTCGTGGTCTGAAGAGGAAAAATTATTCTGCTATTACAAAAACCTAGTACTCAGGAAAATACCAAGTATATATATTTTATTCTCCCAAAGAAATCTGAAGATATTTTTTTTTTTTTTTATTACATTTTCACCCCAAATAAGGCAAATTGCCACTTTGGTGTAGGGGGCTACTATCAGGGGCAACAACTACTGGCGTACTATGTAAGGATTTGGGCAGCAAGATGTCGGTTCACGTTACACTTGAACTTCTGCACGTCAGTACTGTTGGAGAAGCAGGGACCTGGAATGGAATTCCAGAGTCTAGCGGTTCTGGGGAAGAAACTATTGGAGTAAAAAGATATTTTACATCTAGGGATCTCTACAGTGTGGGGGTAGGATTTAGCAGCCTGTCGGGTTTGTCGAGGGTGCTCACGTCGTGGTGGCACAAGTGATTGCAGTTCGTCAGAGCATTTACCACTAAAATACTTGTAGAAAAGGCAGAGGGATGCAACATTTCGTCGATGGGACAGAGGCTGAAGCTTAGATGCCAGTTCAGAGCCTATCAGGTTTGCGACTCTCTTTTGAACCTTGTCAAGGAGCGAGAGACTAGTAGCAGATGCACCAGCCCAGATGTGGCAGCAATACTCCATACATGGGCGAATGGTGGCCTTATAGAGGTACAGGATACTTTCGGGTGTTAGTAGTTTTCTAGCACGGTAGAGAGAGCCCACCTTTCTTGCAGCGGCCCTGGCAATGCCTTCAATGTAATTGTTCCAAATCATGTTTCCTGTGAACGTTAAGCCAAGGAGTTTGAAAGATGGACTCTCAGATAAAGAGTCGTTGGCCATTGCTATTGGTGGTAGAGAGGGTTTCTTGTAATTATTGAACGAAACTAGTTTAGTCTTGGCAGAGAAACGATAAATATATTATTGAAAAATTTCGACGAGCGGGGCAGCTTATTTTATACGCGTCATAAGTGTTAAAATATTGTGAGACAAGATGAGACGGATTTTATTACTTATGCAGGAAAAGTAAATGCCCAATGTGAATTATTCAGGATAAGACACCTCAAAGAAGATCTGTTTAAATGTTTAATATTTGTTCACCCGCTAAAAATAAAGAGATTCGTTCCAGGATATTATCATTCATGAATGTAAACACTTAGATAACTTTACAAAAATTTTCGGTAAACGCTGTTGAATGTAAAACAGGACAATACACGTATTAAGGAAAAAATCCTGGTCAACAGAATAAAGGCGGTTTACTGGTATCTTCTGATAATAGAAGAGGTGGTGAACAATATGGTAATGGCTTCATGAGTTGTTAGTGGCTGGTAGAAACGTGGATAGCAGAATGGTATTCTTTTACCATGAATAGTAGAAAAAAGAGGTGTGTAACCAATGATGGCAGTGTTTTTCCCACAAAAGACAAAGTCAGGCCATTGTTAGACATTTTTTAAATGGAGGTCATCACTTATCAAGGCCCGGAAGCCACTCAGGGATAATGGTTATTGCGTGTACAGTAATCAATTGGATAGTATCGTAGTAATTGTTAGTATTGGAGATTTGATAAAGTGTCTAGATTTATAGATTTTTTACAAGGTAGTCACCACTTATCAAGGCCCGGAAGCCACTCCGGGATAAGGGTTGCGTTTTGTGTTGTGTCATACAGGAAGTAATATAATATATGTGTGTGATGAAAAGATGGAGGAATGGAGACAATTGATGGGAGGAACTACGATTGTGGAACTTCAGTCTGCTTACTTGCAGCTACATGTAGCGAAGGAACTATGCAAGTACATGCTGGTTTGCTATAAAGCAAAAACGTATTGCTTAACATGGCTTTGATACAGACTGAATGTTGCGCTGAAGATTATTGCAGCTGTTTCAAAAACGGTATTAAAGAAAGGAAGCAAAACAAAAGAAGCCACCTATTCACACATCGATATCATGGTGGAAATAACGAAGATATCAACAAAAGAAGTTGTGAAACGTTTGAAAGTATTTGGGATGATAGCAAATTCACTAGAATTTCTGGGCGGAGAAGCGGCACTTCGCCTTACGTTAATGGAAAACGATGGAAGAGCTGGTATTCAGACGGGGCAACCAGATCGAAGAGATAGAAGGAGACATTAATGGAGGGAAGCTATTTTCTATTTGTGGCAAATTGTTGGATGCTATCCACTTGCTGGATGGCTGTGATTAGCATGCAGTTATGTTTAAAAAAAAGAGCAAGTACCGTAGGCTGAGAGGGTATAGTTTATGTCAACACTGTCGAAGTAATACAGGCAATTCTAGCTAATGTAGAAAAATGGCCCTCTATTTGAATTTGGCACACACCTGAAAGAGAAATAAGAGTGATGTAGTTTGATGCAAGCAACAGTGCAATAGGCGTGATCGAGAAGATTAACAGTTTGGTGGCGGAAGTTGCAGCATATAATTCGTGGCCAAATTAGATGATGTTCTGAAAGGTATCAGTTTAGTTATAAAAAGTAGTTGAGAGAAATCTAAATAAGAACCGATACATCCACAGTACTAAATCGGACGAACTGTAGTAACAGAGAGTGGAAGAATACGAACAAAGAGTGCCGGTGAAATTAATGTAAAACAGGAATTAGGGACGCTTAGAGAGATAGTATCTGTATTTGAACTGTGAACAAAGGCAGCGTATGTGCCTTTAAAGGGAAGCAAAGCAAATAACACGAATAAAAAAATGACAGTGGTTAGTTGAGAAAGTACATGTCTTGATATGCTGCGTAAAAATTGATGAACAAGAAATGTTGCATGGCATGCACAATATGGGACTGGGAAAAACATATTTGATGCGAAAAGTTGATCCACATATAAACTGGAAAAAAGTTTAGAAGGTGGTTAAGAATTGCGTTCGGTGTCTATTGATAGATCCCACCCCAAATATACGTAATTTTGATGAAATTCGGACTTCGAAAATTTGTGCAAGGTAAGCTATAGATATAGCAATCTATCGTGGAGGAGCATCCTATTCAATGGTTGACTGTGGACCTGGTAGACTAGCAATATGGAGGGAATTACATGTGGAATCGTCATCTGCAGTTGCAGAGAAACTGGAAAGGGTGATGCTTGAACGAAGTCTAGTAAAGTAAGTTTATAGTGGAGAATGCCACTGTTTTTCGCTCAGAACTTCTCCAGACGATGTCAAAAGATTGACGATAAGAAGCTATTATAAGGAAACTAAGTAGCGCAAAGGAAATGGAATAGGGGAGCGACATCATAAAAGCAATAGCGGAGAGAGAAAGGATCGTACTCGTAAAAGGACACATTCTGGTACAATAAGACTTTCAAGGTCGGACAAAGAGAGGTGACGATGTCACATAGATAAGTTTTAATTATGAATGGAGGCATCCAAGAGATAACATTCCCAGAAAGCGATGAGCAACAACCCCCAGAATCCAAATAAGAAAGAAGATTTTAATGAAAATTCACACCGAACGCACGATGTACGACGCCATATAGAAGAGAGTAGATTAATGGGGTGCAACTCCTTAACAACTTTAGTGTAGATTGAATACCAGGACATATTTTAGATTAAAGCGCTTAATCCCCGTAGAAGTTGGGGGTGTGTACGTGAGAAAATGTGTAACGTTACACATGTTTATAGACGTGTTAACAGGTACAATCCCGGGACTCAACACGCTGTCGACTTATTTGTAAAGGTTACAAATACATAAAACAGAAAAGAAATTCAACTCGCTGTTTCGGGTTTTAAGGAAAAAAATCTTTATCGCTCGTACTCCTGTCACACGTGACTTCAGAAACGTCTCTTATGTGATTCTAATTATTGGTCTGCACACACGTTCTTATTTTATTATCTTTTCATTTTATTCCAAGCCGTGACGTCACTTCGCACGCGGCTCGGCATTTGTAAAAGCTTCCTAACGCGCGCCCGCTCTCTCTTACAAATCGAGATGAATCATTGGCAATGCACAAGCTAATATGGTCACGAGATTTTGTAATATAAAATAATATTTAATGATTAAACGGCGTGTGATCTGAAATTCAACCAAAGCCAAGGTAAGTTACTTTATTGTGATTAAGCACTTTGTAAATTGATACAAGCCTATTTTGTGCAGCCCGCACGATTCCGTGCCGATAAAAAGAATGAAAAAAAAGGAAAGAATATAGCCAATTTTTCTCTTTATATGCTGGCGATATTTAAACCTCATATGCAAATAAGATGCTCCCCTTTTGAAATGAAAAGCCTGATTTTTAAGAGACGGGGTTGAGTTTCGATTTGCATGTTGGAGTAGCAATTTGTTTCAGCACTGAAACGTGTTTTGGAATTGAGAGTTTTGGCAGTAGAGTGTCGAGTTTTTGGCGATGAGATTTTTTACAGCAGAGCGTCGAGTTTTTAGTAGTGAGTATGAAGAACAGATCGCCAACTTTTGGAGTAGCGAATCTGGACAACAGATCGTCGAGTTTTTAGCAGAAGTGTGTCAAACTTTGAGTAGTTGCTATCAGGGTGAGTGTAGAACCGTTAACCTTTGATGATTGTTTTATCGACTGCGAACAGCTTTCACATTGACAAATGTTCATGCCAAATCGTGATTCGACTGCTTTTTTACATCCGCAACTCATCTGCCACTTTTCGCAACTTCACTTTATGATCGACCAATACAAAGTGTGGGGTTGGTTTTATGTTTTCTGCGAAAACTGCCTAGCTTGTGCGTTCAAGAATATTTATGTTTGTACAACTGTCGTTTAATTTCAGAACACTGCCTCTTAACTATTGTTTCAGAAGAGTAGAATTCGAATAACACTTATCAAGCCATTGTTGTGCTTAAACAGTTTTGTTCCCATCATTACGCAATAATTTATCAACACACAAAGTTACTAAATTCATTGTTTTAAATATGCTCAATACGGTCATATAAGTGTAATGTGTAAAGTAATAATTCGATTGGATCCAAGTTTGACATCGTGCTATTTGAAGGTAAGTACTCTACAATAAATAATATAGATATTTTATAGGTGGCATTATATACATATAAAGCCTATGCCTTGTTGAGTTTTGTGATATCTCTGTCTAGCAACTTAAGGATAAGTATCTTGTGTCGCCATATTTTATGAATAACAGCAATTCTACAATACAATACGTTGTTAACTAAATAACCATGATTAAATCATGTTACAAATTAGTTTGGAGGTACATGTCATAATCACGTATTAGATTGACACATAAAATGTGTAAATTTAAGTTTAAATTTCGACAATATCGTTAAATTCTAGCTTCATAATTACGATTGTAGGTTGTTCTTGTGGTATATCTTAATTGATTATCATCATATACTTTACGTAAAATCTGCAATACAATGAGGTATGTAATTGGTAAGCAATGGATGGACACTAAGTAATAAAGAGCCTTACTGATTGTTGCATGTTTTTTTTTTGATTTCTGGGTCAAAATAAGGTTAATTCTCTTAATGTGTGGGGATTCATTTATTAGTCAGCCAGTAAATAATAAAACTGCACTTTTACTTTCGTTGCAGCCTTTTGGAGCAAATATTAAGCATTGCTACATCATAGTCTAAGCGACGTTGTTTAAACAATCACAATGTGTGTTGCTATATTTACGGAGAATATACGTTGCATATATATATATATTATTCCTTATTGGAATTTTTTTTATTTTTTAGATGAGCATTGTATGTTAATTTTATTTTATTTCGGACTACTAGTCTCATCTTATCTTTTTTTATTTGGTGCACAACGTTTCGGCCAACTTCCTCTGGCCTTCGTCAGGTGGTAACCGCTACGGATAGGAACTTCGAATCTCCTAACTGCATTCTCAGCCATCACTGTCATCCGTAGTTGTTGTCGTCTCACCACATTTTTGACCAATTACCTCTGGCACGCTTTGGGTGGGATTGAAACCGCTATCTTCAGACAATGTTTATCTGGAACCGTAGAGATTCAACGTCTCTATCAACTGCGCCACGGGCCCCGAAGGGCGATCAAGGTTGGATTCTTTGATCTTATAAATCCATATTTATTTATTATCTGATCTTCCATAGTCGGGTCCGTACCGATTGGTATATATATATATAATTCCTTATTGGAATTTTTTTTTATTTTTTAGATGAGCATTGTATGTTAATTTTATTTTATTTCGGACTACTAGTCTCATCTTATCTTTTTTTATTTTTATAAAATAAAAAAAAAATTCCAATAAGGAATAATATATATATATATACCAATCGGTACGGACCCGACTATGGAAGATCAGATAATAAATAAATATGGATTTATAAGATCAAAGAATCCAACCTTGATCGCCCTTCGGGGCCCGTGGCGCAGTTGATAGAGACGTTGAATCTCTACGGTTCCAGATAAACATTGTCTGAAGATAGCGGTTTCAATCCCACCCAAAGCGTGCAGAGGTAATTGGTCAAAAATGTGGTGAGACGACAACAACTACGGATGACAGTGATGGCTGAGAATGCAGTTAGGAGATTCGAAGTTCCTATCCGTCGCGGTTACCACCTGACGAAGGCCAGAGGAAGTTGGCCGAAACGTTGTGCACCAAATAAAAAAAGATAAGATGAGACTAGTAGTCCGAAATAAAATAAAATTAACATACAATGCTCATCTAAAAAATAAAAAAAATTCCAATAAGGAATAATATATATATTTACCAATCGGTACGGACCCGACTATGGAAGATCAGATAATAAATAAATATGGATTTATAAGATCAAAGAATCCAACCTTGATCGCCCTTCGGGGCCCGTGGCGCAGTTGATAGAGACGTTGAATCTCTACGGTTCCAGATAAACATTGTCTGAAGATAGCGGTTTCAATCCCACCCAAAGCGTGCCAGAGGTAATTGGTCAAAAATGTGGTGAGACGACAACAACTACGGATGACAGTGATGGCTGAGAATGCAGTTAGGAGATTCGAAGTTCCTATCCGTCGCGGTTACCACCTGACGAAGGCCAGAGGAAGTTGGCCGAAACGTTGTGCACCAAATAAAAAAAGATAAGATGAGACTAGTAGTCCGAAATAAAATAAAATTAATATACGTTGCAATCTCACAGGAAAAGAATCTGTGAATTTGTGAAGCGTGCTTATCTTGCTTACTCCAAAGTAAAGCTGGGTTATCAAGATAAGGTAGGGGCACCCATATTGTATGCAAGCAATGTGTTGAGCATCAATGACATTGAACAAAAAAAAAGGATAGAAAGTCACTCAGCTTTAGTATCCCAACGGTCTGGCGTGAATCGAAACGCCATTTCGATGACTGCTATTCATGTGCAGTCAAAACAAATGGAATAAATAGGAGGAACAGGAATTCGTTGGTTTATCCAAACCTAAAGTCTGTAATAAGGCCAATTCTTCACTGCAAAAAAAAAAAAAAAAATTCCTGTCTCAGTGTTTTTCTTCTAAAAAAAAAGAACTTAATGATCTGTCAAGAGATCTCGAACTTTTGAAAGAATCTTCTGAACTTTGAGCTTCAAGACTAAAAGAAAAAAATCTACTTCAGCCTGGAATTCTAATAACCTTCTATAGAAAACGCCATATTGAATTATTGCCATATCTTACTCATGAAAACGACATAGTTTATTGCAACGAAGTTGACGGCCTGATGCGGCTGCTTGGTGTCAAATAATTTTATTCTCAAGATCGGTGCCTATTTATAAACAGTTCGAAAAGAAGTTTAAAATGGGTTCCTCTTCGCAATGACAAAGTATATGGATAAGTTCTTCAAGGCCATTCAACGATCATTCAAGAAAAAATATGATGAAATCAAATTTATTCTGAAAAAATATTTCATAAAGACGGCACTAATGGATCATACGTGTCGATTTGAAAATGGTCGAGTTACTCCTCATGCTACCAGGTGGCAAATATGAATACCAAGTTATATTTTTTGTACAGCCATGTTGCCCGTTTTCCTGAAAGTCTTGGTGATGTGAGCGACGAGCAAAGGGAGCGCTTCCATTAAGGTATCAACGACATGAAATTACTTATCAAGGTCGTTGAAATGCATCCATGCTTGCAGACTACTGTTGGTCTATTAAGCGCGATGATGCCGGAGATCGTATTCTAAAAAATAAGTAAATCGTCAATTTATGGATGATGTTGTCATTGCTTTGCATTCTTTAAAACTTCATGATTTAATTGTGAATATTTAAGTATTTCATAAATATATGTCTTAGAGTAACTTAAAACATATTGTTTCTGTTTTAATTGTAGTTTTCGGTATCTTACAGAAGAGGATATAGAATATCAGAAAAGCTAGAGTGTATAGAAAAAATGACAGCATTTCTGAAATCAGCACCCTCTAATAAGGTAAAAAAAACGTTTGAAACATCTTATGCACCTTGACAATTTTTTGTTGTAATTAGTAAAACTATGAGACAACATGAAGCGCTCAGGCAGGAATCTGTTCCAAAAGCTTTACAATTACGATACAAAGAAAAGAAATGTTAATTCTTTATGCAACAATTTAATTAACTTGGACAAATAATAGATATAAATAGGATCTTCAGAAGATATATCGCCTTTGAAGATGTATTATGTTAGCGAATTTCTATAAAGTCTTTATCCCTCAAATACGCAACTGAGAAGCACTTTTAAACAAATAATTGAAAATTAATTAAAACTTGGGTACTAATGAAGCGAAGTTACAGCGCTGAAATAATAACGTTATTTTTAGAAACCAATTTTTAACATAGAGAGGGCGTTTTAAATATTCTTTAATTTCACCAAACAAATATGTAAATATACTGTAAAACTAGAATTTAACTTGAAAATACTATTTAAAAATAACGCGGTAACTTCTCTGCATAAGCATCACTATTTTATTTGGATACAGAATGCCAGGAGGTAGTTGGAAAAATAACGACTACGCTCACGTCTGATTTATTTTAAGTCATTATAATACAGAGCGCGAGATCGTCTTAGCTTCCAATACAAGTTCATACAGAATAGGAGCATCTATTTCGGGCAGAATTGATGACGATTCGCTGAAGTCGATAGCACATGTTTCTCGAAGACCTTTATCAGCCGAGAAAAGCTATTCGCAAATAGAAAGAAGAGGCGAGGTGCATCATTTTTGTGACAATAGTGAAACTATTGTAACATAACTTCCAGTCACACTAGCAGATATATAATAAGCAACATTTATCATACCAAACATGAATTTATCATAAAGTGTTTAAAATAATTAAACAGATAATTCATTCAATTAGTCGCTCTTCTGCATTCTATATACAGTATTATAAAAATAATTAACAGATAATTCATTCAATTAATCGCTCTTCTGCATTCTATATACAGTATTTTATTTTTAATATTTTGTTAATTGTATTACTGATTTAAATTACAATATCTCGCTTTTGTGATATAGAAAAATTTTCGTATTAATTCACACACACACACACACACACACACGAATATATATATATATATATATATATATATATATATATATATATATATAAAGTTTTGAAAATATATATGATAATTAAGCTAGACAGAATTTTTCGAGAACCTTCGTGAATATATGCCAGAATTATGCTTCACTAAAACAACGAAAAAAAGAGTGCTCACGCGCTCATTGGCTACAATGAATGACTATCTAAGTAACTATTAATCTGATTTGCTGATTAGCAAAGACAGTATATCGTGGTTATATAAAAACCCGAACCAGCATGCATTCCATGCATTAATCTGACGAATCATCACTGGGATGGAACGCGGAAAATTCTGTGTAGCTTAATTGCTATATATATTTTTAAAACTTACTATTAGATCTACTTACATAGAGAGTACTGTCAAAGTAAATACTGAAAATATTTTCATAAAATTTTATGTGGGTACATGAAATAATAATAACATCTCTCTTTCTTTGCAATATTAAATGTAGTTTCCCTGAGCAATGTTTGCAACATCAATTAAGAGTATCTTTGAATATGGAAGGATTGTATTATTGCATAGTAGTATACTTTCAGTCAGGGTGAGCATGGCGTTGTTCCATAATTGTGAAAACACGAACAATTATGATTGAAGAATATAGAGATTCATTAGTACAGCGAATCTGATACCTGATTGGTTCGTTCTTATCACCGCTGGTTATAAACAT
This sequence comes from Euprymna scolopes, assembly GCF_053919585.1. Classification (NCBI taxonomy): domain Eukaryota; kingdom Metazoa; phylum Mollusca; class Cephalopoda; order Sepiida; family Sepiolidae; genus Euprymna; species Euprymna scolopes. The sequence goes on from NC_136500.1 coordinate 66,409,463, forward strand.
AATCATCCAAATCTTTGTGATCATAGCCAATGTTTTAATGTTGAAGAATAAGTCTTCTTGCTGATTCACTTGTTTAAAGACTTGGGTAGAAGTACCAGTTAAGAATCCGTTCTTAGCAATCGATAAAACAGGTCAGGGACCAGAAAGTAGCCAACTATCTGTCGAACTGAAGTATGTCGCCTTGACATAGGAGGTAAACCCTGTCAGGCTTTGGCAACTGGCTTTCAGGTAGGGGCAAGTTTATTGATTGTTGCCTAATACGCTTCTACCGACGGGGATGCTCAGGCAATTTTCGATAGGTTAGAATACCCCCATTTATTTAGGGTCGCTGGCTTGATATCCCCACTTCCGACTTGGCGTTCTGGTTCGATTGGTGTTACACACCGGTCAAGGTTTCGACCTCGGCAATAAGTCCGACGAGTTGAGGCAAGTATACTTGGTCTTGCTCCCGGCTTTCGTGCGGAGCAAGTTTATTGCTTGTTGTTTGAGGCGCCCTCACTGGAGAATGCCCATAGGGCTACTGAAGCTTTTTGTTGTAGGCCAAAGTTTGTTGAGCGTTGGCTAATTTTTCCACCTTGTGACACCTATCTATCTATCAACATAATGTCCAAAATATAGCAACAATTAAAAACGTAAATAATCCAAGCGTTCTTCCGGGGCCGATTAATATATATATATATATATATATATATATATATATATATATATATATTCATTTATTTATTATATAGATATTAAAATCTCATTATATGTTTCAATACGACGGATAACAATTAGCGGAATGATTAATAATTATACTAATCAGAGATTAGGTTTATTATTTTATACATTTTAAAATTAAAAATATATGAATTAAAATTTGAAAGATCATAATACGGTTCCACAGATATCTATTTCACAATGTTTATCTATATATACGTGCATTTCCGAAGAACATTTAATCATCAAAATTACATTTAGTTAAATCATGATGACGTATATGAATTTCTCAGTTTATTAGATTTCATCAGTAGTAAATTAGTTTATTTTATTATTGGAACCGTTTTGAGATGTATAATTTACATATTTATTTATTTGTCTATTATCCTGATCTTTTAGTTGTTGTTTCTCAACGTTTCGGCCAACAATTCTTCTAGTTGAGAAACAAATTCTCTCTCTAGGATGTCAATTGCAAAGTGGCTGTTTTGTTTACAATTCACAGCCTAGAGAGAGAATTTGTTTCTCAACTGACGATAGGTTATATACACGAAAGGACCTTTGGACTAAATACCATGAATAGTTGGAAAAATAAATTTCAGGTAAATAAATAAATGAATATTAAAAAAATACAATTAAAAAATTATTGAATTATTTATCATTCAATTATGTGCTCATAACGACTGTACATTCCTGCATTGTAAGCCTTCAAAAATCCCTTTCATTCTGTAACAATGCTTCAAGCTAATCACGTCATACTTTTTATTTGTATGTTCAATTTCAGCCCTGCACAAATTAATCGGTTATTATTAATTTTAGTCATCGGGGGTTGCAATATGGATTGGATTAAATTCAATTTAGTTTAATGCAAACTGGTTAAAGGGTGTTGGAACTTTTTGTGAAAATTCAAACACCTTTGACTTTTATGAAATTCTAACATAGGCCATCAGACAAAAACAAACAAACTAATAAATACTCCTTAAAATTCAATATCTTTTGAATTTTAATGACAACATGCTGTGCATGCAGGGTCCCTTTTACGAGTGAACGATTTGGAGTCAATTTAATCGCTTTAATGCCCTCCTAGTGGGGTAACAAGTGTTATTGCAGAAAACCTCTTTTGGTAAAAACTTACTTTCACCATGACTACTGTTTGTGCAAAATGAAAAAAAATCAAATGCGTAGTAATTAGGAAAAGGACGGAATGGACGATTTGGGGTCAACTAAAGTTTTCCCGGAAAATTCTTTCTCGCAATTATTTACTTTCACTATGAATAATGTTTGTGCAAACTTTTGAAAAAGTCTAAGGTGTGGTTATTAAGAAAAATCTGAACAAACTAACGGACGAACGAGAGTGAATTATTAGGTCTAATCCCCCCTTTGCCGGGGGATAAAATACTGTACTCATTATATTTGAAAATTTTAATAATTTGGAGTTTGCATTAAATTTAGTTTAAAGTATATACAAGCAGGGAGACCGGGCCTTGCCCGGAAAAGAATGAGGATCAGGGAATGTTTCATCCACCCATATATTCATATAATGGTTTGAATCAAATTTTAAAATGCAACTATCAAGTATCATAGTTTAATTGGCCTTTAAAACCGAAACATTTATTTTGAATGCGCCGCTGTCATATTAAAGAGTCCACTGTTGATTTTATATACCCGACCTTTTTACTTTTTTTATATGCCGGACCTTTTTACTTCTCAAATACCTTGTTATGCTATATAACGCATTACCTTTAGTCACGATCATCTGTCTCTTCTTTCATTGTTTTTTTTAGATTATCGATACATATCGAAGACATTCTCATACAAAACATACCTAAAAACACTGTTAAACACATAAAGTACATTCGTATGACATTTAAAAAAAATCGACCCAACCGTTTAGGAGTCCATAGGGAACAAACTTACACACACAGTCACACGCAGAGATTCTTCTTATATAATAGTAAAGATAGAGATAGGGATAGAGGTATACTAAGCAAGCAAAGTTTTCTGGATTTTAATTTCTTCTTGAGACCCATTAAACGTAAACTTTAAATCTTAGACATCTTCAAGACGAAAATTCACGGAAAGGATTTTGATTAAAACTGAAATATGCATTCAATGAATAAAAGGTTTTGTATAGCGTTGACAGGACGGTTTCCGTCAGATCACAGAACTTTATCAACGTTACTGATACTGATCAATATTTAAAAGGATGACTATTCGGGAATTCCAGGCGCTGTATGTGTTACACGAAGAACTTTCCCCTTATAATGTAAATAGGAAGACACACCAGATAAGTGAAAATGATATTCGGATAAGGTTAGAATCTAACCTTGCAGACAAGTGTTAAAGATAATCATTGAAAATGGAATGTAAGAAATTAAGTTCATTGTTACTTCTATTAGAAATAGTTAAATATTGTTTATGTCGGAAAAAGAGTTGATTGTCCATTCCTTTAAAAATCTGAATATTAAATATGCCAGTTAAAAGAATGGACAAGGCAAATTAAAAATATATTGTTTAAAAATAGGTTAGAATTAGAATTGATGATTCTTTTGTTGCCAAAAGTGTGTTTGGACAAACATATGTGAAACCACGTGAAAATTAGTCACGTTTTAAAACCACACTTCTGACGTCATAAACAAAGGAGATTTCTCAATATAGGATTCTGTGGGTTCGAAGTTAGAGTCAGTCAGTTGAGAGTCAAGATTGATGACGATGAGATAATCAGAGCAGATCACACACGGTGATAGATTTGGAGAGTGGGAGCCCCTTGGAGGAGAAAGGTAGGAGAGTAAATCATGTAGTCGAAAATGCTGGAATTTCTGACGTCACCGATCGGCCGATTGAAGAATAAAGAAATCATCTCTATTCTGTAATTGTTGTCTCGTGTCGTCATTCCTTACAACAGAAAAGGTAAATGTGTTTTATCAGCATCTTATAACGAACATTGTAAGAACTATTGTACAACCCTTCCACGTATTATGTGTCCTCCTCTCCTCTGTGTTAAGAACATGCATCATATCTCCCAGCCTATGTCTATGTGTGTTACCAAGAATTACCCCAATATGTATAAATGTCTCTCTCATTATCATTGTCATCTGTTCTGAGTCCCCGTCAATGTGTCCCCAATATGACTCCCCTGCTACACAACATATGTTCTCTCCGCTAATCTCAGCATTATTTCCAGTCGTCTTGAACTTTTCATTTCCTTTGGAATCAAGCAGTGCCGATTCAGGAGATGTGTCGTTAGGAATTGCGCAACTATTGCCTCAGAATTACAAGCACAGCGACACTTACAGGGGTATCCATTGTCTCTTGAGACTGACTAGAGAAATCGACATCAAAACGTTTTGTATTATTATATTTTGTTCTATGCAACATAAAATTATTGAAACACTTGTTCTCTCCAATGAATCAATTTTACCTGTCCTAGGACAGGTATTCTACTTTCTCATGGGAATGAATTAACTTGAAAAACATTATCGTATGAATTGCAAATAATAATTTAGTTATTTATTTATGCATGCCTGGAGGACCTCTTCGCTAGAAAAACGCTGTCCGAGAGAAAAATGAAAATAAAAGCACAATCCATATTCAAAGTTAATAAAAAAGAAAAATCTTTGCAAATGTTTAGTAAGTTACAAAAAAAAAACGATGTTTTATATTTTATTCTTTTTGCTATCACCTTTTTTTCTACCAAATCGATATCGCCTCGAGTTAGGTCTTATTCTTTTAAATTTTTTATAGGAATCAAGAGGAAACATAAAAAAGAATCTTCTGTTACTAAAAGCAAACTAATAAAGTCTGGCAAAACCGCCCTCTTAAACAAAGAAGACTGTAGTCAGTAAAAGTCGCGATGGTCGCTATGAGAATGGCGCTACGCCAGTTGTGAGGCTTGAAAGTTATTGATAATTTTATGGTCGAATCTAATTGAGATTTTTAAAAATGGCAATCCTCTGAACGCACGTTTTACCCATGTTTCTATATCATAGGTACTTTTTAGTTTCAAAAAAGACCAGAATAGTCAAATTTGCACGTGATAAACCTGTATAAAGGCTCTTTGAGTCGACTCTAATCATAACACCCAATACAATAAAGCAAACAACTGGCTTCTACAGTGTAGTACCTATCATAATAATTTAATAATCAAGTACCCCAATTTTAAACCTTATTAGTTCCACTTACATACGTTTTTAATCACTTTGGCTATTTTATACATAGATTCGAAAACTGATTAGTCTCGTTCACATACATTTTTAATCGCTTTCCTCATTGGTACATACATTTAAAACCTGATTAGTTTCGTCTTAAACACATTTTCCCACTTGTTTTATTAATTAAAAAGTTTTACTTACGTTTCCCCAATTGCGTTTTACACACGATTTCCACCACTTACATTTTTAATCACCTTCTCAATATGTACAAAAAATATATAAATATCTCCATTTTCATAAGATTATTCTCTCATCTTTTTATCTTCATTTTATATATAGAATCGAAACCTGATCAGTTTCGTTTCAATTACATTTTTAATCAATTCCCACAATTAGATTTGAAACCTGATCAATTTCCTCACTCATGTTTATAATGTTTATTTTTTACTTACGTTTCCCCACTTACATTTTTATCAGTTTCTCCGTCATAATATATAATACTAGACTACTCGTAACCCGTTGGCTCAGTATGTTATATTAGTTATGGAATTAATGTATGAGCTTGACACTTGTCACGTAAAGAAAATAGTTTTTTGTGACATAACAGAAACATTTCTATGAAAGTATATTAAAATGAAAAAAGAATATAGATAGATTTCTATGAGTTGTTCTGTTTATAATTGTTTATTTTTGAAAAAAAAACTTACATACATTTAATAATAAGTGGTTCGCCATACTTATAAGTAAATGTGCACTGAACAGAAACCATAATACTTAGAGTAAATTTAAATTTTGATATATATTTTAATTTGAAGGCGAAAAAACACAATTGGGATGCTGAAAACGTACACAGTAAAACAATACGTTTTATTGTCGCGTTGATTATTTATTTGTAACGCAAATAAAAAACATATTTTCAAGGTTATTTATATGTTAGTAGTGTAGAAGAGGCTGTATGAATGTTTTTAAGAAAGGTGTCTTAAAAATGGAGAATAAATTTTTAAAAAATGAAGGCGTTGGGTAAATCGCCGTTGTAAAATGCTCTTATGGTTGTCAACGGATCAAAGTAGATTTATTTGTAAGAAAATTGCGTTAAAATAACTTAAACGTAATACGGAAATGAACGATGTAAAAAAAATGCAGAAAGTATTAACAATTGTTTATTTGAATAATTTAAACGCGAAACAAAAACAATTGTGGCACTGAAAACGTACACAGTAAAACATTACGTTTTATTGTAGCGTTGATTAGTTGTCTATGTACGTATGCGCAACCGGAAGTCGTAAACGGGATGTTGGGTTACAACACCTGTTACAAGGTAATTTCAGTTTTACAATTATATAGATATACATTTCTCACATTTTCATAGGATTCGCCTCTCACCTGTGATATATTTTAACTATATCATCATCATTCTTTAGAAGAAGTCCCCCGAAAATGAGGAAGAAACATTGAAAATTTTCAAGAAAAGGTAACGGGTTTCTTTTTCCTTTTTCTATAATATTACAATACCATACCTGCTTTCATATACATACACACATATAAAGAATATCTGGGGCGCACAGGAACTTGCTTTAAGAACAGATATCGTAATCACCTAACATCGTTTAAAAATGACACTGTGAGAAAAAAACACCACAAATAACGAAAACAACAACAATGTGAATAATAATGAAAACAAAGGTAGAAAAGATCATAACAATAGTGCCAACCAAAACTACTATAACGAAAATAGAAATCGTAATAACGAAAAGAACCGGAAAAAAACAAAGAAATACTCAACCACTTTAGCAGTATGGATAAAGGAATTAAAGAAGAATAAAACTAAGTATAAATTAAGATGGTCAATAATTGATAAGGGACAAAGATATAAAACTCGCAAATCGAAAAGATGCAACCTATGTATGTTAGAATCTTACCATATACTAATATAAAAAGAAAAATTATTAAACAAACGACTAGATGTAATCCATGGGTGTTTGAACAGAAATAGATATTTAATTTCACGCACTAGAGCTGATTAGGAAAAAAATGCAAGGGAAGTAATCCTAGATATAAAATATGATACCACAAAACTGACCTCCCCTGCATCGAGCAATATAATACGATTCAAACACCAAGCAAAAAAAGCAATATTAAAATAAAAACGCATAAATATAGGAATAAGATTATGTAAAATTATATGATAATTGGAAAAAAACAAATAGGAAAAAAGGGAAAATTAAAACAAAAATAAATAATTTAATAAATAAAAAATACGAAAGTACAGGTTAAAACGGAAAACTGTCCTTACATAACACCAAAAGATGGAAGAAGTGAGGACGCATGGCTTTAGAAATCCTTTCACCCGAATACGATGTCCAGCATGTTAAAAATATACCTTTTGTTGTAATAATATAATGGATAAACATCTGAAGAAGTTGGTGGGGACAGGATACTTTTATGGAAACATAAATCGTAAAATTGCCAACTCATCAAGAAAACAGCTGTAATGGAAAAAATCCAGGAAATAAACGAAGGTTATAAAAAGAAAACGTGAGTCTTTTAATTTTCAACAAAATTTTTCGATATATATGCTCTGCCCCTATTAAATCGACACATTGAGCTTAACCCAAAATTAACGGTTACTAGTTTTAAAATAACAATCTCCTGTTATACGAAAACGCTATACATTGAAAGTAACGACATTTCTAAAACAAACTTATTTTTTTTTTACTTTTTACTGCTCCTCGAATTGAGCTTACACAGTATACTGTTTATGATGTTGACTAAGGAGGAAATAACTTTCAGCCCCCAAAACATATTTCAAGACACAGCACGTACATAATAAATAATTTAATTGAGGATCTTTCAACACAGAAGTACAGAAAAAAATACAGAGGGATGCACCCAAACTAACCCGAATTACACAACCACAACTGTAAATGAAAATACAGAAATCCCTTATGATAGAACATATAAAATTACATCCAGGAAATTCCCACCAGCTATTTCTGCCTTAGAAACGTTCGAATTAGACATGTTAAAATGGATATAAAACCTAAAATTCAAGAAGAAACACAAGTACATGAACCCAACAATGGAAAAAAAATCAATAATACCTTTAAAAATATTAAAGACAATCCGAACTTGATGATTCAAGCAGACAAAACCATGAATATATACAGCATGGATTTTGAAACCTATAACAACCTAATTATGAAGGAACTCAATAAAAACTATAGAGTAGCAATCAACGAATAACTGAATAGTATAAACTCTGAAACCTTAAAAATAATTGAAAAAATGTACATACAGAATAAGATAGAGGGATATACACAACTGTGCCCACGTTTTACCGTAAAAGATCATAAACCAGAATTCAACAATAATCCTAGCATTAGACTGATTTCTCCATGTATTTCAGATTTGGGAAACATCAGCAAAAAAATACTAGACGAAATCCTACCTAAATTAAAAAACAAAATTTACCATAACCTGCAGAAATACGGAAGAGGTAATTGAATGGGTCGGCACACTTCCCCAAGACAAAAATAGAAAATTCTTTATGTTTGATATAGATTCATATTACCCCTCTATTTCACCAAATCTCTTCGAGGAAGCACTAGAACTAGCTAGAAAACTAACAATGAAAACAAATTTAGAATTAGACATTATAAGACTAGCAAGAAGAACTCTAATTAAATATGATAACAAACTATGGACCAGAAAGAACAGAAACCTCAACTTTGACGTCACACCGGTAAAAAGTAACATACCTTGTAGGTCTTCATATACTAAATGAACTATATAAAAAGATTCCAGGACTAAAAGGAGGACTATACAGAGATAATGCATTATTCTACTTGAACTCAACAAATAGGTTATTTGAAAAACAAAAACAAAATTAAACAGTTCTTCAGTAAACTGAACCTAGATATAACAATAGACCCAAACTACAAATGTGTAAACTTCTTAGAGATAACCCTGAATCTAGACAACAACTCCTACGAACCCTACCATAAACCCAACTAAACGCTATTCTACATAGATCACAAGTCGAACCCTCCGAATAGTATGAAAAAAGCACTTATACCAAGCATCTCGAAAAGAATATCCAAAATATCACAAAATGAAGAATTATTCAATAAAAACAAGGAATATTACAACCAAGCCTTAGTTAGATCAGGACATAAAGAACAAATAAAATTTGTTAAGGAAACTCAAAACAATAACATAGGTACAGAAAGAACAATAAACAATGCAAATGTAATATCTTACAACATGTCGATGAGAAAATATAATAAAGGAAAAAAAGACCAAAAACAAATGAAAAAATAAAACATACAATAAACACGAAAAAGAAAAACAAAAAGATAGACCATAATAAAACTGAAAGAGAAGTTAAAAAGAAAAATAGAAGGAAGAGCCAGACGTGGTTCAATCCACCGTTCAGCCACAATATAAAAAATAACATCCCAAGGGAATTTTACCAAATTATAGACAAAAATTTCCCGCAAAATAGTAAACTAAGTAAGATAATTAATAAACACACTGTTTAGTTATCCTTCTTAACGTCTGCTAACTTAAAAAATACCATAATTGGCTCAAATAACACACAAAAAACCCAAATTTTTGAAAAACACAGATAGGACAGAAAACGAATCTAACAAAGTAAAAGATTGTAACTGCCGGGACCCTAATGAATGTCCAATGAGGGGGAACTGTTTAACTTCAAACGTAGTATACGAATGTGAAGTTATAACAAATAATGAAACTAAGGTATATCTGGGGAGCACCGGAACTTACTTTAAGGACAGATCGTTTAAAAATGGCACTGAGAAAGAAAAGAACACCACAAATAACGAAAACAACAACAATGTGGATAATAATGAAAACACAATGTAGAAAGGATCATAACAATATTGACAACCACAACTACTAAACAAAACCAATAGTAGTAACGAAAAAAAAAGCGAAAAAAAACAAAGAAAAACTCAACCACTTTAGCAGTATGAATTAAGGAATTAAAGGAAAATAAAACTGAGTATAAATTAATATGGTCAATAATTTATAAGGGGCAAAAGTATAAACCTAGCAAATCGAAAAGATGCAACCTATGTATATTAGAATCTTACCATATACTAATATAAAAAGAAAAATGATTAAACAAACGACTAGATGTAATCCACGGGTGTTTGAACAGAAACAGATATTTAATTTCACGCACTAGGGCAGATTAGGGGAAAAATGTAAGGGAGGTAATCCTAGATATAAAAAATGATATCACGAGAGTGATCTTCCCTGCATCGGGTAATATACTACGAATTCAAACACCAAGCAAAAAAAACAATATTAAAATAAACACGCATAAATATAGTAATAAAATTATATAAAATTAAATGATAATTGAAAATAAAAATAAGAAAAAGGGAAAAATTAAAACAAAAATAAATAATTTAATATATAAAAATACGAAAGTACAGGTTAAAACGGAAAACTATCTTTACAGTACACCAAAAGATGGAAGAAGTGAGGAAGCATGGCTTTAGAATTCTTTTCACCCGAATACGATGTCAGCATGTTAAAAATATACCTTTTGTTGTAATAATATAATGGATAAACATCTGAAGAAGGTGGTGGGTACAGGATATTTTTATGGAAGCATAAATCGTAAAATTGCAAACTTATCAATGAAACAGCTGTAATGGAAAAAATCCAGGAAATAAACGAAGGTTATAAAAAAGGAAACGCGAGTATACTGGATAACAGCCAAAAAAAAAAAACCTTAGGTGTTTCTCGGCTGATTTAGACTAATTTTGGTGTTCTGAGTCCGAATATCACATTGATTTTGTCCTATCAGGTCCACTTTTTGAGATAAAGCCATAGGCCTACATAACGAGCTATGCATATGCTAATATCCGGGGTTTTGAGTCAATCATATTTTTCTTGAATTTTTGGAATTACAATGCAGACACAAATAATATTATAAATAATTAATATATTTGTGTTTATCATAAATTTATGTATATAAATATGCATAGAATTTATTTAATATTTAATAATTTTTTTTTTGAATTAAGGCTAACGAGGGTTATATTTGAGCAAATTTGGGTCACCTTGCCTCTTAGATTCCCTCACATATTCTCATTCATTGCCTTTGCCTTAAATTAACTCATTGTGTGCTCAGTGTGTTTTTAGACGTGGAAGTTGGTGCACACCTGTTTTGTTATGCGGGTTCGTGTCTCTGAGAAAACAGTACAATTATGGCATATTCAGTGGCTATAAATCCTAGTACTAATTTATTAACTGTCTATGTTTCAGTATGAGCGTATTTAAAGAGCTGAAAACGGGGGATTCAGCTTATATTTGTTTATTTTCATTTTTCGAATTCATCGAGGTTTCATCGAACAATAAAGGGAATTCCACAAGTAGCCAATCAAATCAATAACTGTCTCACCATTAATCCATAGGAATATACAAATAAAATATTATTCAAAATTTACTTAATTAACCGTTAGCCAATGACATTGGTTCTAAATTTCATTGTCTGACACTCAGCTGCATCTTTTTGCGAATAAATTCCTGTACCAGCGTTCACAAAGCTTCCCGGCAGCGACGACGAGGCCACCACTACAGACGAGCAAGGATATACAGAAGAGTTCGAGTATAAAGCACAAGATGGCCCGCAGCTCTTTTCACAACGTGAGCTTAATTATCTGGTTTGGGATCTCAGCTTCTCGAAGACTTCCTCCGAGTTGTTGGCCTCCAGACTCAAAGATAAAAATCTACTTGGCAAGAAGGCATGAGGACTACATGGGCTACTTCTGCCAGAAGGAGGACCTCGTGTACTCTCGAGATATCGCCGGTCTTCTTATTAAACTCAGCGCTCCTCAATACGATCCGAGAGATTGGTGACTCTTCATTGACAGCTACAAGCGCTCTTTGAAGTGTGTGCTCCTCCACAACGAGAACCAGTTCGCCTAAATCCCTCTTGCGCACTCCACAACACTCAAAGAGAAATATGAAGCAGTGAAGTACGTGCTCGACAAAATCCAATATGAGCAGCACAAATTGATCATCTGCGTCAACTTAAAGATGGTGAACTTTCTACTTGGTCAGCAGTCCGGGTTCACGAAGTATCTATGCTTTATATGTATGTGAGACAGTCAAGACAGAGCCCAGCACTATTAAAAGAAAGTGTGTCCGGCGCGAGAGCAGTTAGTACCTGGGGCGAGAAACATCATAAACGAACCTCTTGTTGACCGGGAGAAGATATTGATTCAACCGCTACACATGAAGCTTGGGTTAATGAAACAGTTCACGCGCGCTCTAGACAAGGGTGGGAGGTGCTTCAACTACCTGTACTGAGCATTTCCTCGACTGAGCATTGAGAAGCTGAAGGCTGGCATTTTCGATGGTCCACAGATACGGCAGCTCATAAAGGACACAGAGTTCCAAATCACCATGAACACCCTAGAGTGCACCGCGTGGAAATCGTTTGTGCAGGTGGTGAACAACTTCCTGGGGAACGCGAAGGCAGCTAACCACGCCAGAATCATCAGCAGCATAGTAGAGGCCTTCCACAAACTCGGGTGTTTGATGAGTATAAAGATGCACTTCCTGTTCTCACACATGGAGAAGTTTCCTGAAAAGCTTGGGGCAATGAGCGACGAGCAGGGAGAAAGATTCCATTAGGACATGCGCCAAATGGAGGAGAGTTATCACGGGAGGTGGGACGCAATCATGATGGCGGACTACTGCTAGTCGCTGAAGAGAGACAACCAAGCAGCTGCTCACACACGGGAATCGGAGAAAACCGATTTATGCTGTGGATTCTGACTTTTGTGTCATGTAACGCTCATACTTATACTAATATTATGATAATTATGCTTATTAAATTTGATGGACTAAATAAAAACTGAATGAATTTGGATACGTTGACTTTTATTTCTTGAGGAAAACGGAAAAAATCGTCAGGGGTTTCTCAGCTGATGATCCGCAGAATTTTTTTTTTTTAAAGAAAAATCGATTTTTTTTAAAATTCTGTTACAAGAAAATCTGACCTGATTGAGCAAAACCCAGGTCATTTTCGGACTCAGAGCACCAAAATTAGTTTAATTCAGCTGGAAAACCCAGGACGATTTTCAAAAGATATTTTTTGTTATCCAGTATATATATATATATATATATATATATATATATATATATATATATATATATATATATATATTATATTATTATAGTTTTATCTGTTTAGTTACACGTGTCTTGCTTACCGAATTGTATTTACAATCCAGTAACTTCATTAGACTTTACATAAATGGTAATTATGATTTGGAAAAATGATATTAGAAGAAGCACGAAAAGGGGGGGAGGCGAAGATCCATAATAGTTAAGTTTTGGGGTTTAAAGAACATTAGACGGTTGTGGGGGAGCTTAGGAAGTTCAGCTAGGCGCGGATAGAAATATAGGGTATACGGAGAGGGAGGGAAGAGAGAGGGGGATAAAGAAAAGGGTAAGGAAAGGAGAGGGAAAGAATTTCAATTTTAAGTTCTAGGTTCTAAGATTCAATAAACAATAGAAGGTGAAGGGGTTAGGAGGCTTTAAGCTGTTCAACCAGACACAGGAATATATGAAAGGGGTAGAGAGAGAAAGAGAAGAGTGAGAGATAGAGAGATGGATAGAGAGAAGGAGAGAGAGGGAGAGAGAGAAAGAGAGAGAATGGGATATATATATATATATATATATATATATATATATATATATAGAGAGAGAGAGAGAGAGAGAGAGAAGCAAGCAATTAATTCAACACGTGGCTCTGGACCGCAGCGTTTAGGAATTGCGAAGGTGTCAGATGTGTTTTAACATGTTAAGGGTTCATTTCAGATTGTCAGGGAGGGAGTTGTTTGTAGCAACTAAGATGCGTCTTCTCGTAGTAGGTTGAGTTACATCGAACTTAAGCATATTTATTTAAATTCATTGACTATTAAAGGGCTTTAAGAAATTAAAGTGAATGTATATGCAAACACACATGCATATACACACATACACACACACACATATATATATATATATCCACATACATACATAGATGTACATACGATCACATACATACATATATATGCAAACATATATGCACATACACGCATACACACATATACCTATATATATACACACATATATACATATATACATAGAGATATACAGTAAAATATTGATGTATATATACACACATACATACATACACACACATGTATATATATATATATATATATATATATATATACAAATAAATATATACGTACATATACAGGGATACACATACATACATAGACGTATGCATATCTATACTAAGTAAATATAATTTAGGATATATAAATAGGTATAATTAATAAGGCGAGGTTAGGTAGATGCATGATAAAATATGTTCCAATACATATGGTTGGTTAAATATTTGGGGGTTTGCATGGAGTTGGATGGACATAAGTGTTCATTAGGTAGGGGTTACGTTATAATGGCTCGTAGGTCCTAATATGTAGGTAGGTTTAGATACACAAAGAGATAGACGGGGAGCATAGGTTAATGTGCTGGGGGTGATTATATGGTTTAATATACTAGTTCGGGGTGTCTGATATTAGGAGTAAGATGTAACAGGGTTACCAGGGTTAGGTATTAGTATAAGTTTGCACATACACATATACTCACACAAAGCACAAGCAATGCTGATATAGGACTATACACATGGGCATACTGAGTCAAGTGTAAATGGTTAAATAGGTGAAAATAAAAATAAAAATAAAAATAAAATAAAAATATAAAGTAAAAATAATAGAGATATTAAGAGGAAGGGGAAGAAATTATATATATATATATATCAGAGATATAAATAGTTCTAGGTAGGTATAATTATAGAGTTTTGGGAGGAGGCTAGTGTAATTTTATGGGGATTAAATACTTTAATTACTTTAATTACTATTCTAAGTTGGGGTAGTTGGTTCGTAACACCTTATAAATCAATTTATGTTCACCGTTATATTAAGATATATACCCATGCATATAAAGCATTGCGCAGTTATACACTTCAACGCATACCCGCATGTGCCAACATGTGCGGGTGCAAACCTATATAGTTGCATATACAATAGTCTCCCATATCAAATTGTGAAAATTGTGTTTGCGATATGTTGGGGTTATGTGGATAAATTTAGATAGAAAGAGTAATAGACACAGATTACTAGGTAATTGTATGGTAGATAAAATTACGTGGTTTTAAATTCGTAATATTAGAGATATATGTTATTGTATGGAAAAATGCGCACATGAAAAGTAATATTCTTAAGATTTTATTAAACCTGGAAAAGTAAAGGACAAGAAATTCAACCTGGAAAAGTAAAGAACAAGATATTCTAGTAAAGTAAAAAATAAGAATTTTTTAGACTTAAAATATTGCAGCTAAAAATAAAATTTAAATATTGATAAATATTTTATTTATTATTTGCATATGTTGTTGTTTATTGTTTAGTTAGAAAGGGTGTCAGTCGCTGGATTGAACTTATTTCCCCCCTATTATTTGCATATATTTATGTAGTGAAATTGTTTAAATAAAATTAATTCATTAGTTAGTTAGTTAGTAGATGGAATTAATAATTTTATAATTTACATAAAAATTAATAATTTTATTATATCATAATTAGGATCATTTAATTCTTTCTAACTCAACAATAAACAACAACATATGCAAATAATAAATAAAATATTTATCAATATTCAAATTTTATTTTTAGCTGCAATATTTTAAGTCTAAAAAATTCTTATTTTTTTACTTTACTAGAATATCTTGTTCTTTACTTTTCCAGGTTGAATTTCTTGTCCTTTACTTTTCCAGGTTTAATAAAATCTTAAGAATATTACTTTTCATGCGCGCATTTTTCCATATAATCCATGATTTTTCCAGGCATTGCTATTGTATTAATATATAAATTTATAATATTTATTAATGATTGTCAAAAGAAAATAGCTCTCAAACACACATTTATGCAATATTTATCATTCAATCGCAGTAGTTCCGAGCCAGGGTCTCTACCGAGACTGCGGTTCATGAATTCGTGGTCTGTATAAAGCGTAAACTAACAAAAAAGAAGATGGCACTCGGTGTCTTTTTAGATATCGTAGGAGCTTTTGACAACATACCCTTCAGTAGTATGTTCAAGTCGCTACGAGAACTCAATCTACCACCAGTACTCATCCGATGGATTGAGTATATGGTGAGGCACAGAACAGTTCAAGTAGAACTACTGAGGGCAACTGATAAAAGGGAAGTAGTTAAATGAAACCCCCAAAGTGGGATTTTATCACCTTTACTATGGAACTGTATGCTGAATCCTCTTTTAAAGGAGTTTAAAAATAGGAATATTTATGTCCAGGCTGATGCTGATGACATCGCAGTGCTGGTCGCGGGTTCAAAAGCATCATTGGTCAGACGTATTGCCAAAATGGGACTACATTTTTCATCAAATGTGATAACGAAAAATTTAAGTTCATTCAAAGAATATGTATATCATAGAATTCACTAATATTTTTAATCGATAAATTCACCATTTTTTGCTATAAAATCATAAGGAGACTTAAAAAAAAATTAGTTATAAAAAAAAAGTTCGGTTTTTTAATTATAAAAAAAACGATACACGGGATTGAACCTAAAATCTTTCCACCAATCTCCGGTACTCTAACAGTTACGCTAACATGTCATATTGGCAAAATCGCAGTAAAAAAAATTTTATATACAAAAAAAGTTAGGCAAAATAAAAAAAAAGCGTTAGTCACTTATGTACTTACTCTCCTGTTTGTGAACCCACATATTTTGTTGTAAGTTTTTTTCTACGGAACCAATTTTCGAAATTTTTTTTTCAAAATGTAGCTAATGAGGTGTTCTATCCAACTATATAACCTGTTTGAAATTTGGTTTCGAACGGAATTAGTGGTGGGGGTTTGAATGTGTCTTGATTCATTCAATTTCGGACTTAAGCATATATTCAACCACTACCGTGGTTGAATGATTTTGTTGCTAAATTTCTAGCTAAATTTAACCATCCAACCGCAACATATCCCACACAATTTCCACAGTTCTCTCTTTCTCTCCCTCTATCTCTCTGTCTCTCTCTCTCTACTCCTTTCATATATTCCTGTGTCTGGTTGAACAGATTAAACCATTCTAACCGCCACCTCCTTCTATTGTTTATTTAATCTTAAAACTTATAATTGAAATTCTTTCCCTCTCCATTCCGTACCCCTCTCTTTATCTCCTTCTCTCTCCCATCCCCCTCTCTATATCCCTATATTTCTATCGGCGCCTAGCTGAATTTCTTAAACTCCCCCACAACTGTCTAATGTTCTTTAAACCTAAAAATTTAACTATTGCCGATCTCCCCCCCTTTCCGTGCTTCTCCTAATTTCATTTTTCCAAATCATAATAACCATTTCTGTAAAGTATAACGAAGTTACTGGATCGTAAATACGATTCGGTAACCGAAACATGTGTAACTAAACATATAAAACGGCAAGAAAAAATAAAACACATATTTACTCTGCAATAGTATTGAGCACTTTCTTCAGGTGTTTACTAATTACCATTATATATATATATATATATATATATATATATATATATATATATATATATATATATATATATATAACAGATCTCTTCAGATATATTTTTATGTAAAGATTTTTTAAGTGAAGGGTTATTTTGCAGAATATTTTACATCTAATGATTCGGAGTGTGTTTTTTAGAGTAATATAAGTCTCAGACTTTTGTCGCCAATGGTCAGCGTGTTGTTGGGTCCAATCAGAGTTAAGTTCTTTTGAAGGGGAGGGGCTTTTTGATCCATTTAGTAAAGGTTTTTATATTGTTTTTTATGACTTTTTTATATATATATTTTTTGAGGTGCAATCTATGTCTTTTGTAATTTTGAATGTTTCTATAGGGTTCGTAATTTTGTATGTGTTTGCCTCTAATATTAAGTTGCAGACTCCATATTGCTGTTTGTTGCATTTTGTGACTCTTTTGTTGTGCCTTGATTGAGTTTGGATGAAGTAAGAATGCGTTTTAAGTTTTTGGGTTGGCGTTTGCTTTTTATTGTTTTTGTTGTTTTAAGGAAGTTGTTTAATTTGCTGTTTTGGTCAAGTAGGATGAGGTTTTCCGTTATCTCTGTGAAGAGCTCAAGATTGTTTGTGTTGTGTGTGGAGACGTATGTTAGGATTTGTTCATTGTTTCATTCTTTAGGGGGTTTCAAATAGATAGCCATAAGCAGGCGCATACATATACACACATTCATATACACACACATATATACGCATACATCCACTCACCCATATAGATATATACATAAAAATACACACATACATATACATATGCGCATCCATCCATCCACCCATATATGTATATATACATGCACCCACAATCACACACATACATATACATACACGCACACATACCCTATATATGTACATATGTGTATGTGTGCGATTGTGTATGCATGTGTGTATGTGTATATATATATATATATATATATCATCAGTTATCTATTCTCCATCCTGTTTGTGTGTGTGCGTGTACTTATGTTTGGGTGACTGAGTGAACATATACATATGTGCTTCGATTGGAAAAGACAAACAAAACTTTAATCAATATGTATGTGGGGGTGTATATGTATGTGTGTGTGTGATTGTGGTGACGTGTATATATACATATATGGGTGGGTGGATGTATGCGGGTATGCATATGTATGTGTGTATTTTATCTGTATATATCTATATGGGTGAGTGGATGTACGCGTATGTATATGTGTGTATATGAATGTGTGTGTATAGGTGTGCCCCTGCATATATATCTCTATGTATACGTGTGTGTGTATATGCGTACATGTACCTGCAGGCATATGCGTGT
This sequence comes from Euprymna scolopes, assembly GCF_053919585.1. NCBI lineage: Eukaryota > Metazoa > Mollusca > Cephalopoda > Sepiida > Sepiolidae > Euprymna > Euprymna scolopes. Next base: position 66,428,240 of record NC_136500.1, read on the forward strand.
GTGTGTATATGCATATATATAGGTATATATAAATGTGTGTGTATATGTACATGTGTGTGATTGTGTGTGCGTTTTCGAATGTGTATATATCGTCTGTTACCTATATTCCATCTTATATGTGTGTGTGCGTATGCTTATGTTTAGGGGACTAAGTACATGTATGCATGTGTATTTTGATTGAGAACGCCAAAGAAAACTTTAACCAATATATGTGTGTGGTGTGTTAGTGGGTGGATATGCGTGTGTGTATGTATATTTCTCCTTTTAATTTTTTTTATGTATGTATGTGCCTATATGTGTGAGTGTGTGTGTGTGGGGGGCATATATATATACATATATGTACATATGTATGTGTGTGGTGTGTATGTATGTGTGTGTGATTGTGTCTGCGTGTGTGTGTGCGCACATATGTATCAAAAAAGAAAAAAGTTATAAAAACATTAAAAACCTTTACTAAATGGATCAAAAAGCCACCCCTCCTCCAAAAGAACTTAACTCTGATTGCACCCATCAACACGCTTACCATTGCCGACAAAAGTTTGAGACTGATATTTCTCTGAAAACACACTCAGAATCATTAGATATAAAAAACTCTCCAGAATAACCCTTCACTTAAAAAAAACCTTTATATAAAAATATATCTGAAGAGAGCTATACAAATCTTGAAACGCGTTATAAAAATATTTTAAAATGAAAAATGATAAAAGGCTGAAAATCCCACAATTTTTGATGGCTACACTCTTTTAAATATATACTAGCATGGGTGCCCGGCATTGCACGGGTATTTGGAGGTGTATGTTGAGCCATAAAAAAGCGGTCAATTTTTTTAACTTTGATCCTTAAAATTCATTGTCTTGGGCTCAAATGAAGTTATAAAGTTACATCCATGTCCAAGAAGCATATATCTAAAATTTCAAGTGTTTACACCCAAAATTTTCGGAGGAGTTTGGAAGAGTTCTCAAATGTACAAATCGTTGAGCTTAGACCCCTTAATCCACAAATTTCTGGCCGAAAACCGATCACATCGATTTTCCCAAATCTCAGTACCCTGTATATCAACTCTCGAGTCTTTAGACTAAGAATTGTCAGAGGTATTGTGGAGGGAAATGTACACACACACACAGACACACAGACACATATTTTTATATATATATAGATATATACTGCGTATCAAATTATTAACGAGTTTACATTTTTTTAGATATTTAAGGAACGGGTGAATACAAGTTTACGAAACTTTGAGAAAGTGCTTACAATACTATTCAGCTATTCCAGTCAGAAAATTTAAATTTAAAGCAGTAATGGCGAAACTATGGCAGGAAATAGGAATATCTGTAATTCATTGTGTCAAGTTATCAACGAGGTTGAGAAAAAAAAGCAAAATATACTCATAACTAGTTTATTGAAATCATTTTCAAACATTAAATGAACTAGTAAAAATGCTTAGAACACAATAACTACATAGCAATTTCTACGTTGACATAATTAGTAGGAGATATGCCATCCATTTTTATGAATGACTTGTAAAAGACGTTGGACCACACAATTAGTCAAATTTGTGATTCCGTCGACAGTTATTCCTCGCAGTACCGCTTGGAGAGTATCCCACAACTCGTCTTTGCTCTTAAATTGGCGTCCACTTGCATAGAGGCGTCACTTAATGATACCCCAAAGGTTCTTAATTGGATTCATATCTGGCGAATTCGCAGGTCACTCCATCATTCGTAACCCAAAGAACACAAGTTGATGCAAATACTATTTGTTCTTGTTTGCTGCATGCGAAGGATCATTATCCTGCATAACAATAATGATTCTTCTTAACGCCAACCTTTGCTTCTTCAGCCATCGTTCAAAGTGCTCCTTCAGAAAAGCTATGTAAGCATTTCACGTCATTTATACACCTTCTGGGACTCCCCCTCGGTCAACTAAAGTACCTCCGATAATCCCAGCCCAAATCATTATCCCACCACCACCTTGTTGGCGCCATCAAGAGTGCCACGTAGTTTATTCGTGAACAAAACTTTAGAGAAATCCGTTTTGTGATGTTGCTTTAATGAAGGCTTTGTCACAGGTTTAACAGACTTTGCCACTTGTTTCATAAGGCGACATCGTGTACATTTTGAGACATTCTTCAATCCAGCTTGGACAAAGCTCATTTACGTACCTTTGTAGGGTTGTAGGGTCCTTGACACATTTTTTCACAGTTTGATGGCACCTTCCTATCATTTTCGATATTCGAGGGTAGTTTTACCTTTTGCTAGCTGTTCTGTAATAGTGCTCTTTTCAGAACTACTAAAACCACCTTTACGACCCATTTTATTGACGAAACAAACTGCCTTGTTAATAATTTGACACACCTCAAATACCGTGGATTAAGCAATTACAATGGAAAGTTATTTACATTGCGCAGAAACAATACGAAAATTTCACAGTACGCACAACTCAGCATTGCTAACGTTTCCGAAGCTTTTGATACGAAACTACCGGTAAGTTTCTGAAACTGGTAAAAGATGTTATCTCGTAAATAATTTTACACGCAGTGTGTTTGTATATATATATATATATATATATATATATATATATATATATATATATATATATATTAGTGATTAAGCGATTCCAATATTTTCCCGATTCCGATAAAATTACCGATTCCGTGGTAAATTCCCGAAATCTTTAATTATTTAACTATGAGATTTTTTTTCCGATTTTCGTAAAAACACATGTTAAATACGCAGAAAAGTTCCTAAACGTCAAAATTCACGTGTGGAGGATGATCTATCGATTTAAGCTGTACTTGTAATTTAAAATCAATAAATATATATGATTTTATCCTTATTACCAGTAATGGAAGATTTTACTTTAAACAAAATCAAATTAAAATTAACAATTAAAGAATCGTTTAGGCATCGAAAAATAAGCACCAATTTTTCCGATTCTGATACTGATTCCGATACCGCCAAATCTTCCGATTTTTCCGATTAATCGTCCCAACACTATATATATATATATATGAACATTTTTTTGAAGTACAAAATTAAATTATAGCTAATACAGGCCAATAACCATGATGATTAAAAAAATAATTAAATAATATGATGATTAAAAAATAAAGTATTAAAAAATGAAAATAAAGGTTAGTTATCTATACGGCATACTATTTTTTAAAACGTATTTTCCTCGATTTATTTCTGTTGAGCGAGGAACGAAACCTGGTTAGCTAACCTTTATTTTAATTTTTTTAATCATCATGCTAATTGGTCTGTAATAATTTCAAAAGTTATTAAAAAATGACTTGAATACCATTCGCTAGAATCGAACGCATAACGTTTAACGTTCAGTTATTAGGGGTTATTATCTAAGGGTCGATACCGTATACCAACAGATGGATACAAAAAGTAAAAAAAAATAAGCGCGTTTTGGCTATGTTTAATTTTGAACATGCATGAATGTAACAGCAGGAATAATGTAATGTTCGACTTACAATTTTTGCTAAGGAAACAAATCGAAAGTGTGTCACAAGTCGAAATACAACCTATATTAAATCTCAACATTTCCGTGTGCTGTAACGTTTACATCTTAAGTTCTACGCAACTATGCAGAATGTTGAAACTATGCATAAATAGAAATCAGCATAGCAGTGAAATAAGACTAATCACCTTATAAGTAACCATAAAAATGAATAAGTAACCCATTATATCTCTTTTTTCCAAAGGAATATGCAAGTTAGTTAACCTTCATGTAGCTATATAGGTATGCATATATATATATATATATATATATATATATAAAGCTGAATGTCTGTGTATGTGTGTCTGTGTGTGTGTCTAGTCACGAATAGGCTCCTATATGGTTGACTATTTTAAAAAACTGATTACATATAATGATAGAAGATGCATCGAGACACAGGAATGGGTATGTTGTATCTGGCAGAACGGTGGTTAATTAAAATTGTGGGGTCTGCGTTCGCGCCTGGTCAACAAAGTATGAAAATAAAAAAAATAAAATTAGAAAAAAAAACGTTTACAAGTGTTTTTGATATAGATGTACATACTAATACTTTCATAAGTATGTTTCAACTTAAATAGGAATGGTATAATAAAATTGTGGGACCTGCGTTCGCGCCTGGCCTCCATAGAATGGATATAGGCACAGACTTTAATAAAGACGTTTTATATCTATCTGCGTAAGTATACTTTGATAATTATGTTTCAGTTTGAAGAAATATGGTATAATAAAATTATGGGGTGTTCGTTCGCGCCTGACCTCCATAGAATGGAAATATGTCACAAAGTTTAACAAGGTTTTTAAATAGATCCACAGAATATTGTGATAAGTGTTTCAGTGTGAACAGGTATGGAATAATAAATTATGGGGTATATCTATTTTATTTTTACTTTCATCATATTTTTCCTGGGTTTTGATACCCCAAAATTCGAAGCTATCTCTTTACAACCATTCCTTTTCATAACCTATCATACTTTAATACATCAGAGTCCATTTTCTGTAGGCTGTTTTTGAACCCAGTTAACGACGGGTACTTTTGCTATATATATATATATATATATATATATATATATATATATATATATATATATTACGAATATGCCTTATGGCAGTTAAACTAAATAGATGCTACTGCATTTCATCTTTATAGAGAATCATCAGGCTAAAATGCATTCAAGTATAAAAATCTTTACACGAATGAAATACAGAAACATCTGTATAGCTTAAACAAATCCGATATATATCAAGTTTCATGTCTGTAGATAAACCATTAGCAGGGAAGTTTGGTAGAAACCTTCCATACACAGAGAGACATAGTACTTGTGTTCGAGAAAGCTGCAAGAAATGTATACTATTGTAGGTTATTATGTGCTCGTGTAATTATAACCTCTGAATTTAAATAATACCGTTTTTAGAAGTGTCTTTGAATAATTTATATTCCCGACCGGCTAATTTATCGCAATTCGCTGAAAGGCTGGAACAAGCTCGTAACTTTTGTCGAAATACTTCCCGAATTTCTTAAATAAAATCTACAGCAAGCTTCTTTTGGTACCAATGCTCGTTGCTATAAATTTCTCTCAGTTGAATATCAGAGGAATCGCTGGAAGGAAGAGGAGAATTGCAGCTTTTAATGGAATCGAATGAATACCTTTTAGACGGAAAGTCCGTCCGAAAGATTAATATGCTTCTCTTTGTCCCTGCCGTGCGTCGAATGTTTGACTGTCGAAGAAAGTCACTGGCTAAATCGATACTGGCAAACCGTTTTTAGCGTCTGATTTGGGTGGGATTATTTGTGGAGTTCTAATCGATGCTGGGAGACGTCGGTGTTTTGTAAACAACTCGTTCTTATTTCGAACTGCGATCTTGTCGTGTCGCTGTTTTATGGACACATACCCCTTTAGTATTATTGTCAATAGAACTACAAAGATATTTGCCAATCGGCATTAGCGCGATAGGGTGAATGTGAAGAGGCAGGGGGGTGCAGGAGAAGAAAAAAGATAAAGAAGAATATTCGAGAAACAGAACAGGGGGAAAAGAGTTAAATGAGAGGAAAAGAGGAAGGAGTTGACAAGGATGAATAGATTTAAAAAGAAATAATGACGTAGAAAAGGTAGGAACAAGAATACAATAACATCTAAATTCAAGGCTTAATTAATAGAACGATTGATATAACTATATTCCTACATGATTTCAATTCAGGTGTTATCAGTTCAATATCCGGAAAAGAATCTTAGATAAATATACACTTCAGGTGCGTAAATTATTTAACCTCTATAAGACCATGAAAATATATTTTTTTTATAAAACACATTATTAGAATCAAAGATCAACTAAAACCATTAAAAATTCATTTTTATAATATTTTAATAATTTTTTTTTAATGAACTCAATGGACAAAAATAAAACTTTACATGCAATAGCGGCCATGTTTTTTTTTAATTAGAAAAAAACATGACTGCGATTGTAACGTTTTACTGTTGTCCATTAAGTTTAATAAGGAATTACAAAAAATAATAAAAATGAAGTTTCTATTTAAGTCTTTGCGTCTAATAATGCATTGTTTTTTTTTGTGTAGTTTCCTTTTGGTCAAATAATTTACGTAACTGGAGTATATATTTACGAAAACTTATTTATCATAACACGTTGATCATTTTTAATAAACTGTATGATATCTACTTAGAAAGTTTGCAACTATGTTTTCCAAAAAATAATACATTAAGAATGTTATTACCCGACAGGACTTTTGAAATAAGTATATTAATAATGTATTGTTCGTCCATATGTTATCTGTTTTTAAATATTAGATCGCCTGGTCGAAGCGCTGCAACACAATATTTTTAAAATTTCATCGAGAAAAAATACACTTTGTTGATCTTCAGGCTAGGATAAAATTGTAGTTTCTGTTCTGTCTAAAAGAATGTACAAATATTTTATAGAGTCTTTAGTAGTTCCAGGCATGCATAGAATTGTATGATATTACAAACTCATACGAGCGTTTTAGAGATAATAAAAAATAAATAGTTAGAAAGTACATTACATTTAAACATCGGTCATAAAAATAATATCATGGAGTCTGTGTTCTTGCAAGTCACGCATAGAATAGAAATATTTTAAATCGCATAATATGTCATGTACACAAACCATCATTCGTAGTTATCAATACCTTTCTGCTAACAATCATGTTACTAATCAAAAACCTTGATTCCAGTAAAGCAACCGGCCCTGACGGTATTCCAATTATAGTACTCAAAAAACTTCAACCAGAACTAGCACACATACTTACAAAACTGTTTAAACGTTGTCTTAAGGAGAATTGCTTCCCATCACCCTGGAAAATCTCATCAGTATTCCATGTATTTAAGAATTCAGGTGATCGTTCATCCCCCTCTCAGTACAGGCCAATAAGTCTCCTGTGCGTCATGAGTAAGTTGCTGGAATCTGTGTTAAATAGAGAAGTAAATCAACCGTCTCAGCATAAATAACCTTCTTAGTGACACACAATATGGTTTCCGTTCTGCTAGATCTACAGCAGATGTGCTTACAGTTATATCTCATAGGATTAGCGAATCTCTCGATCGAGGCAACCTTTCCAGGGCAATTGCTCTTGACATATCAAAGGCCGTTAATAGGGTATGGCATAAAGGTTTACTTCATAAGATCTCCAGCTATGGTATAGCTGGAAATGTCTTCTCAATTATTAAATAATTTCTCTCTGATAGGTTCATAAGAGTAGTAGTTGAGGGGCAAAAATCAGAAGCTCACAGTATTAATGCTGGAGTCCCTCAGGGGTCCATCCTGGGCCCAACTCTTTTCCTGATCTATATTAATGATCTTCCAAATCACATCCTTACATCATTCGTAGACATTTTTGCTGACGACACTACCATCTATGGTAGCACATCTAAGACAGTAAACGACCAAGTTCTCTCCGATTCTCTCTCCTCTGATCTTGATCACGTTGTACAATGGGGAAAGGAGTGGCTGGTTACTTTTAATGCATCTAAAACCAAGCCCCTCTCTTTACAGCATCTGGCATCAATTGAAATGAACGGCTCTCGTCTTGGGGAGGCCTCAAGTTTTGACAGGCTTCTGGGCTTGACCTTTATTCCTGATCTTAAATGGAATACGTACATCAAATCTGTTGCCAAGGCCGCTGGAAAAATGGTCGGATCCTTCTATCGATCCAGTAGATATCTCACTGCTGATGCAATTCTCTATCTATATAAGAACCAGATACGTCCAAGGATGGAATACTGTTGCCAAATAGGGCAGGAGCTGCTAGAAAAGACTTGTCCTGCCTTGATAGAGTTCAAAATAGACTTCGTGGCCTGGTGGGAGATGTCCTTTTCTCTTCGCTGCAACCTCTATCTCACAGAAGAGATGTTGCGAGTTTGTCTCTGATGTATCGTTATTTTCATGGAAAGTGTTCGACTGAGCTTCAATCTATGGTCCTCCCTCGCTAAACTTTCACAAGAAACACTAGACTAGCTGAAAACATTATCAATAATTTCCCCCCTCTCTTTATCTGTGCCTAAACCTAAACATAGATTCCATTATCAAAACTTCTTTCTTAGAACTGCACGCCTGTGGAATTGTCTTCCGTTTTCCTGCTTTCCAGCTGTCTATAATATGGTTGTCTTCAAGTCCAACGTGAACAAGTTTCTGATGAGCCGTTCCACTTAAGTTAACAAATTTACCGAACTTCCATTACTATCGATTACTATATTGTTCTTTTGATTACTCTACACTCTTTAACCCTTATCCTTGAGTGGCCTATCGGCCTTGATAAGTGGTGACGCCTATGTACAAAAAAAAAAAAAAACTTATATTAATTCTTCTACAAGATTTTTCTTCTAATATTATCACGTCGATCAACGAAAATTCGCTATACGGATTTAAACATTAAATTACCGCCGACATTTCTGAGTGTTATTCCGTATATATATCTCCACCTTAATAGAGTGGGATATCACCATTAACGATCAGCTTTTCAACATAATTCATTCTACTTGCGGCCTTCGCATGAATAATTTATTACACGTTTGTAAATTTTCAAGACAACGTATTAAAGTTTGCAAACACTTTCGCTACAAGTCAACTAATGATCTGCGAGTTAAAACAATGAAAAAATATGCTGTTGTCCTAGTCCTATCAATAACACTAAAGGCGCATTTAAAAAATTAAAAAAAACTCTTATTTTGTTGAGGAGTTAAGACGACGTGTGTAGTAGCACTAAGATAAGCAAACTTTTTTGTATCTAGAATTTATTCTTTATACTACTATTATCAAACCACTTTAGCAGTTAAGGATGACTGCCCATAGGCGCCTAAAGCGCGCATTGTATCAAAAATAAAGTCTACTAACTTTTTATTTAACTAAAACAGATTAAAAGCTACAAAGACTGAAGTGGTACAAATCAAATGAGCAATCTGTTGTGCTCCAGGATTTTTTTCTGCATAGTCATCACCATTCTTAGTGCACTTTTGCCCGGAATTCAATGACGTCTCTTTGGCAGGTTTTTTTTTTTTTAAATAATGTCTTATATCGTTAATGTTGGTAACAGAGAGATGGAACTTTCAGTTCATGAATACATCTTCATTAATCATAACATTGCATTCGGACGACACAAAACATAGAACGCATTGTTTTTGACTCCTCTGGTAAATATTCCTACTAATAATCACCAGTTTGTAAGAGAAGTTTACCGAAATAGATGTATGAAACAGATAACAATGTGTAACAATGTTATTTAGAATTTTCTACCTTGTAATCAGATCAGGTGTGATTATTATTAGATGACAATGGAAATCATGAAAATATACGTTTTTTCAACACACACACACACACACACATATATATATATCTTCTCTACACTTATATAAATGAAACTTTGTCTGTTTGTGTGAGTTCGTTCCTTATAGACTCCGAAACGGCTGAATAGATTTTCAAAATCAAGCTGGACCATTTGATATTACTATGAGCATCTGGACTCTGATAAAATTACAAACTTGGTTAGACTGTATATTCTATACAATCTAACTGAAAATATAGAAGTTGATACAAGTGGCTTATATAGAGATGATGACCTTCTAGTAAAGAATGATGACGGCTCTAAAATAAATTATAAAATAAACAAAATTTATCATTAAATAATTTATAAGAATACATATTAAGGTTGAAATTACCACAAACATAAAAGTAGTTCACTTCCTAGATATTACACTAAATCGAAACAAGGGAAGATTACGAACACTATAAAAAGATTACAGTGACCCTATATATATCTATCCTCTCTCGAATCACCCTAACTCTTTCATGAAACTATCCCCAAGTCCATTAGCAGAAGCTAATGTTTTCTACCAAGAAAATATTCGACAGAAAAACATTCTTACTATGAGGCCTTTGTAAATAGTATATATAAAAAAACTGAATTAGATTATGTAGAACCTGCGAAGAAAGCCCTCATATATAAAAAAGACGTAAAAGAAAAATCATTTGGTTTACTCCTTCCTTTAAACCAAATTGTTAAAACCAACCTACGAAATAACTTCTTAAATCTAATTAAGCTACACTTCCCCTTCAACAATACTCTCTCACAAAATATTTTATAAAAATAAATTAAATTAAGCTACAGTTGCAGCAATAGAAAGAATAAGAAAAAAACATAACAATGAAACTTTAAATTATAAAACAGAATGAAATCAAAGTAAAGAATAAATAAAAACTTGTATATATATATATATATATATATATATACATATAGCTAATATTAGAGTAAAGGAGGGATGTGCCAGTAACAAATCTTACATAGATCAAATTAGCTATGCTCTCAAGCAATAATACACTGGCCATAAAAAGCCCCCCTATGAATCCAAAGTATGGGGATAAAACATCAGTGGCTGCATATCACAGTGAACTAATAAGAAACAATTTTCTCTTATTATCAACTAAGAGACCTTGAAAAAAATGACTTGCCAATCACTTAACTCCACTTGTTTCCTTTGCTTAAACGAAAAACTCTTTATCAGGACATTTAAAGATAAGGACAAACTCATAAATTAAAACAAAAACAAGAAAAATCAATAAATTATAGGCACTACAAATCACACCTAACTTATCACTTACATATTCCCTTTCTCAGGTCCCTATCAAACACGCATCTATAGCTACATATATATACTCCTACAAAAATGAACCTTTTCAATTAAATATCCATAAAATTTAATATTGGCTAATTTCATTACCATACTATCTTTGAAAGCACCGCTCCAGAAAAGCATTCCATATGACTATATCTATTACTTTGAAGCAATTTCTCTATATACTCCAAATATTTATCCATTTTCCTCAATTCATCCACTGAAATTTTAACACTTGGTATATTACTCGCATACTATCTCATATCGAGGTCCCTCAAACTTTTAATGATGTTTAGTCTCCATAGAAATATTAGACAATATTATGATTATGTGTTGTGTTAATGTCCTTGCCCCAACTCTTATACAACATTTATACACTTAAATCCAAACAAATAAAACGGATCCTATAATCAGCTTTAACTTAAATCTAAATTCATAATTTTTTACTAGCTTAAATCAATAGTTTTCTTTACTATATTAAAGCACTCCTAACCATCAGTTTTAAATCGTTAACTCTAAACTCTGACTAATTTCAACCTCTCACAATAACTCAGTACATTATAAATTTAAACAGTAAATATTATACACAGTTATATAACATAAACTTATGAACTAACTCTGAAATATTTTTATTCATATCTACTCCAAATGAATAAAAGATATATATGTTTACATGTACATACGTATATGTATGCATATATATATATATATATATATATATATATATATATATATATATATATATATATATGTATGCGTGGATATATTCAGGTTAATTATCTAGATATATCTTACATCTTGACTTATTTGATCCTAGCTGCTTGCACTTAATCTTCTAATTTTTAAATCAATTATTCTTTACATTTTGATTTTTGAATTTTACTTTAAACATTTTCTTTTACATTATTATTAACATTATTAATCAATACTTAGCATTATCATAATCATAAAAATCACAGTAACCAGAGTGTTCCTCCCCCATTACCATATATTTTTAATCATCATTATCACAATTAGAGTAGATGATCTTATCTAAACATGGAGATAAATTAATTATGTACATTTTCAGATTTTATTATTATTATTGTTAGTGCTAGCCAACTTTTAAAACTTCGCCGTAGTAAATAAAGAAAAGAAAACTATGATGAGAGATAAAAGAATTATTATTATCATTAAGTTTGTCGGGATTATGTTTATATCTTCAGTCTAGACCTTTTTGTTCTGTTAAAATATAAATGTAGTTAGTGAAGACATGTTAATAGTATTTATTGAAAATGACTTAATGGAGAGGCGCAATAGACTTACATTAATTTTGCACAATAATTCCCTAATGCGATCGAAATGCAATTGCACGCAGACTTAAATTTTAGATGCTGTAATAAGCAAAAAGTTGTTGTACCTACTACTGTGATATAAACATAATTTGAGCAGCAACATAGATAAATATTTTGTAAACCTATGTAATTAGTTATGTTGAAGCTGTAATAGATATACAAAAATCGATTTTTTATAACGAAAGTTAACAGCTAAGATATGATTGTTGTTAGAGATATATTGCTCATGATGACAATGATTTGTCGGAATAAGTAGTACTTGAAATAAACTCCAGTGAAATACAATCGTTATTGCAAAAAATATTTATTAGAATGGAAAAATGAAATAAAATGGTTTCGTTTATTGTATAATGTAAAGAATTTATATGAAACATGACATGAACATATTGTATAGTGACCTTTTTTACCATAAGGACACACACACACATAAGTTATTATGTGGGTGATTGTGTGTATGGGTATTGATAAGATTTATCATAAGCTAAAATAGTAGTTCATTTCTTTCAGCATCTCTTATCCGGACTCATTTAACGCGATAGGTAATCAATTTCTATTTCCAGCATCGAAGTTTAATTGCTTGCAGCGAACAGGGGAAGAATCTCATCAAGTTTATTAAATTAAACATCCGACCACGTTTCGCTAATTAACTACACCGAATATCGGCTTGGTTTATCTCGAAAAATTAGGATGGTTTAATTCAGGATTAAATTCGAGATTGTTGCTCTTCTATATATCGAATTACAGGATGCACTTCCATCAATATAGGCGCAGATTGAATACTTCCATAGATTTAGAGAAATCTCGTGGCTTGTGGCACATGAAGAAGGCAAAGTATACCATCATATTCGGTCTGCAGCCAGTTCCACAGCCTTCTTCAATTTTCTTCCCGGTGCAAGCAAATTGCTCTCGATTGTCTGTTATAATTGCTTGAATTGAAGTAAATGCACGTATCAAGTATCATGCTTCAATTATGCTCTAAACAGAAACATTCATTAGGAACGTGTCCCTGTAATATAAAAAAAACCTAATGTTGATTTTATATGCCGGGCTTCTGCTTGTGTAGTAATAAACTTTCTGAAATGCACTTGTTATGTTAGGTTGTATAAGGCGTTAACTTTAGTCAAAATCGCCTGTTCCTTCTTTCATCAGATTTTTCGATTATTGATACTTATCGAATAAATTACAATACAGAACCTTTCTACGAACAGAGCCAGACACATTTGGTGAATTTCAAAAAATCTTCCCAGCCCTTTACGAGTCCATAGGAAGCGAACTACAACAACCACAAAGTTCCATTTATATAATTGTAGGGATTATTATTATGTTGTGTTATTGTTCATTATACTCAGCGTTTATAGTTACGTTCTTTGGTCAAATGTTGCTGATCATAACCGTTCAGATGCATGTGTGCGTTTTATAATTAACGAAGCAAATATGATTAAATCCGCATCTGATTTTGGTGTTGATTAAGACAAGGTAAATATCATATTCGTTAAATATTTATGGCGTATAACTTTCTTGTTTTCCTTCCCGGCCCACCGACACCAGTCTCACTATATACGATAACCGGAGCAATATAATTTAAGATGAGTGATTGTGTAAAACTATTTATAAATCCTGTTCGTCATATATGTTATTTAGTTTCACTTGCGGTTATTTGTCGAGGCAAGTCGATTGGATGATGGAAGCGGTGTTGTGCAACGAGTGTGCCGAGTCACATTGGCGGACGGTGACGCAAGGTGAAGATAAACAGCTGCGGGGCCACACACGGATAATTGCGAGATGCGAAGTGTAATATAAATGTTTATTTGTTTGCCTTCATCAGAGTCTGGCAATAAGTTTGTGTGGGAAATGATGAAGCTGGGTTTCGATGGAAATTCATTTATGAAACTAATCGGAAATAGGCTGACCGACCGACAGGTAGACGTGAACTCTGATAAATAATTACACACACACACGCGCCCCCCCACCCCACAACACACACAAACACACAAACACACACACAAACACATGTATGTATATACATGTATAAAGAGAGAGAGAAGAATAAAAATTGAAGACTGTGAAACATATTTTACATGAATTAATTTATCGACAGTATATTCAAATATGATATATTGAAATTTCAAGGATGAACCAGATGAAAAGATATGGAAAGATAAAGTATTATAATTACGAAAAGATAATAGGAGACAATGTTCCTATCAGAAGAATCCGGAATTATACTGTTGACACGTAGACTCAAATTAAAATCTAAAATGTGTGTAGTAATCCAAATATATACGATTGCATTTTTAAAAAAATTATATTTAAAACTATATATATATATATATATATATATATATATATATAGAGAGAGAGAGAGAGAGAGAGAGAGAGAGAAGGAGGGGGAAATATACAAGAAGAAACCCGTCCCTTGTTGGGTAAAATTGATTCTCTGAACAGAACAGTTTTTACCACTTTGTGTTTTCTTACAAAGATTAAAAATCAAGACATAAGAATGTGAGGCCTTATGTTTCGTATCCTTATTCTGATCTTGGTCAAAATCCAGTCTATGATTTTAATTATAGACATATATAAATTTAAGTATAAGGAGTCTTAAGAAAATGTACATTCAATGGTTTGTTTTTATTTGTCTAACGATTATGAATCAAATTAAATACAAACCTCTATTGGTCTTGTCTATTTGTTGAAAAACGTCCTCTACCAAACTCCTCTGTCAATTTTTGATTTATCGACGTGACACTCGATATATTTGAAAATTTGGAACTATGGAATGACTTCTATTCTGATTTAGCCGGTGAAAATAGCTGCTAATATGTCGAGATTCATAAAAATTACAATTTTATAGGCGTAAGTTGGCTTTAAGTGCTCTTGTACGCATGCGCAAATATATATTTATACATTATGCACATTTATTTTAAAGTTTTTCTATGTATAAGGACATAGCACAGGTGGTAACGAATAAGGCTTGATAGCTATATATATATTGGTTTATATTTAAGCTGATGGAAATTAAATGTAAAAAAAATAAAATAAACAAAAAAATTTATATCTGCAACACCGAATATTTTGTATTCTCCCCTTTTTCTCTCTCCTTATTTTTCTATCTTTTTTAACTATATTAAAATTGAATTTTCAATAATTAGTCAACCCCTCTCTCTCTCTCAGTATATAACTCATTCAAACGGACAATCCTCTTAATTAACCAAATTATCTCACTGAATAAGTAAACCACTAAATTATTTTAATTTAAACACAAAAAATATGTAAAAAGCAGAAAAAAAATCTAACAATAATAATAATAACTTTGGTACTTTTGCAGAATTTGACCTGGATCCTCAGGATTTTCTGTCAATTATGGCTCAGACACGACTGGCAATCACCGGATTAAGCTGAACAAATGTCGAAAAGCTAAATCGACATGTTTGTTTATTTATTGTATAAAAATGTAATTTTTAAATTATCTTACAGATGATGTTTTTTTGTGTTTCATTTTTGCATTTGTTGACAAAAATAATTCGTAAATTTTCTTGAAAGAAAACTTGGTACTTATGCTGAAATAATAAGGTTATATTATTTAGAAAGCTATTCTTTATATAGTGAGAAGATAGTGTTTTCGGACTATTCTCTACTTTCACTTTACAATTTAATATATAAGATATCTTATAACTTGATTTAAACTTTAAAATAGCCTTGAAAATATAGCCCTGTCACAAAAGTGCATAAGCACCAAAAAGTGTTCTGTACTTTCATCTAACAACTTACGGTTTTCATAAAAATCATTCATCTTTTCTTATAAAATAACAAATTCTGTTTACAAAGCAGGACATCTTTTATAACCATTTCTTCTGTTAACAGAGTAATCGTACATTTCACAAGCAAGGACAAAGAGCGAGCAAAACGTCGTGCAGGTCGCACCTGTCCCCTTGAAGAACCTTGCGTCTTGTGAAAAGAAATGTTGAATAGGATCCTCGGCGCAAATCAGCTGACATTGCAACACAAGCTGGTGTCAGTCAAACAACTGTGAGTATCTTCACAAGCTTGGCTTCTATGGTAGAGCTGCGAGAAGGAAACCTCTTCTTCGTTCTGCCAATATCAATCACACACCCAAAATAGAAACACTTTTAACTACAGTAGACACACGACCAACAAATTGCCCAGACACCTCACCCTACACCTTTCAGATACAAGCTCGATTTGCCTACACCTAAAACAACATGGCTGCCCACATTCCCAATTTAGAAAAAATCCTTGTTGAAAACACGAAAATTATTCATATGGATTCAAGCGTAAAAAGACTAAAAATACTAAAAGCACTGTATATACGAGCTAAACAGCCAAAGTTTAACAATGTAAATTTTGAAAACAGTCATACGATTTTAAACTGCTTATTACGTAACTATCTTATATATATATATATATATATATATATATATATATATATATATATATATGTGTGTGTGTGTGTGTGTGTGTGTGTGTATCTTCATATATATTTACATATGCTTTATCTATATATATGTTGTAATTTAAATTGATAAATTTAAAAAAAATCTGTAAATTCCATACCATTTTGTAAATCACACTTTTTCTAGCTAAAATTTTGCATGTGTAATGATTTATATCTCTACGGGTAATGTGGCAACTAATTGGGGGTTCTGTTTTACAGGTGTTTGAACTGAGTCAGGTGTGAAATGGAGCCTGTTAAATGTCGATCACTGATCCAGTTTTTGTATTTGAAATGAAGAACACTACAGGATACTTTTGATGAAATGAAAGAAACTTATAGTGATAATGCCCCATCATATGACCTTGTAAAACGCTGGCATCGTGAATTCAAACATGCCCGGAAGTCACTAGCCTTCCTGTATTTAAGATTTCATATGATCATTCATCTCCCTCCCAGTACAGGCCCATAAGTCTCCTGTGCGTCATTGGTAAGTTGCTGGAATATGTGTTAAATAGATATATATATATAGTAAGTTAAAACACATGTAGCAATTAAGCTACATTAAATCTCATACATTTCCTTCCACAGGGCGGAACGATTAAATTGTCGCGATAAAAAAACGACATGATCCAATTTTTCGTTTTTCTTATTGTTTCAGACCATTTACTAGATGGCCGGTTGTGTACAAATTCCTAGAACTATAAGAGCCTTCACTGATGTCTGAAATTGGTACAATGTTCAACGAGAGAGATCGGAGATGCGCCGATATAAAACTCGTGCTTTCCATTAATTCAAGTTATGACAACAGGACCATTACCATTATCACCTCAACATGCAAAATCCGGATAACAGGGACGTGTTCAAGGTAATGTAAACAAAGTTTCCGGTTACGGTTATTGTCTTTGGTGTTGTTTCACGTGAGGGCAACAACATGCCACCTCACATCTTCAAAGTAGGTTTGAAAGCTTACACCAAAGTGTACCTGGATGTGTTGAGGAGTGTGGTGATCTCTTGATGCAATCGAGTGGCCGCTAGCAGACCCTAAGTGTGACAGCCAGAATCGGCACCGGCTCACAAGTCCAAAGAGCCCTAGACTTGGCTTCAGAAGGAGTGCTACGAGTTTGTACCCTTCTCTTACTAGCCTTCCTCCTCTCCCGAACTGAACCCGCTGGACTACTTTGTTTTGGTCATACATCGAGAACATTACCAACATAATCTCCCACAACATCAAAGCCAACTTGATCGCCGCTATTCGCCGAGTATTCGCGAGCTCCTACCGGCGCTTGTGGAAAGACATACTATAAATTCCGGACAAGGATCGAGTCAGTCGCTAGAATTGTGGCCTGAGGATTCGATATAAAGATGAAACATATCAATAGCTATTTATTTTAAGAACTTAATACATAGGTCTACTCATGTGGGAATAGTGATAAAGCAAATACCGAAAAATGATATATAATATAGTATACCTACCTACATTTATTTATGTAGATACGTTATATATATATATATATATATATATATATATATATATATATATATATATATATATATATATAGTCATTCACATAGAGTACAGTTTCGCTGTTTCACAGCTCATCAGTGCGGCTAGACACCCGACCACCTAAATGACAGTCTAGGTTTCTCACCATTAAGCTATACGGCTGCGTGGGTAATGAATTAACGAGCCATCTAGTAGAGTTACAAAAGGCTGTGAATTAAAGTAAGACACTAAGCACAAGGACACTTCTAAACATATCTGAACACTATCGACAGTCGATGTTACAAAATTAAACATATATTAATTTTCTGTGACCTCTTGGGTCACAATCTCTGTCACTATTTATTCTATTTTTTTCACGTCGATGTTTTTCATTTTCTCTGTATGTTTGCATATATCCGGCATTATAGCTTGTGAGTGCTTTTTAGTATCACCATTACTATAATGATCAATTATTGCGATAGAGAGTATTTCTGAGCAATTCCGTCTGTATTCTATTTAACTCAGGTGTTGTCTACCCGTTCCCAATTCCAACCTTCATGTTTCTGTTACCTTCTTTATAACATTGATAATTTTGTCAGATATTAGTACATTCTTAAGCACTTTGTTATCTACAATTGTGATATTCTATCATAATTGATCCATTGCTAGGTTATCTCTGTATTACCTTATTATGATTTTTGATTTACGCATAACAAGTCATGTGTCCGTCTGGTCGTTTACCGGCATACTTTTACTCGAGTAGTGTAACAAAACATGGACGCGTTTATGGGGCCTCTATGCAAATGGCGAGATGTGTGCGAAGTGACTTCACACCATGGAAAATGCAAAAGACTATAAAAAAAAATGTGTACAGAGCGACGATTACGTTAGAGAAGGCGAACACATTATAGACGTGGTGACGTCAAAACAGTAACAAGAAGTCATGCGTGGCGAAAGAATCAGGAATACAAGTTTTTTTCTTAAAATCTGAAACAGCGAATTTAAGTTCGTTTCTATTCTTTGCAATTGAGTCTACAGCGTTTTGGGTCCGAATGTTAATGTATGTATATGCGCGTGTAACGTTGGAATAGTAGTTCATAATTATTAAGAGAGCAGTTGATCTGTTTTTGTCTCTTATTCCGTTAGAATTTTCCATATCGTTGCTCGCCTTGGTATGGGTTATGGTTTAATCGGATCTGTCTCCCTATCTTCCGTATTAAAGCAGCTCCTATTTTAGTAGCGATTATGATATTTCTGTTTCGTGTATAAAATAACTCCTTTTACCAACTAATTAGCTTTCAACGATGATTTTATCGAAAATCCAACATAATTATTTCTCGAACATCAATGACGCCATCCGAAAAATCTGTCTTAGCCATTTGATCAGTATCAGACTATTGATTTTTAGGTGTTTTAGACTATCGACCTAAATAAGAAGAAACAATAGCCAACCCTTGCTCCAACCAAGGTGTGCAACTATTGTATTCACGAGATTCTGTACTGAGAACGATTAGATCACTTTCGTGGATATTTTTACCCTGCAGACACACCACGTTTCACACAACAAGTTAGGACATTATCATATAGATACTAAAATAAATTGATTTTGAAGCAATTTTAAAATCACATCTGCTGTAATTTTGTTCTGAAAAAGCTATCTTTAAAATGATTGTCTTTCTCTATATTTCTCTCTTCCACTCTATCTATCTATCTATCTATCTATCTATCTATCTATCTATCTATCTATCTATCTAACTTTATCGCTTTATGTATGCCTCTCTATCTCTAACTATATAAAGGTATATGTATATACACCTGTAGATTGATATGAAGTAAATAACTTTCCGAGATAATGATTTGCATACACTAACAACAATATCGTATATCGTCGTTTTTGCGTCGAAAGTGGTTTTATTGAAATCAAATCTCATTCTGAATCGACACCAAGTTCAATATAAAATAGGGTACTATATATATATATATATATATATATATATATATATATATATATATATATATATATATATATATATTTGTGTGTGTGTGTGTGTGTATTATGTGTCGCGTTTTATTACAAATAATTCTCGAGCGTAAATGAAGCGGAAGCTAAAATCAATGATATTTAAACATTACATATATATATATATGTATTCTTTTAAATATCATATATATATGTATATACATATATACATATATATATATGATATTTATGTATATATATATATATATATATATATATATATATATATATATATATATTAGTGATTATACAATTCAAGTATTTTCTCGGTCCCGATACAATTAGTGATTTCGTACTAAGTTTTTGCTTCCGATATAATTACAGACTCCGATTCTTTATGAATCTCTAAATGGTTAACTATAGATTTATTATGTTTCCTGATTATCATAAAATGTTAAATGTGCTTACATTTTCTCGTAAATAAGAACACACTTGTGGGGGGGGGCTGGTCTACAGATTTTTATTTTACTGGTTGTTTAAACTCTGTGTGTGTGTGTGTGTGTGTGTGTGTGTGTGTGTGAATATATTGCAAGCATGAAGGAAGACTTTTATAATTAATGATTAAAAACATTTTAAGATAAAGTAAAAGGCGTGAAAAATAGAAGAGACAAAATGGGGAGTCAGCTGACCGGTTTCGCCCCCCCCCCTCCCGCGTTCTGAAAGCTGTATCGAAAGATTTTTTAAGGGAGGGGAAACACAATACAATTTCAAATAAAATTACGTTGCGTTACGTCTAGTATGGGAAGTAAAAGGAAAACAAATTGAGGGAAAAGCGATTAAAATAAAGCAACGTTATATTACTCTAAGATCATAGAGACTAATTATACACAAACCCAAGAAGCATTCTCTCTGTTTACAAAGAGAAGGCCTTCTCAATCGAATGGGAAGATCTATGAATGAATAATGAGTGAGCACGACCCAGGATTGAAAATGAGTTAGTGCTAAAGTTCGCTACACATGACGGGTTTTTAATAAGCTGGTCAGTGATTGAAAACTTGTATGTGTTAGCAAGTACGTTTGTTGCTTGGTATGTCCAATTTCTGATTTGGGTAAGTACGTGCTGTTAGACTCTTCCATCCAATCTCAATATTGGTCCACCCAAATTGTTAGCACTGCTACTACATTCAAAACATCTTTTCGAGAGGATAACGTTAACTTTCTTGCAGAGAAAAAACACGCACATTTGAAAAAAAAAATAACAATTTTGCACTGTTGAGCTGATTTTCTTTGCGAATTCTTCACTTACTGTCCCCGACCACGATTGACGCTGATATATTGACTGTTTGAATTTTACTTACAGAGAACTCAACTATTTTCCTTTGCATAACCGACCAAATCACATCAAGATATTCTGGGATAGGGTATCAGTAATTATTTTAAATTCCTCATCCAATTTTGATTTGGAGCAAATCATAAAGGCTTTATGTGTTAGAGTCCAAATCAAATTTATCGTACGTGTTCGTGTGCCAAATTAATCCCAGCGTTAATACAGTCCCGTACATGTAGGTTTGCGGTATATTGATGTAAGGTAACTAGATAGTGTCTTTGTTTCCATTACATCAAGGAAATCTATAGCCAAGCTCCAATATCCTTCATTAGTATACTGTAACGCGGGATGCATCATGCTTGTAGGGAGACACATTATTTTTCTCTGTTTGATTATTGAATAGGCAACATGTATCGTTCACATAGCGAAAATAGACTAAAGGTTTCATGAGTCCAGAGAGTAATTGCTCTTCATGGAAACCCACTAACTATTCGCCATTATCGGTCTTAGGACTAAGCTCATGGACACAACTTCTAT
Organism: Euprymna scolopes; assembly: GCF_053919585.1. Classification (NCBI taxonomy): domain Eukaryota; kingdom Metazoa; phylum Mollusca; class Cephalopoda; order Sepiida; family Sepiolidae; genus Euprymna; species Euprymna scolopes. The sequence continues at coordinate 66,449,980 of NC_136500.1, forward strand.
TTGCCGATACATTACATTGGTGAAACTGAATTCAACATATGTAGCTGAAAATTCCATCAGCTCAACAAATATGGTTTCAGAAATGGGAGGAGGCGATATCTGCGTACGATATAAAATAAAATCTGTACAGCTATCTATAGTCTCTAATATCGGGACACAATTAAACAGGCCGCTAATATCATAAGAACACATACTTTTATTAACTTAGACATTGGAATAAAGTCTGCAAAATAAAATGAATCTTTGAGGCAGTATTTACTATAATGTTTTAATACAGGTTGTAAAATATGTAAGATTCATTTTGCAACTTTATGCTGTGATGACCTTACCATAGATTAAATGACCTTAAAGGGATACCTACTTTGTGAATTTTGATAAACAATATAACCTAGGACGGATAGATCCTGAGGGTCTAATCTCATGAGCTATGACGGAAGTACACCACTGATAACCCACAGTACTAATTTCTTTTGAGTTTGGTTTCAAAAGAGGTTTAACAATCATGAGTTGCAACCGCGCCCAATTTTATAAATTTCTCCGTGTCATCATGATGATTTAGAACTACAACCTCTAAGCCTTTATTCGGTCTAGCAATGACTAACGCTTTATTTTCTCGTAGATTTTTAATAACCGCATAATGATCTCTGTGCCATTTAAACTTTGATTTAGATATTGGTGTACTTGCATAGGCAAGGTCATTTAATATTGCTTTTAAATCCCTTATTATAATTTTAGAGACTGGGGGAAGTCTCTGTGCTTGGGCATTGAGAATTTTAAATGCGGAAAATATCTCTTCCCGTTTAACACCGGGAAATTGATTGTTGGTTGTTTTTGCTTTACGGCATATCTACCCTTTTGAGGTTATTTAATGTCGGATCCAAAAATTTTGGAAGAAAATTTTTTTAATAGAATATATTTGTTGTTTTCAAGTCGGTTACCATTTATCCCATAGTTGGGACCATAACAGGCACTACCACTCCGGGTCGGAGTGGACCTGGGAGCAATGCCAATTAAAGGGTGGCTCCACACTCCCCAAAGCCCGAGAGCTGGGACCTCACCACTGGATATAGTTTAAGGTCAATCCAAGACCTGGGAAATAGAATACAAAAATCTAAACCATGATCAAGTAATTATAGCTCAGAAAGAGAGGAATATTTGGATGGATGTAGATATATCTATACTCGTAGCCAAATTGAATATTGAAATGCTAATGTCCTTGGTTCCATGGGACGAAACTACATGAAAATTTTTGAAGATTATAATACATAAGAAAACCCAGGACAGTTTCATGCGTCGATGGTTAAAATTATATAACAGTTTTAAAAAGAATCTATATTTTAAACAAATAAAATATGACCTAATTTTCATGCATTCGTATATATCGTGCCCTAGCAAGCCAGCTTTTGTTTTGCTACTACTGCTGTCTCCCCCGTGGCCTTGCAGGCAACTAATATATATATATATATATATATATATATATATATATATATATATATATATATATATATATATACTAGCAAAAGTACCTGTCGTTGACTGGGTTCAAAAAACAGCCTACAGAAAATGGACTGATTTATGAAAGTATGATAGGTTATGAAAAGGGAGGGTTGTAATGAGATAGCTTCGAATTTAAGGGTATCAAAACAAAAGCAAAATATGATGAAAGTAAAAATAAAATTGATAAACCCCATAATTTATTATACCATACCTGTTCTCACTGAAACACTTATCACAATATTCTGTGGATTTATATTAAAAAACCTTGTTAAACTTTATGACATATTCCCATATTATGGAGGTCCGGCGCGAACGAACACCCCATAATTTTATTTAAGTTAAAACATACCTATCGAAGTATTCTTATGTACATCTATATCAAAAACACTTGTAAACGTTTTTTTTTAATTTTTACATTTTTTATTTCCATACTTTGTGGACCAGGCGCGTACGAAGACCCCAAAATTTTTGTGAATCATCATTATGCCAGATGAAACATACCCATTCCTGTGTATCGATACATCTTCTATCATTATATGTTATCAGTTTTCTATAATAGTCAACCATATAGGAGCCTATTCGTGACCAGACACACACACAGACGTTCACTTTATATATATATATATATATATATATATATATATATATATATATATATATATATATATACTCTTATAAATTTGGTTATTTTTTCATTGATATTCATATTAAAAAAACTTCTCTCTATTTATTAAAAAAAGGATACAACTTTGTTCTATTTGTGTCGTGGAACTGCACTCATCTGCAAAAAATAACGCTAATTATCAAATTCTTTTAAACATTCATTTTAATTAATTTAGTAATTTTTTTTCTGTTTTCTTACAGGATGATCATCTTTAGTTAACTATTACGAGTAACTATATTTATGCAGATCTTTTACATATTGCGTAATATTTGTGTAAAAAGGTTATAGCAAACACAAACCTCAGGATGACCCCCAAAACGTGTCCGTGTACACTTTATGTGATATCTCCATTATTTATTCACCGATTGCGCTTATTTTATAGGACATGGAAGAATCAACGACCGTGAATACACCAAGACCCCAGAAGGAGCTGGGACAAAGAATACACTTTGTTAAATTTTACTACAAGACAGGCTCGTTTAAGAAAACCCAGGGCAGTTTCATGCGTCAGTTCGAATGTGAAAAGCAGAGTTCAGAACTGGGTGGACCACTTCGAGAAGTATGGAACCGTGGAGAACCTCAACGCTGCCAGAGAGAACCGTCCAAGCCACTCGGGACGTCCCAAAAAGTGAACAGCCGAGCTGGTTGGAAGAGTGAGAGAGTCCGAAACGCTCTGTGCGTAAGCGAAGTCAGTCCCTCAGTATGCCCCGTGAGACTTGCAGGAGAGTGCTGGTCAACGATATCAGGGCTTATCCATACAGAATACAGACGCTGCAGACCCTTACATCCTCAGACAAGAAGCAGAGGAGGACTATGGCAGTCAAGATGCTCGAGAAGATCGAGGAGACACCAAGTTTTCTTAACCTCCTTTGGACCTCAGATGAAACCTAGTTCCATCTTGATGGAAAGGCGAACTCCAAGACAAATGTCTTCTGGGGGTCCTCAAGACCCAATGAAGTAGCCACAAGCCCCTGCACTCTCCTAAGTGCACGGTATGAGCTGAAATCTCGTCCAGAGGCATCATCGGACCAATCTTCATCGAAGAATCTGGCGCAGCCGTGACAGTCACCAAGGAACGGTATGTGGAGGTCCTCAAAACCTTCAAGAGTGAGCTCCAGACCATCTACCCGTCGCTCATGAGCAAGTTCTGGTTCCAGCAGTACGGAGCAAGGTCTCACACCTACAACCTGTCCCGAGATTGGCTGAAAGAGAACTTCGGAGGTCTAGTAATCATTCTCAAGAATGATTTTGAGTGGGCACTCCATAGCCCGGTCCTAAGCCCCCCAGCCTTTTTTTCTTTGGCGCTATCTTAAGAACGAAGTCTACGCAGGGAAACCCAGAATCATCACGGAACTCAAGGTAGCCATCAGGAGGAGATGAGCGCCATTACCAATTCGGCCTGTAAGAACGTCATGGACAACTTCGTGCTGCGCCTCAAGAAATGCACGGAGCTAAATGGAGGCCATCTAAAACATATGCTTTAGAACGGAGAAAAAAGGCCAAATACCCTAGTGTTTTGATGTGATGTTTTGAATATAATAAACTAGTTATGACCAAAGTTTCATTTCATTCAGACAAAACACTAAGAAAGGGGGCCTAATTAGAGTTAAGCTCGTTTTTTTGGGTCACCCTATATATATATATATATATATATTCGAATAAATATTTGTTAAAAAAAATTATCTACTAAACTCTTCTGTCAGTTTTTTGTTTACAGATATTAAACTTAATATTTGAGAAACTTTATATTTGGGTTTTAGCCGGGGAAAATCAGCGCAAAAATGCGAAAATTTAAAAAACCCTGGAATTTGCCAGGTGAAGTTCAAACGGCCATATTACGAACATGCATGCGTAACGTAATAGTTATTAGTTCATGTTTTTATTTGTAGCCTTGCAGCAAAAAATATCTTCATAGGTCAGGCATAAACGCCAGAGAAGAAAGTAAATCGTAAGCAAGGCGTTTTAGTTTCGATCCGCGGTGGTGGCGTACGAATCATTTATTTAAAAAAATTTTTTTAATCATGACTATATTTTAGGTTTAATATAATATAATAAGAAATACGAAATCTACATCAATCAAAATATCATATTTGGCGTATTTTATGACCGACCAATGCCGGGTGTCTTGCTAGTATATGTGTGTGTTTGTGTGTATGTATGTGTGTGCTGGGGTGGCGAGGACTCCCGTAAGCCGTGGTGAAGGCAATTTTTCTAGGAGAAGCAAATCTCTGATTTAAAAAACCATAAAACGGGAAACCTGGTCTGCAGTTTAACTTTTTGCTGGCTATCTTGCTTGTTGCTGGATCTCAACATTTTAAACAGAGAGAGAGAGAGAGAGAGAGAGAGAGAGAGAGAGAGAGAGAGAGAGAGAGAGAGAGATTTAACTGTCGTACAAAACTAAGACTCTGTAGCATCATCTGTGTATAGATACCCCCTCAGGCACTTGTCTATTAAAATGGTCCTGTGGCGACGGAAGTCATTTTTGGGCTCATGGACTTTTAAATGTCTGAGGGAGTGGCACTCGTCTGACAAGACGTTCCAATCATATATATATATATATATATATATATATATATATAGATAGATAGATAGATAGATATATATCCAATTACAAGAATAAAAGAAAATATTATCACACAATTTCTTAAGTTTAATTCTACATATATCTTGATATCTATTACTTTTTTCTATCGTCCACATATATTGTTATTCCTTTATAATAATTTCTCCAAATACATGACATTTGTTTTCCTTTCATTTTTACATGTTTTAAAAAAGGTATATATTTTACCGAAACATGATATGTTTTGAATAAATCCCATGTATAAATTATGAAACCAACGCTGATGACATAAACTGTTGAATATGATACACGCTCGCATGGAATAGCGACAGAGAGTCACAGGAATGCTATATTACCTCATACATATGCATTTATATGCATATGGATTTATCGGATATTATATGTATAAACACTCATATATGAACACATACATACACAAATACGTAGACCCTCAAATTAAATCTATCTATATACCTATAAAGTGAGTTTTGTTCTCGCTCTTACATTGATATTTAAGATCAATATAAGAGCGAGATCTGTTTAAATTTAACAAAATTTTGTTTTCGTATACTCAGTCATGAATACGCGAGCGACTACATGGATGTTTACTTTTTCCATTTTCCTGTGAAAAAAATTTACTTTTAATAATTACTTATTTATTTTTGCTGTTTCTTTTAGACTAGCCTGGGTGTCCGGCGTTGCCCGGGTGCTTGGGTGTGTGTGTTGAGAAAAAAAAAATGGTAGTAGGCAGACAGGCTCGAACCCGTACAGCGAAGGAGAAAAAAGAACGTGAAAAAAAAATTGACATCGTTGTCGTTGCGTCCATCACCAAACCGGAAATGACGAAGGTTTAAATTAAGGCTAGTCAACCGAAAATCCCAAAATCATTATAATAATCTATGGCCAGTGTTGTAATGGTGTGAAAAATTACTCGTAGTAATTTCGACTTGAACCTGTTGTTCACCAAAAGTCAGCAAAATGTTAAGTAAGAAAGGAAACATTCGACCCCCCCCAAAACAAAACAAAAACAAAGCAAAAAAGCAAAACAAACAAACAAAAACACACACACACACACACACAGAACAGTGTCCGCCAAGAGTTGCTTGACTGAAATAGTAAAGATTAGATTTTATTGTTTGCATTTAACTATGTAATGAAAATTACTTTCTGAAACTTTATTAATTAATTTATTTATCTCATTTGGATTAGTTTCATATATAAAATACAATGGGCACTATTTTCATAGAAAGGTTAATAAACTCATATTTGCTGCGTCTTATTATTTCCAAAAAAGTAATATTTTGCGCTATCCAGAAAAATATACGCAATATAAAACACATTCTTTGATTTAATATATTTCTCATTCCAGGAAATTTCCGCAGGTCTCTGTAATGTATATAATCTCATTGAAAATTTAAACATAGGATTATAATTAAGAGAGAATGCAATAATGAAAGGAAAAAAAAAACATGCCACAAATTCGTAGGAATTTGAGAAAAATATATGAACTAAAAGGCATATTTAATAGAATAAAATAAAATAAAATAATGAAAGTAAAAATAAAATAAAATTATCAATTATTTAATAAATAAAAAATAGAGGAAGAGAATTTGTCCTCAGTAAAGTTTAAAAAAAAACAAAAACAAGAATCCATTATCCAATATTTCGGTGGATTATATTTGTTGATTATCGTAAATTCCCAAAAGTCAATTAAATATGAAAATATATCAAACAATCAATTATGGGATGTTTCAAAATGAATCACCAGCAAGGTTTGCCTATTGTAATTTGAAAATTTAAAAATTTAAATATACATTTAAATAAACATTCCGATACGAAACCCAACAAAGAATACTGCTAGTCCCATGAAGTATATTTGTGTGACATTTCATAAAATCATCCTTGCAGTTTAGGAGTCCATAGGGAACGAACTCACGATAACACAAGACATCCGTTTTATATAATAGTGGAGATTATATATATATATATATATATATATATATATATATATATATAGACAGACATTCCAATATATATATACATGCACACACACAGACACATACATATATATATATATGTGTATGTGTGTGTGCATATACACAATTATATGAATGTGTACTATAATAAGCTTTACTTGTTACTGAGCAGTATTTTATAGACAATGGAGTATCATTGGTTAAATATCTAAAAAAATAACAACAACAAAAAAATACAATCAACAAACGCGCATCGACACACGTATTTAGATATATATTAGCAAGTCCGTGATTTAATTCGATTCAAAGAATGCTCAACACTTCCAATATATTTTTTGTCATCGAAATCAGTGAAATTGCCCATTTTTCAATCAAATCGACATCAGCTCTAGTTAGGCACGCATCGCAATCTACCGGAAAGAAGCTTCACATACCTCCTCGCAGTGACTTATTCAACAATAAGCATAGCAATGTAGTAAACTGTTGATTTTTTTCAAATTATTTTTTTTAATATAAGATTGAATTAATTTTTAAAAGTATAATATCATGGTTCAATATGGCTGCAAACAAAGACATTAATTTCGAATGCGCCCCTGTCGTATCAAAGAACGTACCGTTAATTGTATACGCCAGACCCTTCTGCCTTTACGGTGATAACACTTCTTAAATGCATTAACGTTGTAAGGCCACATAAGAGATTTAACTTAGGTAAGAATAGGACTGTTTTTTTAATTTGATTTTTTCCAGTATTGATTTTCGACACTTATCAAGAGCATTCTGATAAAAACTTTTTAAGAACACTTGCAGACACATAAAATACATGCCTGCGAAATTTCCAAAAAATTGGCTCGGCTGTTTTGAAATACTTACAGAACGAACTCACACACATACACAAAGTTCCGTTCATATATATATATATATATATATATATATATATATATATATATATATATATAAGATATCTCACTCCTAATGCAATTCTCTACCTATAAAAAAGCCAGGTACGGCCAATGCTGGAATACTGTTGCCACGTCTCGGCAGGAGCTGCTAGAAGCAGCTTATAATGCCTTTACAGAGTTCAAAATGGACTTCGTAGCTTAGTGGCGGATGCCCTTTTCTCTTCCCACCAGCATCTTTCCCACAGAAGAGACGCTGCGAGCCTATCTCTGCTTTGCCGTAATTTTCATGACAAGTACTCGTCTGAGCTTCGGTCTATGGTCCCTCGTCGCCGGGCTTTCGCGAAAAACACTCGTCCAGCCAAAACCACTACCAATGATTTCCTACACTCTTTATCTGTGCCTAGACCTAAACGCGGATTCCATGAACAAAGATTCTTTCTTGGAACTGCACGCTCGTGGAACTCCTTTTGACTGCTTACCAGCTGACTACAATCTGATTGTCTTCAAGTCCAACGTAAGCAAGTTCTTGAGGTACCGCCCCCTAAGTAATCCAATTTACAAAAATGTCCATTACTTATGATAACTACGCTATAATCCCATTGACTAATGTATACTAAAAAACCTTTATCCTCGAGTGGCCTCCGGGCCTTGATAAGTGGTGACTCCTTTGTATATATATATATATATATATATATATAGAGAGAGAGAGAGAGAGATACTTTTTAATTGTTTTACATAAGCATTAATATATTGCTATACATTCATGAGCATGTTTATGAGCAAAATAGCCCGAATATGGTTTCTAGTTGCTTATAACTGGCTTGCCGAAACATTCTCACAAATGTGTAACAATATATACTTTTTTATGAAACAAATAAAAAGTATATATAGCTCTACTTTTACATTTAGCAGTTTTGCATTAACCCCGTTAATGCTTCATTGGTTTCATTACCCCAGAAAAATATTGACCAGGAATTACACACACACACACACACACACACACACACACACACACACACACACACACACACACATATATATATATATATATATATATATAAGAAACGCTTTCTTCAAGTAAATGGTTTCTTCTATTTATATAAAAATGAATAAACTTACATAAAAATAAGTAAATAGTTCCTGTAAACAGTAGGCTAAAAATAAACGTAAATGAATACATCGTTTCATTTACGTTTTACCGTTTGTAACAGTAGTATCGTTAGCTCAATCGTAAGAATAGCGAACGCCAATCACGTATTCTGTTTCGAATCTAGCCTCTTGTCGCCATACTGAGGAGTGGTAGAGACGACAAAACATGTTTCTGTGTATAACTATATGAAATCTATATATGATGCGTAAGTAGATGTACACCCGTGTATAGATAGATTTAAATCAATGTATTTTAAATTCATTTCGTTTCAATCAAACTTCAAAGTGTGCTTGAACTTCGCAAAACTCTTTGATATAAACGTATTTTTAGCTGAACAAATTCAGAGTGAATTGACCGAACTCAGACAGTTTCAAAAATACCATCTTAATAACCTTTGATTGACCTTTTGTGTAATTGTGTAATCTTAAAGTATTATCTCTACATATCTATATATAAAAGACACTTTATGTGTGTATATGTGTGTGTGTGTGTGTGAGTGTGTGTGTGTGGGTGTGAGTGTGAGTGTGTTTGAGTGTGTGTGTGTATGTTAGAGAGAGAGAAAGAGAGAGAGAGAGAGAGCGATAAAGTATTGACTATAGATTATTTCAGGCATTCGCTCCATACATTCTAATACCCTTTTCCTGGGTCATGAATTAACCGTAGAATATGGTATTTCTCTGCATTGCAAAGTGAGCATTGTTTTATTCCGGAGTGTTCCTATTTAAGGATTTTATATAGTCTGTGTTTGTTTGGGGAAATATTTATCCAGAAGTCTAAGGAAAAAATGCCCTTACCTGCATTAAAAAAACTGTAATGGATGAGAGCAGTAGCAGGCAACGGAACAGTCAGCATGATCTTCTTTTGATGCAATTCTGGCTTTGGGAAGTGCCATGGAGCTTCGTCAGCGTCTAACCACTGAGCTGAGCGTCGACGGTTGTCGTAAAAAACAAACTTTTCATCAATAGTCAGAACCTCGTCGAGGAACGAATTGTCATTGTTGCGTAAAAAAAAGATGATACTTCATAACGGTGTTTGTTTTGGTTGTCGTTTAATTTGTGAGGCACCCATTTATTAGCGTTTTTTGTCTTTTCAGTCTTTCTCAAGTGGTTGGAAATCGTCGTATACGTTACGTATAATTCAGAAGCAAGATATCAAACAGTGGCGCGATGATTGACTTTTTATGAGGCTTTTGATTGATTGGTGTTAAAATCTGATGGCTGACCACTACTCCTCATCTCCAAGACTCATCGCCGACAGGAAATCCAAACGCTTCGTCGATACCGCGAGCTGTTTCAGCAGGTTTTCGGCCTGGCCTGAATTGAAATGAAAAATTGTGCGAATTTGCTTTTTTCCATCTTGTATTCAACATTTTTTTTAAAAAGAACATAATTGTTTTAAACCGATTGTACTGTAAACCATTAAAAAGAGAAAAATACGTTGTTTAAAATGATATATAAAGTAAAGTTATTATATCGAAAACTTATTTAAAAATCTATCATTTGAAATTAAAATTAAAAATAATAATACTTTATACTAACCTAATAGATTTCAGAAGACTTCCGTTATTTTCGTCCGTTTTTTTACATAAGAATTCTCGTATATATTTTGATGTAGATTCTTTTTTCTGTAGTGTATATTATCGCAATTATGAAGCAATGACTGATTTTTTAATATACATCATCAAAAGTAAAAGGTGATAGAAAAAATCAGTGGTTTCAAGAGCTGCATCGAGGGATATTTTTATAAGGAGGAAACAGGGGAAGTATGTGCATTTAAAATGCCGCCATTTAAAATAAAAACATTATAGAAACTAATCACATCTAAGGCTAAAAACACTTGATTACAAAGAGAGTGTTGTTTTGAACGGACGTGAATAGTCTCCAAGATCTTTACAGGATATTTTGTGTAAGCATTACTCAGGGTAGAATTAGAGTTAGTGCTTAGATTCGTAGGGTATGACTATTTTTGAGAGGTCTTAATTTGCTTAAAAACATTACTGGTTTTACTATGTGTGTGTTGTTAGACTCGGCTGTCAAAACGTAAGGTCGTCTTACCCATGTAGTCGGCACTAGAACCACTTTTAAAAGGTGTAAATCGCATTATTATTATGTTGGAGTCCGGTAGAATGTCTTTTCAATAGTTTCTTAAGAAGACAGAAAGCACATTGAAGCAGCATAGACATTTTAATTGAATCCTTAAAAAGTATGCCTTCACTTCATTATTACTTGAAAATATACTTTCTCAAAATCATAGTATATATATTCTTTGGAGATACAAAATAGTTTCTTTTAAGGAATTGAACTTTGGATGACTTTTCATACTTCTTTGGCCAGTCGAAATACGGAATATCAATAACTTTTTTCGGATGCGTAATCCGGAAAGTTTTGAATGCCGGAAAACAAATTCTCCAAACAACGAAAACGTACCTTTTGCTATCTGTTTTCAAATTTAAAGACAACTAGCATGGAGATTCGACGTTGTCTGGGATTTAATGATGATCAACGAAGCTTTACAGATTTTTATTGCTATCGAAATCGGCGAAATCACCCATTTTACTATCCGGTTAATAGATTGCTTGCTTTAGTTGAGAGGCCCATCATGGGGCACCGGAAGAAAGTTTTGCATGTTTTCACGCAATGACTTAATCTACAGCACATTGTAGTCTATGTTGCACTGTAGAGAAACTGCTGTTGATTTTTATCAAATTATTTTGATATATTATAGCTTCAATAAAGTTTAAAATCCAAAAGTCAAGTATCATGGTTCAATTGTGCTCTAAGCAGAACCATTCATTTCGGACGTTCATTTATCATATAAAAGGGCGAACTATTGATTTCATATGTCTGGCCTTATAGCTTCTGCGGTGATAATTGCTGGAATTTATGTTTAAAAAGAAAAACGTCCAGTATCATGGCCCAATTGTGATTTAACAAGAAACATTCGTATCGAACGCGCCCCTGTCATATCAAATAACTTACTGGTGATTTTTTATGTCAGGCTCTTCAGCTTGCGTCGTAATAAAACTTCTCAAATGAATTTGTGATGTTAAGCTCTATAAGGTGTTAGCTTTAGTCAAAATCGCCTGTTCCTTCTTGCATTGGATTAGTTGGATTATCGGTTGTCGGTAGTTATCGAAGACATTTCATTACAAAACCATACCTCAGAACACTGCCAGAAACATAACGTACCTTCGAATGGAATTTCATGAAAATCAGCCGTTTTCTTGTCTATAGACTAATGCACGCACACATAAATTCACACACACACACACACACACACACACACACACACACACACACACACACACACACACATACAAAGTGCTTTTTATGTAATAGTACAGATTCTATTTTAGCACGACATAGGAAGAAATCATGATGTGAATGCGTGCTTTTAAAAATACACTTATCTGATTTACTCAGACTAACCATTCACTAATTAATGACTGTAAATTAATTAAAAGTTGCGTAAATATATATGTCGTCTGATTCATTTTGAACTTTTACTATCGAAAAGTTCTATTTGAAGTTGGTGTGTAACGTTGTTTTCGATTATACGACGGATATAGAGGAAAAGAGCGTTCAAAATCTTCACAATCGATAATAATTTTTGGTCAATTAGTGATGATCGCTTTTCTACTTTACCGACCATTTTCACAGAAAAAGCGACGCTCGTATGTCTCTTCTATTTCGTTGTTTCGTCCATTTTTGATTGCCGACTGAACAAAAAAAATCTGGTTTTACCTGTAGAACATTCCAGGAAAGAACTCATCCTACTACCACACCTGAAATTAAACTTTTCATTTATCCTCTTTGTATATTAAACAAAACTCAGTCATCATGAAGATATTTTTTCTCTATTATTAATGGAATAACACATTACCGTAGGAATGCTTTCATGTATACGTCAACATGATAGTTTTAAAATCCAATGTCAGCAAAAACCTGTCGAGAGAGCCTCTTGAAAGATTGTACTTTTCTATCCCATTGATTGTTTTCAAGCCTTTTATGGTATGTTTATCGGCCAATTGATTATTCCATTAGCTCTTATATTCGAGTGCCTTTTAATCAACATAGAAAAATTTGAACACTGCCCTACAATGAAGCTAACTCAATTTTTAAAATACGAGTCGAAAACCGGTCAATGTTTTCAGAACAAATAGATTTCGCATTTTCAGTTGCGTCAACCTCTGTATATTTTCGTAAAATGCAGACGACAAGGCTTCCGTTAAATTTAAAATTTTAGCTCACTTTAACGTCCCATTGTTATGAGTTACTACCAAAACGCTGTTTTATTCGCCTATTCTGTTATATATATATATATATATATATATATATATATATATATATATATATATATATATATATGGAACTTTTAAAAGCCAAAAACAATGCGAAGAAAGACCGGAATCATGAAAGTAAAGCAAAACAAACAAAAGTAGACGGGTATGTTTGAGTAGAGAAATGTCTAACTGTTTATTCGTCTGTCATTCCTCACCTCAATGTATAATTATTTTATAACCAAGTTGCTGGTATGTCCGGTATATATAAAGTCCGTTGGTGGTATTGAACTTTGATTAATTTCGGGAAAGAGGGACCTCCCCTTTTCAAAATAGAAAACAAAAGTATATTCTATTTTGAAAAGAGGAGCTCCCTCTCTCCCGAAATTAATCAAAGTTCCATACCACCAACGGACTTTATATACATATTTCTCTACTCAAATATACCCGTCTACTTTTTGTTTGTTTTTCTTTTATTTACTTTCATGATTCCGGTCTTTCTTCGCATTGTTTTTGGCTTTTAAAATTTCCATATATTCCTTTACCAACAATGCTTCAAGAAAACTACTACCTACTCTTATATATATATATATATATATACATATATATAATATATATATATATAATTTAATAATTAAAATTTTATGATGTGAAACTGTTAAATTTCAAATCTAGAATTTTTATTACATGCAAGACACAGAAACATTTCAATAAATATACTTATTGAAATGTACTTATTAAAATGTACTCTTTGTCTCGAATATAATAACAATTCTAGATTTGAAATTTAACCATTTCACATCATAAAATTTTAATTACTAAATTATGATTTATTTGCTCTATCTGGTATATTGTGCAATCTTTATTTAGCTCCGATAGTCTTTATAAAATATTACAGCCAATAATATTTTGTAAGACCGATAGTAACTGGATTTATATACCAGAGGATTTATTGCATTATAATACAGGGTGTTTCAAAAGTCTTGGGAACATAAAGATTTTTAATAACTCAAAAACTATTAGGAGTTAAAAAATGAAATTGGTACCGTTGGAAAGGTTAAAGTTTCAAGTTTTGTGGGGAATCTTCAAACTTGCTCAATATGAGCACCATTCGTCACACGGCAGACATCTAGTCGATAGTCCATTTCCTGCCAAACGTGTTCCAGCATCTTGACGTCAATGGTTCCCACAACTGCCGATATTCGAGCCTTTAGTTCGTCAATATCTCTTGGAAGGGGCGGCACATAGACTTGTTGCTTGACAAAGCCCCAAAGGAAAAAGTCACACTCAGTACCCCATATGCGAGTGCTATGCTTGTTAACTTTGCCATTCAGATAGAAGGTCGCCTCATCGCTAAAAACAAGCCGGTCATCAAAGCCGTTATCTTCCAACTTCTCGTGCATTGCAATGCAAAAGTCACGGCGAAGTGGCTTATCAGTGTCCTTCAACTTTTGGACCAACTTGAGCTTGTAAGGTACCATTTGCGGTCGTTTCCTTAAGACACGCCAGACAGTTGCTGGAGCAAGCTGAAGTTCCCTGCTGGCTCTTCTCACTGATTTACGGGGGCTCTGCTGAAAGGTTTCCGGACTTGCTCAACTGCATCTTCTGAAGTTGAAGGGCGACCTGTTCGCTTACTTGGGCACAAACACCCATCTTTCACAAATTTAGCATGCCATCTGACAATGGGTTTCCTTTCAGTGACTTCTTTTTTAAATTTCCTGCGAAATGCACACTGAACACATGTCCACGATTCAGTCTTTGCAAATTGGAGGACGCAAAACGCCTTGTCTTGTTTAGAGAACGCCATTACTGCACATGGAAAGATAAGACGAAAATCATTAGTATGACCAAAAACTTGATTAAGCAAGCTTTAAAATGACACCAGTTTCATTTTTCTACCTGGAATAGTTCATGAGATATACGCATTTGTAATGTTCCCAAGACTTTTGAAACACCCTGTATACCGAAGCATATATATATATATTTATATATATATATATATATATATATATATATATATATATATATATATATATATATATATATATTAAAGGTTGTTTTGTAAGGCTTACAATGCAGGAATGTACAGTCGTTGTAAGCAGATAAATAAACAAATAATAAATAATTCAATAATATTCCGTGCACTTTGCGGAAATGTTACATACTTCCCGCAGTAACTTAGTTCACAATATATTGTAGTCTACATTGCACGCTAGATAATTTACTGTGGATGTTATAAAATTGTTTTATTATTTTATATATAGTGTCTTGCATTAAAATTTAAACATGCAAAGATTTGTGGTCTGAACATAAATCTTCAATTTGAAGACGCCCCTTTCATATAAAAGAAAGTACTGTTAATTTCATATTCCTTACCTTACTGGTTGTGCTGTAATAATGGCTTGACTTTTAGTTTAAAATTTGAATGCAATGTATCATGGTTTAATTGTGCTTTAAACAGAAACGTTAATTTCTAACGCGTCCCTGTCATACTAGAGAACCTACTGTTGATTTTATATGTCGGGACCTTTGGCTTGTGTGGTAATAAAACTACTCAAATGCACTTGAGATGTACGGCTGTGTTAACTTTCGCTAAAATCGCCCGTTCTTTCTTTTATTAGATTTTTTTCGATTATCATGACATTCCGATACAAACTTTATTTAAGAACACTGTTAGGAACATAAAGTACGTTCGTGTGAAATTTCATAAAAATCAGCCCAGCCGTTTTCAAATCCATAGGAAGCGAGATCACCCACAGGCACAGTTTATTTTTATACTCTCTCTCTCTCTCTTTCTCTCTTTATATATATATATATATATATATATATATATATATATATATATATAGAAGGAGAGAGAGAGTATAAAAATAAACAAGCAGACAGACAGATAGACTTATAGCATTTTATATATTGGGATTAGTTATGCTGGGGAGGAAGGTCAGTTGTCAGAATATTACTTTAACTAAATTCATAACAAATTAATATAACACCAGTAAATTATAATAATCTTGAATTGAACTCCTAAAATAAATTTTAATGTTAATTACAATGTATTCTGATAATATAAGGTACTATAATAATCTTTGGAAAAGTAGCATAATATTTAAGAAAAATTATTGAATTAAAACAACTAGAAATTATCACGGTCATGTGAGATATTGACGACTATAATAAATTATGGTTTCAAAGTCAATATCTATTTATGTATAAGGTGTCACGACTTCATAAAAATAAAAAAAAATACTGATATACAAAAAATAAATATATAAATAAGTTAAATGTATATGATGTAACCGTACATTTAGAAAAATATACACCGGTAAATTTCGAAGAAATGCTACATACAGAATTCTAAGCAAAAAATCCATTTAAGAAAACTGAAGTTTAAGTAGTAAATTTTCAGTCGCATAATATAAATTAGTAATTACTATGAATAATTGTACAAAAAATCTATTTAATTGTATGGTAGTCAAATATGTTTATTGAACATTATGACATCATGCAATCAAAATAATAACTACATGTTTTAGGAGAAAACAATTAACTTAAACCTTTGAATATTTTGAGTCGCAAAATAGTAATTAGTAGTTTTAATGGATAATTTATAAAAATCATTGGCAGTCCAACACTGTTATTGAACATTAAGACACCATTACATCATCATCATAACTTACATATATTCAGCATAACACAAATAATTAACTTGATAATAAATATTAAGGATAAAGAGAATGCTAATTTGAGGAAATGTTTAAATGATGCACATGTGAACATAAATTATACCGGAAATAGAAATTATATAATAATTGCAACAAACAACAAGACATTAACCTTGGACCAAACGTAAATATTAACCATACTAATAGTTAGTAAACATTAATTAGTATACATTACATCTGATAATACATATGCAGATGAATATAAACAGAAGGCAAATTATAAAATATAGCAAAAGTAAGATGGGAAAATAAAATAATTTAAAGAAATATGTGTAAACGATTAGTTAGAACGTAATTATACGGCTTTTTTTACAACATTTAACTGCCCCCCACCCCTGCGTAAAAAAAATCAATAGTACACCTAAATGAGGTAGAATTTTTATTATATTTAATAACAAAATTAAACTGTCCCTCCGTAAAAAATAATTATTACATCTGAATACATGAAGTGGTGTTTTATTATATTTAAAAAAAAAAAAATTAAACTGCCCGCCCCCTGTAAAATTCTAAATAAATGAGGTTATGTTTGTATTTTATTTTTACAAAATTAAAGTTTCCCATTGTAAAATAAAAATAATATTACACCTAAATAATTGAGGTAGCGTATTTACGAGGAGCGTGCAAAATGAGTCTGACTCACTTCCCACAGCAGTAGAGCAACGAAACTTGGCACAGTTATTAGTCTTTCTCTACATAGGAACCACCCAGAGTTATGCATTTCTCCCATCGTTTGACGCAGCTCTGGATACCGTTTTTGTAGAACACCCCAGGTTGGTTGTCCAACCACGACGTGACTTCAGAAATCAAGGCTTCATCATCTAGGAAACGCTGGGAAGAAGTGAAAGTCAGAGGGTGCAAGGTCAGGAGAGTAGGATAGGGGAGGATGCGAGTTTAGGACCGAAGCATTGTCCTGCAGAAGGAGGATACGTTTGCTGATCTTGCCCCGCCTCTTGATTTTGATAACTTCCCTTAATTTCCTCAAAAGTGAAGCATAATAGGCTCCTATAATTGTGGTACCCTTTGCCACGAAATCTGTCATCATTACTCTGTCCTAGTTCCAGAAGACTGTGAGCATAACCTTGCCAGTGGAGGGCTGCAGCTTGCCTTCTTTGGAGGCAATGAGTCCAAGTTCTCCCACTGTATTGACTGAGCTTTGGTCTCTGGATCATAGTGATGGAACCAAATTTTATCCTGTGTAATTAGTCTTTTGAAAAACTCAACTTTGACTCATCTTCTTGGCACATCTTCAAATTCATCCTCGAGCACTCGACACGTTCTCGCTTCTGGAATGGTGTGATTAACCTGGGAATCCATCTGGCAGACACCTTATGCATATGCAAATGGTCATGAATGATAGTTTCCACAGACCCTGTACAAATCTTGACATGCGCCGATTCTTCCAAAATGGAAGCCACAACATGACGGCTAGATGCCTCATCAATTGTAGAAGGGTATCGACCAGATCTGGGGTCTGTTTCCACAGACTTCCAGTCATGTTTGAATTCACGATGCCAGCGTTTCACAAGGTCATATGATGGGGCATTATCACCATAAGTTTCTTTCATTTCATGAAAAGTCTCCTGTGGTGTGCGTCCTTTCAAATACAAAAACCCGATATCTGCTCAACATCCATCAGGCTCAATTTCAAAACTGACTCAGTTCAAACACCTCTAAAACAGAAACCACAATATTTCAGAGCTGTAATTTTTCACATAACCCGGAGAGATATAACTCATTGCACATGCTAAATTTCAGCTGGATGTGTCCCCATTATAAAAACTCAATATTGAACTTAAATAAGTGAGGCAGCTGTTTTATTTCTATTTTAGAAATTAAAGTGTCTCCCTGTAAAACATCAATATTCCACCTAAATAAGGTGCGATTTTATAATTTTACAAAATTAAATTTTATCCCCTTGTAAAAACTCAATATGACACCTAAATAATTGATGTGGTGATTTTATTAAATTTTTACAAAATTTGTAAAAAATCAATTTACACTTAAATAAGTGAGGTGGGGTTATTATTATTTTACAAAATTAAATTAAACTGATCTCTCAGTAAAACAAACAAAAAAAAACAAACAATATTTATCTTAAATAAGTAAGGCGGCGTTTTTATTGTTTTATTTACAAAATTATCCACCAATAAAAAATCGATATTACACCTTAATTTCATTAAAAAAAATCAATATATTGAATTGCTTTCTTCTCTTTAGTTGCTTTCTCACGTTTTTCACATGATATCGCCTGTGCTACAAGCTCAATTTTTATTATACCCTGACCTTCCCTTCTGTAATTTTATTACGAAAACAAAGACTCTTTATGATGTCTATACACGTTGACACCATTAGTAAACCATCAAACATTGGGTAGCCAAGTGCTTTGCACAAAGTAGTTCATTACTCTGTAAAAATGAGAGCTCTCGAGTTCATGTTAAATTCTATTTCAGCCTCCCCAATTTCTGACTTACCTTAAAATTGGTTTCTGTTTTAAATTCTGCTGTTTATTTAGTTTTAATATGGAGTCCTGTAAGATGTAAGTAAAATGATGTTGTTGATTTTGTGATCAAATGACCTTATAGCAATTCACACACACACACACACACACACACACACACACACACACACACACACACACACACACACACACATATATATATATAGCCTGCGTGTTTGGAGATATATGTTGAGCAAAAAAATATGTGGTAGTAGGCTGAAAATCCGTCCCCTGTGTCGAAAGTTTTAGCCAGACATAATACATACATACATACATACATTTAAACAGACAGGTGAGACATGCGTACATACATACATACGTACGTATATACATACATACATACATACATAATGCATACATACATTTAAATAGACAGGTGAGATTTATATGAACTCTCCCGCCGATTTCGACGTATGATTTTTTTTTTTACACAGTGATCACCACTTATCAAGGCCCGGAAGCCACTCAGGGATAAGGGTTATTGCAAGTACATTACGTTAGTGTGGAGATTTGATGAAGTGTTTAATTAAGGGGGCGGTTCATTATGAATTTGTTAACGTTGGACTTGAAGACATTCAAGTTGTAGTCCGGTGGGAAGTAGGCAGACGGAACAGTTCCACAGGCGTGCAGTTCTAAGAAAGAAGCTTTGTTCATGGAATCCACGTTTTGATTTAGGCACAGATATAGAGTGGAGGAAAATTTTCACAGTGGATTCAGCTAGACGGGTGTTTTTCGTGAAAGATTGGCGAGGGGGGGACCAGATATTGGAGTTCAGACGAGCACCTGCCATGGAAATTACGATAAAACAAGGATAGGCTCGCAACGTCTCTTCTGTGGGAGAGAGGTTGCAGGGTAGAGAAAAGGGCATCCCCCACTAAGCCACAAAGTCTATTTTGTACTCTATCAAGGCAGGATAGGCTGTTTTTAGCAGCTCCTTCCCAGATATGGCAACAGTATTCCATCCTTGGACGTACTTGGCTTTTATATAGATAGAGAATTGCATCAGTAGTGAGATATCTTCTGGAGCGGTAGAAGGATCCTACCATCTTTCCAGCGACCTTGGCAACAGACTTGATGTACGTGTTCCATTTCAGATCAGGAGTAAAGGTAAAACCCAGAAGCTTGTCAAAACACAAGGCCTCACCCAGGCGAGAGCCATCCATCACAATTGATGCCAGATGGGGATCAGAGCGTTGATGATGTAAGGATAGGAGTTTGGTTTTAGATGCATCAAAGGTAACCAGCCACGTCTTCCCCCACTGAACCACGCGCTCGAGATCAGAGGAGAGAGAGAATCAGAGAGAACTTTGTCATTTACAGCCTTTGATGTGTTGCCGTAGATGGTCGTGTCATCAACATAGATGTCAACGAATGATTTAAGTATGTGTTTTGGGAGGTCATTGATGTAGATCAGGAAGAGAGTTGGGCCCAGGATTGACCCCTGAGGGACTCCAGCATTTATATTGCAGGCCTCCGATTTTTGTCCATCTACCACTACTCTTATGAGCCTATCGGAGAGAAATGATTTAATGATTGAGAAAACATTTCCAGTTATACCGTAGCTGGAAATCTTGTGAGGTAGACCCTTATGCTATACCTTGTCGAAGGCTTTTGATATGTCAAGAGCAATTGCCCTAGAAAGGAAGCCTGTGTCAAGAGATTACATAACCCTGCGAGATATAACCGTCAGCACATCTGCGATAGATCTTGCAGAGCGGAAACCATATTGTGTGTCACTAAGAAGGTTATTCCTGCTGAGGTGGTTGACTATTTCTCTATTTAATATGGATTCCAGCAACTTACTCATAACACACAGGAGACTTATTGGTCTGTACTGAGAGGGAGATGACTTATCATCTGAATTCTTAAATACAGGGGAAACTGATGAGGTCTTCCAGGGAGTCGGAAAGCACTTCTCCTTAAGGCAGCGCTTAAATAGTTTCGTAATTATGGGAGCAAGTTCTGGTTGAAGCTTTTTTAACACTATAGTTGGGATGCCATCAGGGCCAGTTGCTTTACTGGAATCTAGGTTTTTGATTAGCTTGGCGACCTCATGCACGGATATTTGTATATTACCCAGCTTGTTCTGTGTTATAGGAGGAAATATGGGGAGTTGATGGCCTTCGTCGCATAGGGTAGAATTAGCTGCAAAGTTCTTTGCAAATAGTTTGGCCTTGTCTGACGCTGATGAGATGACCTCTGGTCCAGTTATAATGGTTGGGATAGAACGCACACTTCTGTTCAGTATCCTATTTTTTATTTGCCAAAACTGGTGGGAACCAAGCCGCTGATCAGCTACCTTGGATTTAACAGACTGGGCATATAGCGCTCTAGCATTTTTTTTATTACTCTTTTACAGTGGTTGCTGGCAGTCCTGAAAGCAGCTTTAGTCTCAGTGCATCTATTACGTTGGTAGCTATGAAAAAAGTGATTTCTGTGCGCGATAGCAGCAGCACATTCTGGGGAGAACTATGGCTGGCTGTTAGGTTTTTGTTGGAATTTTTTAGATGGTATGAATTGGTCTATGCCTACAATTAACCATTCGGTCAGATCTGATACTATGGAGGACACTTCCTTTTTAAACATGGAGTGCAGAGGTAAATCAGATATGAATGTACGGAAGCTATCCCAGTCAGCCATAGAGTATCGGTATACAGCACGGTGGAGGGGTACGTCTGGGGACTTCTTAAATTTCGTTTTTATCTTAACTGATACGACGGAGTGGTCAGAGGATCCTAGAGGAGTATGAACCGAACATGAACATAGCTCAGGGGAAGTTGAGAGAAAAAGATCTAGGAGGCTTGCATATTGACCGGGTGTATCGGGCACACGGGTGGGTTCGCGAACAATCTGAGTGAGGTCATAAGCAATGGTAAAATCATGACAAAACCTCCCCCTATCGTCTGTCTTATTTGAATGGGTCAGCCATTCCACGTTATGGACGTTAAAGTCACCACAGATGTGGATGTTAGCCGAGGGATGTGGTCTATTTCCTCAGATATGCTCTTAAAGATAGTAACTCCGCTGTTGTGGGGCCAATAGAGGGAAAGTAAGAGAGAAAAAGACAGGAAATTTTTTTTTTGTAGCACACGAAAAGGTAAAGCCGTAACAATTACCCACTAGTATGGCATCGAGAGGCCCCACCAGAGACTACTGCATGGTCCAGATCCACTCACTAAATGGCAATACAGCAGTCCCAGTACTTTGCGCCTACTGATAGAACAGCCTCCTTAGTGGTTAATCCAAGGTTCGGGTCCCTGACTATCAGACGGATAACGTCAGCCCAGACAAAACGTTTACATCCAGCTCTTACTAGTGACATGGCCACAAGGACAGAAAGAGACAGAAAAATTTCCGACATCTCAGACTACTGGTCACCAAGTACTACCGACCTTTATGCAGCTTTTTTTTCACCCTTTGTCAGAAAAATCACTCATTGAATAAGAACTGAGGGACAAAAAAAGAGAAGCCATAGTGACTGGAGCTGCCGATAACACATCCACTGTATTATCTACTCTCCATAAACAACTAAATTGCTCAGAAATCCACACAAATGGTTTTTAACAGTGGTGAAGGCTTTCTGTAGAATCAACCACACTTTTTGCTATAATTGCCACCCCGTTGTTGGTGCAAGTGATTGCCACGGTACAAAGTATACAGTACACCGAACGTTTTTTTGTTACATTAAAGTTTCCTCCTCCTAGATGCGTGTCTTAACGAAGGCTGGATGTGGATCTCTCGCAGTGAATTAATGCGCCTCCAGATACAAACCTGAAAAGTGCCTAGCCTCCTCAAATTGTTACTCATGTGGTACTGGTCAGTCTCAACGTTGCTTAACTTCGGTGATCTGGAGAGGACCGATGTGTCAACGTATATATATATATATATATATATATATATATATATATATATATATATATATATATGTGTGTGTGTGTGTGTGTGTGTGTGTATGTATATGTATGTAACGTTACAATTTTACACACGTACCTAACACGTTGTTGAAGAGTATGCCGAAGGAACATGGGGCAAGTACTAACTTGACTCCTTTTTTCGTAACATTCTTGTGCCACGCATGATGACGTCACCCACGTCTGCAACGCGACTGCATCTCGATTTTAAAATCTTTTTTTTACCGTGACGTTATTTCGTACACGGCTGCAGTATTTTCATACGGGCGTTCGCGCTTTTTTACACACACAAACACAAACGCGCACACAAACGCGCGCGCACACACTCAAATATATATATATATATATATATATATATATATATATATATATATATATATTCCGGAATCAATTCAAAAAACAAAAACTATATCTGGAAACAATTTCCATGAATAACATGTTCAATTAGTCTTTGAAAATGATATAAATTATTAAGAAACAGATTCTAGTAAATTAGAGTCTTTTTTGCAACAAAGTTACGACTTATCAAGGCCTGGAAGCCACACAAGGATAAGGGTTAATGAGTGCATAAAAGTTTAGGGAAAATGCCGTAGTAATCGTTAGTAGTGAAAATTTGGTTAATTGTATTACTTAAGGAAACACCTCATCAAGAACTTGTTCACGTTTAATTTGAAGGTGACCATATTGTAATCAGTTGGAAAGCAGGAAAACAAAAGAAAGTTCCACAGGCGTGCAGTTCTGAGAAATAAGCTTTGTTGATGGAATCTAAGTTTAGGTTTAGGCACAGATAAAGAGTGGGGAAATTATTGATAGTGGTTTAAGTAGTGGTTAAGAGTATTTTACGTGGAAGTCAGGCTAGGAGACCATAGATTTGTAGCTCAGACGAGAACTTGCTATGAAAATAACGATAAAGTAGAGACAGGCTCGCAGTTTATTTCTGTGGAAAAGAGGTTGCAGGGAAGAGAAAAGGGCATCCCCACTAGGCTATCGAGTCTATTTTTAGTCTATTTTTAAATTTGTCAAGACAGGATAAGCTGCTTCTAGCAGCTCCTGCATAGATGTGGCAACAGTAGTCAATCCTTGGAGGTACTTGCCTCTCATACAGAGAGTTATAGAGAATTGCGTCACCTGTGATATATCTACTGGAGCGGTAGAACGATCTCACCATTTTTTCAGCAGCATTGGCAACGGATTTGATGTACGTGTTCTATCTC